>NC_137677.1:45665292-45950292 GCF_963989245.1 Nansenia antarctica
TTCTAGTTTGCACACAGCAAAGCATGTTGATATCCCAGCCAAAGATCTAGATCTGAATGTGGATATGATATCAGACATCTACATCTGAAAACACATCAACTAGACACAGTATTATGGTCAAAGAGAGGATGGAATGAGAACATAGATCATCATTGTTCATCATAATTATTTTAGGATTTTGTCTACGCTGACATGCCTCATGTTTACAAGGGAGATGACATGAATGAGAGGATGTTCACAGGGCTCTCTAGCCTACAGCACAAGATGTAACTTGTCAACGGTGGATTAGTGCTTGAAAGGAAGTATGCATGTGTTTCTTCAATGAACAAAGCAACAAAAGCGTGAATGTGAATACCGTATGTGAAGTATGAGTTCATTGCCATGTTTCCATAAGTGTAAGTCCATGCTCCTTTAGAATAAACACAAGCAGACTCATACAACACCTGTCAAGTCAGTTCTGGATCAGCCGTGTCAGGGCCATGGTTGATGGCATCCCTACTCTGTAATTGAGGCATGTTTTCACACTTTTCTAATAGCAGTGTGTTAGCTCCTGAAAGCCATGTTACTCTAATTGGCTCCTGACCCTCCGGCTCCCGTTTGAAAGGTTGCACAAGTAGGGCTGAATCTCATGAACATATAGGTCACACTTCTCATTACAGGAATCATACCAGCAAGAGCATGCTCTTTAAGTCGATCAGCATCCTGCGCTGCCTGGGATGCTGGGTCATTTCTCGAGGTGACATATTATTGAGATGTAGATGCTGGCATGGCTGCAATCACAACAAAATCAAGGGAAGTGGGCACTTTGTTAAGTGTGCTTTCAAAGTCTGTGACATGCATTTCTAGCAGAAATTATAGTGTCAGCTGAAACATTGACACACAAAATAATGCAAGGACAAGGTTGCACTGGTGCAAATATAAAAATAAGGTTGTTCTTCATGTGATGTTTATGTTTTTCTTCTTCATCTTTTCCCATTTGTCCTCATCCTGAAAGCCTGTGCATTTCAGTTGGCATTATAAGATTGTACCCTCTTCCTCCTCCAGTCCTAATGCCAGAGGGTGTACTGTATAGTAGCATCTCTGTCCAGCAAATTCCTCACAGTAATGCCTCTTTGACTGATGGTTGCCCTTCGTGTTAGCCTTTCAAGATGTTAACAAGACCAAACAAGCTGGTGTGGTTTCTGAATGAGATCTCTCTCTCTTTGTGACCCAGGGCAGGCGTGCAGTCGCAAGCTGCTATATTTAGCTACTGTATGCATCAAAACATCCACTATATCCTACAGTACATGCTTTGACCTGGTTATGAAGACAACACAGAAGGAACACTGATGCTTTGTGAAGCCCCTCATCTTCCCCCTAAGTTACTGCAAAACTCAAACAATTGGAGGGCATCAAGCCGGAACAAGGGGGATAAATTATTGAGTTTGACATCGCACACCAGAGTCCATAATGGAGTTTAGTGTAGGATATGTTGTTTCAGGCAGCAAAATACTACAGCGAGACTTGTTCCGTTAGTCCTTGACTTTGACTCATGAAAGACATGGGGAGATACTGCAGAACTGTAACAGCCAATGTAGGACCAGTATGAATAGCTATACCTCAGAGATTAACATTATTATGGAAATTGTATTCCCCCCAAAAAGGCTTCATTTCCTCCTTGCACTTGCGCAAGTGAGGACAATCACAGACCACAGCAGCGATTCCAATTCAATTAATTACTAATTACTAATAGAAGAGAAGAATGTCTCCTCCCCTTCTTTCTCCAGCAATGCATTTACAAAACGGAGGGGCTGTAACCAAGACCCTAATGCTGTAGCCATTAGGGTCACATTTATAGACTGTTAGCAGGTTCTCACTATTATATTCGGTCATGGCTACTCTATTCACGCCAGCTTAACAAACTGAATGCCAGAGCAGGGGCAGGCTGAGGAGAAGCTATTCTCAAATGGCTTTGAGATACAATATCCCATGTGTCACTACTACAGTATATAAAGCTGTTCACTTGCATGGCAGCCACTGGGCTGTGAGTAGGTGGGTCTTTCTTGATGATTCCTCTTTGCAAGGGTCCTTTGAAAGAGAATTAGACATTTCAGAGGAACAAAAGGACACCCTTCCAGCTGACTGTGTTCTTGCTGTTGTATCCTGCCCTTGTCCTTAACTTAATCCTAGAATAATGTTACTGTGACAAATCTAATCCTTGGCAGAGCAGCTGGAATCCCTTGCTGCTAAGAGTGTGGAACAAAAATTAATTCATCCCTCCCTAGATTATACAAATATTTCAGAGCAAAAAAAAAAAGCTTTCTGTCAGTTTTGATTTTTGGAATCCTATTATGATAAATATATCAATTTGACACAATATTAGAGTATGCAATTAAAGTGCTCTATGCTTGAGCATACAATATATATTCACAACTCTATTCTTAACAATAAAATATATATTATCATCATTGTATTCAGTGAATTACAATTGTGCTCGGTGATAGATAAGTAATTCCTGTCATATCAATATTACCAAGAATATATTTTCAGTAGCACAGAAGAGACATTAAATTCCTCATATCCATAGCGAGACATTCCATTTGAATACATTTCACAGTCAGTTTTTTTCAAAGTCATGGCTGTAAGTGCATTAATTCAAACATGCCTCCTTTCCCACACCCAACAGTGAGTGTGTCACTCATCCCATCTCCATTTCCATGTGGTCCTATAGACCACACATTACATGGGACACTGACTCTGGCATTTATGGAGACTCTCCTAAGCAAAGGGAGCAGCAGAGTTTTGGGATGACTCAGCTTTATACCGTAGATGAGGGGAAAGAAACCATGTTCTGGTCTCAGTTCAGCTGTGGATCAGAGCCTCTCTCAGATACTTATTAACCTGCCTATGTGTAACAGTCCCTCAGTGGGTGCTGACATTTTCTACTGAGTTAAGCTAAGCTCTCGCCCTCTCTCTCTCTCTAATGAAGCTGTGGAACTTCTCAATGTCTAAAGACTGGTGCAGTATGGTCCATCCCAGCTGAGAAACAGACCGCTGAGCTCATGTCATTGTTTATTGCTTTGACACCAGGGTTTTATTAAACACTGCAAGGTGTTTAATAAGGTGGAAGTGTATCGCATCAGAGTAGACCTAGAGAATGGTTTGTCATGTGTTGAACATTGAGTCAAATAGAATATGTGACAGGGTCTGATGAAAAGGTCCCCAAGTAGGGCAATGTCCTTTTTCAGTTTTTTCCAGATTATGAAAAGGTAGATTGTAAGCTTTCAAATGATGTGTCATACATTGAAATCTGAAACAAGTTGAATATATATATATATATATATATATGCATATTTTAATGTTGATACCCCCCGAATCAACGAGCCGAGAAATTCGGCCTCAAAGTATTCACAGCTACTTTTCACAGGTAGGTAATGGGTGGGAACAATAGCTGGTTAACTGCACCCCAACCACTGCCTCAAGACAACCACTCCCCCATTACACTACCTGTTACGGTCAGATAGAGAACCCAAGCGCAGACACAGAGACAGTTATAACGTAAACCCCAAGGGGTGAATTTATTTAGGGGAGTAGCAGGGAATGGTCGATAGGCAAGCGGGGGGTCAGGCAGGAGAAGTAGTCGGCAGGCAGGGGTCTAGGCAGGGGGGGTAGTCGGCAGGCAGGCAGGGGGTTAAGCAGGAGGAGTAGTCGGCAGGCAGGCAGGGTTAGGCAGGAGGAGTAGTCGGCAGGCAGGCAGGGGTCAAGCAGGAGGACAGGTAGGAGGACTGATAGGGCAGGAAGGTAGGTAGGCAGGGCAGGCAGGAGGACTGGTAGGGGGGCAGTCACGGCAGGTAGGAGGACTGGTAGGGCAGGGGGGCAGGCAGGCAGGGCAGGTAGGAGGACTGGTAGGGCAGGAGGGCAGGCAGGCAGGGCAGGGTTCTGGAGGCAACGGCAAACAAGGGTAAGTAGGAGGCAGGTACTGGCGGGACAGTAACAGGTAAGGGAGCTAGAAGCATGACTTTAAGGGTAAACAGAGGCTACAATCTGGCAACGTAGTGAAGGCTGGACCGGGTCTTTATGGAGGACTTAATGATGTGGTAATGAGGAACAGCCGGACACCTGCACACCTGACTCCACTCCTGCCAATTAGGGAGAGAGAGGGAGAAGGAGAGGGAGAGAGAGAGGCACTGCCCGCTACCTCGAGGTAGGGGGCGTGACACTATCTGTCATTATCTACCTGTTATCTGTCAGTGGGGTTGTCAGCTAACCCTCATTAAACAAACTTGCAGGGCTGACATGTTTAAATTGCTAAATAATAATAATAATAATTCAAGATTCATGATTTCATGATTATTACCATGTGTGCCAAAAGTTTATTACATACCATTATAAACAAACAAAACAAAACGTTTGGAAACGTTATTACAGTCGATTCTTCCTCCCCTTTAATAATACCAATTGGTATTTTTATATCATTGGAAAGCCTGATTAGTCACCTTTACAACGAGGTACAACTTGTAAGGATCATGCATTCGTGGAATGAGTAACACAGCTACACGTGTGGGGAGCGGCCCAAAAAGATTTGCCAAAATCCCCTGCAATATTCTTCTGTTGGTATTCACTCTCGTTTTGAGCTTCAAGTGCTGGCAGGTGTATGTCGGTCACAGGTGTGTGACTGGCACCTGAATGGCACCTAATTGACAGGAATGATATTCTGGGGCCAGTGGCGATCCCATATCTCCAGAATCTGGGACCTAACTCCATCCTCCAGGATGACAACGCTAGCCCCCACAGAGCCAGGATCATCACAGAGCACCTCCAGAATTTGGGAGTGGAGAGGGTGGAATGGCCTGCCGTGAGTCCAGACCTCAACCCAATTGAACACTTGTGGGATCAGCTTGGGCGTGCTGTACGTGCCAGAGTGACCAATGCAACCATGTTGGCTGACTTGCGGCAAATCCTAGTTGAGGAATGGGATGCCGTCCCACAGCAGTGTGTGACCAGGCTGGTGACCAGCATGAGGAGGAGGAGCCAAGCTGTTGTGACTGCGTATGGATCTTCCACACGCTGCTGAGGTCCCTGACAGTGTTAAATGAATAAAGTGTAAAAATTGCCAATATGTGTTGTTTTTTCCTTATTACTGTGGGAGAGTGCAATCATCCAATCCACCAAGCAACTCAAAACGAGAGTGAATACCAACAGAAGAATATAGGGGATTTTGGCAAATATTTTTGGGCCACTACCCACACATTTAGCTGTGTTGCTCATTCCACGAATGCATCCTTACAAGTTGTACCTCGTTTTAAAGGTGACTAATCAGGCTTTCCAACGATATAAAATACAATACCAATTGGTATTATTAAAGGGGAGGAATAATCAACCGAAATAACGTTTCCGAACTTTTTTTGAGGGGTTTATATATAAGTACAAGAGAGTAAAATTCTTATGGCTTCAGTTTCAGTTGACATTGCAGCAGCAAGAGAAAACAAAATGGCAACGGAAAAAATGGCAAAAGGAAACAATAATAATGTTGTGTCTGTGTGTATGCATTTATCATTATAGTCCATAATGCATCTAGTGGGACTTGGTTCCTTCCCATCCGATCTGGACATCAAAGCTGTAATACAAATAGAAGACAGTACATTTAAAATGATTGCCCACTGTTATCAACACACCATTTTTACAAAATACTACTATGTTCATAAAATAGAATTGGTAATACAATGACAATGACAAATACCTGAAACGCTGGTGACATCACATTCTCATCTCTCAGAATCTCTCCCCTCGTCATTCTGCAAGACAAATTTCAGGTCAGAGGTGTGGACACTTCTATGGTGTACGCTTGCATGCTTTCCATAGACTCGTGAACATAGTGTACTGTACTCTACTGTTGAAGTCATCCTAAATACTGCACAGAAAGAAATAGGCTAGTGAAATAATTTCAATCCACAGTATTATTCTACAGCAAATCTACAAATCAGCAACATTCTCCAGCGTCAAGCTGCTACATATGAGTGCAGTTCATGAATGAATCATTATTTTTGATTCCATACAACATTACCGTTCATTACAAAATAATTTAGGCCTAACTTTTCTATAATATCTCTAACAAAGCTAGCTAGCTAGCTAGCTAACAAGCTAACACTTGTTTGGCTAGCGTAGTAAACACACACACACAAACTAACCACGCTAACGAAAAACCAAGCTAACTAACAAAGCTAGGGGCCGTTCCACTAAAGTGGATTAGTATATCGGCGATTGAAATAAATCAGGCGATCAGGCAACTCGGGATTGGAATTCAAGCCTCAGGTGATTCCTCGAACGAGGAATTCACAGAACACCGGCTTAGAAATCCTCGATATGGG
This sequence comes from Nansenia antarctica, assembly GCF_963989245.1. Taxonomy (NCBI): domain Eukaryota; kingdom Metazoa; phylum Chordata; class Actinopteri; order Argentiniformes; family Microstomatidae; genus Nansenia; species Nansenia antarctica. The sequence continues at coordinate 45,671,640 of NC_137677.1, forward strand.
CGCGTGCACGCAGACATAAAGAGCCCCGAAGAGTCGATCTGTCGAAATGAAGATACTCCACTCTGCAGGGGTCCTACATTTGCGCAGCATTCCGAATTATTGATCTTTATGAAGACGGAAAAATAAGATGTAAAATAGTGCAATACTGCCGCAATTAACAAGGCGAGGGAAATGGTTTGGCAAGAAATTGCTGACCGATTAAATGCGTAGGTCATACTAGCCCCAGTTATTGTTATATGTTAATATTTTAATACATTTATATTTACTACTGTGGTGATATCAGCAGCAGGCTACAAGCCGGCATATCGTCACAATGGCCTAGTGGTATCGACCGCTGCCATAGTAATTAATCGTCATTTTAAATCGATGGTTCAAATCCCTCTTCAGACGCACTTTTTACTGCATTTCGTTGTCTGAATCTAATCTAAAATCTCATCTAAAAAAGTATGTAGGCTATAAAATTATGGTGCAGGCTAATTTACAAGAACTGACACGATTACAATGGTATTTGAAGCCTTTGCATGAAGGTTTCGGTTAAATGTGAAAAAAAACAAAAAAAAAACTAAAATTAAGTCTCGAACTCACAACCTTCGGAACTCTAGCTGGTTGCATGAACCACTGTGCCAGCCAGACCGCTGTGACAAAAGCAATGCAAGTTAATAAAGATACCTATTTATTTTATTTATTTTTTACACTTTTTAATTTATTTATCTATCGATCTATCTATCACACTTTCAAAATATCAAGTTATCTATCACACAATCAAACTATCGATCGATCGATCACACTTTCAAAATATCTAATTATCTATCTATCACACAGTCAAACTATCTATCTATCTCTATCGTGTGAAGTGGGAACTAATTTTTCCTAAAAGACACTTGAGGAACTGTCGTTCGGGATGTAGTTTCCGCCTGTGAGCCTTTTTTGACGCACGCATTACCTTAGCCAGCCTGTAAGTCTGCTCGGGACCAGGCTAATTATATCTGACTCAGAAGGATAGGTTGCATAGCAACCAAGCAGCGAATTATTTGAGCCACATTGATGGAACCGACCGCAAGCTTATTTAAACCTGGATCAGAGTTAATCGCTTGGATCAGAGTTAATCTGGCATAGTGGAACGGCCCCCTAGCTAGCTAACAAGCTAACACTTGTGTGGCTAGCCTAACACTGACACAGCTTAGCATGTAGGCTAACTCAGTACACTAGTTAACAAACTAACACGTTTGGCTCTGCCATGTAACTCATTGTTGGTGTGTCGGCAACAAACATACAAACTTCTACATACACACAGCTTAGTAAACAACGCATGTAACTCACTTACCCAAAAACTAAGCAGAAGGTGTATTGACAGACCACAGTCTGGTGAATAGTATGTTCATGATGTTGATTGATGAAACTTTCTCTGTGGATAGTCCTTGATGGCTGCAGTCTTGTCAACAAACAGCACATGGCTATTCATGAAGATGTGGGTCGGGAGTACCAAAAGGGACACACCCACTCAAAACAAAACAAAAGTTTGCTAACAAACTGTAGGAATTTAGTTAATGTAAAACTGTTGGTTATGATACCAAATATACCCAAAAACTGAAAACATTTTTTTTTCACAACAAGACTTTGCGAGGTTTCACAATTCCTGTCTACACAAAATAATATTTGAACAATTGTCAACATTATATACATACAGACATTTGTAAACATTGTATACATACATACATACATCATAATAACAATGCATGTCAAAGCACACTTAACAAAGTACCCACTTCCTATAATTTTGTTGTGATTTCAGCCATGCCAGCATCTGCATCTCAGTAATCTGTCACTTCGAGAAATTACATATTGATTTATTTGATCAATATGTACTTAGAGATTTATTTGATCACATGGATTTGAACAGCTTGTTAGTTTGTTACAGTATGTTTTTAGCTGCATGATGGGGCGAACAGGGAGAAAAGCAGAACATTTCCAAAGACTCATCTTGCTAACAGACACATGCGATGGAAGGTGTGGTACCGAGGGACGGATGTGTGTGAGTGTGTGTGGGGGAGGGGGCATGCTCTATGCAGGCAGCTAGGGGCCATTCAGATTGATTATCGCTGCATGCTGTGTCAAAGGGCACCGTTATGGGTGTTATGTATTCTATTTAATCATATTCAATTATGTTAACCTCTGGGAAAGGGACAGAGAGCCGTCTTCTCACCTCCCTTTGATAGCAGGCGCCTGATGTTGCCACAACAACATAACTGCTTTAATGAGGGAGAGTGTTAAGGCCAATGCACACGGCGTGCGATTTTGTCGCACCACAAAATTCGATTTTGTCGCACTGTCAAATGTTGTCAAATTGTGTGGTGCAACGGATTATTGCGTCACAATGGGACAATTGGGAAACTTCAACTGGTCTATCTAAATTAATTGAGTCACTCATAGAATAGATAGATAGAATAGACTTTATTGTCGTTGTACAGTTGCCTATACAATGAAATTGTAGTGGCTCTTCCGAAGGTGCAAAAAAACACAAAACATATTCACATATTCACAAACATATACACATATAAGATAAACATTTATGAACATGTCTTATGTCTACTGTTCAGTGTTCTGATGGTCCATGGGTAGAAACTGTTGGACAGCCTGTTTGTTCTAGCCTTTATGCTCCTGTACCTCACTCCAGAGCGCATCAGGCTGAACAGGTGGTGACCAGGGTGGAGGTGGTCTTTAAGAATCCTTCCTGCTCTGGAGAGGCACCGAGAGCGTGCCACGTCATCCAGGGAGGGCAGGGGACAGCCGATTATTTTTTCCGCTGACTTCACCACTCTCTGCAGTCTCTTTTTGTCCACTACTTTGCAGCCAGCGTACCATGCTGTGATGGAGAATGTCAGCACACTCTCAATGATGGAGTGGTAGAAGGTTACCAGCAGCTTCTCCTCCACCCTGTTTCTTTTGAGAACTCTCAGGAAATGGAGTCGCTGCTGGGCCTTCTTTACCACTGCTGTGGTGTTGGCTGACCAGGTGAGGTCCTCTGAGATGTGGGTTCCCAGGAACTTAACGGGGAGAGAGACTGAAGCATACATTTTACACGCGTCTTTCGGTCATAGACAGCTTGCTTGCTGAGCATCAACTAATTTTCCATAACGTAAAAAGGAGGCGGTTGGTTGTGGGTCTACGAGATACTGCAGTCTCACAATGACATGAGAGTTCAACTTGGTCAACAGTTGAGGCTGTAGTGTACAGGAGAACCGCTCCAGGCAACTTACTTCAGGTTGAACAGACAGGAGTTTGACGTGGATCTGGGAGAGATTGGAGCCTTCGTCACCAAGATGCCACCACATTGCGAGAGTATAAAATATGTGCTTTAATTAAGGAGGGTATTGTAGTGCCAAAAAAACGAGAGTCGTAGGCGGAGCGGAGACATTTCGGAGCTAGCATCAAAACACTAGTCTATTACGGTACTGTACTGTTATAAACTGTTTAATAACAGCTTCCAATACAAACGGAACCAAATTAATTGTAACAGTTGTTTGTTTCTACCTGGCTGGCCCTGGCTCACACAAACAAAGAGGTGGCTAGCTGGCTAGCGAACATTTCGGAGCTAGCATCAAAACACTAGTCTATTACGTTACTGTACTCTTATAAACTGTTTAATAACAGTTTCCAATACAAACGGAACCAAATTAATTGTAACAGTAGTTTGAAAAACATTAGTGTAACATACATAATACATGCATGCAATTTCAAAGTGTTGTCAGGGCTTGACATAAGCTTTTTCAGTGAACTTATCTATAACTTTGCATACCTGCATTCTTATGAATATGTTGTTTTTGTTTTTGATGAAATACGTGCTTTAGGGAGGGTATTAAGTTATTTAACATGATGGCATATTTTACATGTGAATAAAATATTACTAAAAAAGTATTATCATTGTTGTTATTTGTATTTTGTACCGAGCAAGTAACGTTATTTATACTTATAATATATACTATACTATATATATTATATTAGTTTACTCAAAGATCTACGATATCGTTTTTGGCTGCACGGGGTTGCCAGATTTCTAATCTAGCACGACTGAATGACCAGCCAAATTGTACACACGTTGTATATCCACTGTCCACTGTCCATCTGGCAACCCAAAATTAATATTTACTCTACTGTACGTACGTGTATGTAATTTACCGGTAACCTGAATGGATGAAATGGATGACGAAAAGCTCATAACTTGTCAACCAGTCAACCTGACATCTTCAATTGTGGATGGAGCAATCATCTATTTTAACGGTTTGACAGTCAAGGGCAAGATATGAACATCACCATCAGCCAACCACTACACCTATATAGCCCACAGTCCGACTACGTAACAATTGAGAATGGAATGTTGTGGTGCGACAAAATCGCATCGCACGCCGTGTGCATCAGGATGAGATTTTATCATAGACTTCAATGGTGTGAGTTGAACATCGAATTTTGTGGTGCGACAAAATCGCATCGCACGCCGTGTGCATTGCAATCGAATGTTGTCCTGCGACAAAATCGCACGCCGTGTGCATTGGCCTTTATGGTTAAAAGTGCATGTCATAATAGTTACAAATCAGAATCTGGATATATAGAATTCTAATTAGAATTGTTGAATCGCATGGTTGGGGATTCCAGAGTATGATCAGTTAACCTAAGCATTCACAAACTGGATGGGAATAGAGACTTTGGGGTTGAGGTGTGGTTGTTAAGCTTTGAATTGAAAAATAGACTCAGAGTGTTCTGTTACTGTCCCTCTATCACACTAACCCATTAGATACTGTATGTTGGTTCATTGACTCAAAGACAAATGCTTGCAGTGCATAAGAAAAAAATGCTGTTCTTGTTTATCCACTGGTGATAATGTGAATACACATTTCCTTTAGGTATGGTTTATTGCTTCTTCTAAATAATTATGGTCAAAACACAGGGTCATGTTTCAGAAGTGATACATTTTTTACAACAAGATATATTTGACACTGACTCAGCTGTTTAATTCAAGCGGGTGACACTTTTTCTCCTGTGCCTGTACCACAAGGTTACACCAAGCTCTAGGATTTTTTTGGGTAAAACTAAACTCCATCGGGAGGATGCCTCGTATTGTAGGCAATTGTATATTTTAATTACAGATATAAACATAATGCCTTTGTATAATGAAGATAAGGGAACGTCTTTGTAATCATTGACATTCCCGCCGATCCCCAAACCTCTTGCTGCTGGGTCCCTAATGGGACATGTATCATTATCTATGGAGCTGTGTGCTGGAGTGAGGAATGGGATTTTGCAGTGGAATGATTGAATGGATTGAAGGAAAACTATGTTTTGCATAGGACCCGAGGACCTCATTAAAACCTGTCAGAGAGAGAAATATCAGTCTGAGGGAGGCTACTGTGGTAACGATGCTGGAGTCAGATCGGCAGAGAAGGCATCAATGATTATGTGGGGTCAAATATAGAGAACTTCTCTTTGCATTCTATCGTCAAGTGCAGACTGGTATGTTATAATAAATTCATGAATACATTTCACAGTGCTGGTAGAATTCCACTATGTATTTTCAATCATACAGTAGGCCTGTAAAATCTAATTAAATATTTATGACTTTTTGGCTGAAGTAATTGTACTTTAGCTGACTCATTCAATACATTGTCTATATAACCAGAATATTTAAGATATTTTGTGTTTACTATGTTTTCACAACAGTTAATTAGGGAGGAACCTGTGTGGCTGAGGCCAAATCGATTTGCTGGCAGGAAGGCTGGAGTTCCATGTGATCACAATTAGCGCCTATCCATCACTCTCTTTTTGCTGCCCCATTTAAGATGCTAGCCATGATGACACTCTCCCCATCACTGTCCCCATGACAATTTTTTCTAGTAACATGGAAAATGATGGTTTGTTGACTGTTTTCAGTCATTTAGAATAGTTGAATATGAACCATTTGCAAACACTACAACCAATATGTGACAGGGTCTGGTGAAAAAGTCTGCAAGTAGGGCAGGGTAATTTCAGTTAAAATAATCTGTTTTTTTCCAGATTATGAAAGATTGTAAGCTTTCAAATGTTGTGTCATACATTGAAATGTTAATATACGGAGTTGAAGAAGATATGCTTATTTGAATGTTGGTACCCCTCAAACCAAATACCAGAGGAAAATACTCTATATAACTAGATAGTAGCTAAGAAATAACACTGCTAAGAACACCTAAGTGCATGTTCAGCACATCACAACATGCTGAGAGAACATCAACATGCTAAAAACACATACACATAATTAGATGATCACACAGTTCTTGCTTTTGAATACGTCCTAAAATGTAAGTTTGTTTACAAGCCATGTATGACTTACCCAGTAGCCTACAGCAGACTATACAGTGAATCCAATTCACAAATTATAAGTATTTAGTGATCCTAAAATTGCTTGTGAACAACATATTTGTTGTTAAAGATGTGCATTTACATTTCTCCATAACAAATGACACCGCAATTAGATTTACATCTGCTAATATTTCTCATTTGCGAAAATAACACTCAAAATTTAAATCCCAAAAGTTAGTCTAAATGAAATATCTGTGATGCAGAATCATCCACCAGTTCTAATTAATGCTCTCCTTTTTAGAAGTGTCAGGTGATCATTCTTCATGCTAATGCGTCATATTAGGCTAATGATGTGGACTGGATGCTGAACATCTGGTTGTTCCTAGTTTGGCTGATAATCAATTAGAGTGTGTAAGTGCTGCACGTGGCCTCCCCTTGCTAGACTCTGACAGAGATTCCTCCAGGGACTGTTTACTTACAGGAGAGCCAAACCTCTCAACAGGGGCATTTCATCTTTCCACTTTATGACTGTGATATCTCCCATCATCACAGAGAGATGAAGAGAGAAAGCAGGGGCTCTGGGGACCGACCACCTTCAATATATTATGATCCTAAAATAACATGATAACATGATGATTTTTGGATTTCCTCACGTGTTTGCTCGTAACAAGCCATTGGCATCATGTCATCCAAAACATACACAGAATTAAGGAAACAAGCTGTGCAATAGCTGTTGCATCAGTAATATTTGAAATGAAGGGTTAGCAAAAGAAAGTGCCTGTATCAAAATCTATTCTATTTACATGGCATGAATATTTTTCTTTGAGACTGTCCATGACAAATGACAACCAAACGCAAAGACTCGATTAAATGCCCAGTACTGTATGTAACATTCAAGCTTTCTAAGTGCTTCAGTGGTTGTAAAGACTGTTTTGGTCCGTTTTCTAAACGTCCCACCTGACACTCAGTTTGGATATAAACATGTTGCTAGTACTGCCAGGGGTGTCCTAGGGGAGTGGACTCTCCAATCTTTACCTTTCTGTCTTATGGCTGCCTCTTCGAATCGTGCGTGCATGCAAAAACACAACAGCTAATGTACGACAGTGCAAGTTCATTTCTGAGGGTTATATTATTATTAGGGAGTCAATTTGTGTTTGGCAAATCGAACTGTAGCTATACAGTAGATTGTAGATTTCCATTTATTGCCATTAACACTTACACCCTGTCATTTTGTGTTCCTACACATTTAATGTAATTATACATGTCCACATAGTACAGTAAAGTAGCCTTCAGAGTATTCCTGATAGCTCATCTACTCTACTACACATTTATCTTTCTCTCTAGCTACCTATTATCCTCAGCATCTCAGTTCTTCCCTGAGTGAATATGTAAAAATACATCCTCAAGTGAATTCCAGTCTCGTTTCCCGTGAGGTACTGTATATACTGTATCTACTTTACTCCCTCACAGGCCTCATTGTTCCCTCTCTTGTGTAGCATGTGGAGTCCCAGGGGGTCAGGTTAATTCCACCTGGACAACATCTGCAGAATCTACTCATGCAAGCTTGGTCTGTGAGTTCCACCTTCGTCTTTCTGTCGCATAAAGCTGCTTCATTGTCCATGAAACAATTTCTACCTCCACTCTCCTGATTGCCTGTTTCTATCCCACTCCACTGCCGGGTGCAGTATGTGCTGAATATATGCTTAGCTGTGAAGCCTTGTAACACACTCTGCATTATAAAAGAGTTTTTCAGTTGCCTCTGCATGATAGGGAATCAGATAAAGTGGCTGCGCTCAGTGCGCTGCAATTAATTGCTGATTACTGGACCCTAGTCATACATGTATTTCCGGCCCCTAGGGGTTGGTTTTTTGAAACAGGCTTTCTGATTGAGTGTTTTGATAATTAGGTCAGAGTTTTTTTGAAAAAGAAATAAACTGATTTCCAAAAGTATAATAACACTCAAATGAAACTGACATATGACCCTCCCAGTTATTTAATTAAGTGTTTTATGTAGGTTAATGACAGACTACATCATGGGCATTTTAAATTGTGTCACAGTTGTGCTACATTTTTTTCATGTAAACATGCAAATGCTGGAGTTCTGTAGCTTGGATTTGTACTGTTTTTTGAGTTGAGCCAGCATCAGACCATCTCACAGTTGAAAATGATATCTATTGTTCATAAAATGTGGAAAAAATAAAAAGTATAAAATAAAAAGATATCTATTTACATACATACAATGTTAAAAGTATATTATTGATGTAGTGCACTTACTCTAGGCAAAACAAAAGGACGTTTGATCTGCTCTAGTTTCCCTAAATAATTTCATTTATTATATATGAAGTTAAAAACAAAAACACAATTAATATTTTTTTTTTAAAATACAGTAGTGAAAAAGTATATTTTACATATAGAAAAAACCTTTGTCAACATATTGTCTGTGTTATGGAATGTCTTTACAACCTCAAGGAAAGTATTTCCCCCAAGTTTCTTAATTTCTCTGATGCAGCAGTTAGTCTATTGTAGTGCATAGAGAGAATTCTCATATAGATTATGTCAAGTAATGTAATGACTTATTTTTTTTTTTAATCAATGGGCAACTTTGCTACAATGTTGGATCATGACTGTCAAATAAACCTATATTTCAAACCTATATTTTCAGCTCATGATAAACAATGTAACAACCATCAAATGACAACCAAAATGGTATGATGGTGTTACCACATTCTGCAGTGCAACATTTGGTTTTAATATTATTGTCCCACAGTTATTTTCTGTCATCTCTCTATGGTTGGCACACGACAGTGCATCAACATTGTTTTACATACTTACAATGTGTAATACAATGTTTGGGTATACATGGATTTGCACCATACCATTTTACGTCATGGCCAATATACAATGCTAAAATCAACAAACAATGTTAATACAACATAGTTGTTTTTTAAAATGCCCATGGGGTAGGCTATACATTACTGCAGATCCTGCTAGCTGATACGCAAATAACTGTTAAAACAACTTTGAGGTCCCAGTGGTTTTGCTCAGTATTGTGAAGAGTGTGTAGGCTTGCACTCTACCTTATGTGGAACTCATTTACAAAAACAAATTTCCTGTCATCATCACTTCATTATTCAAACGGCATTAGTCTCGTGGACTACAATCTAATTAAGTGTTGAGAAAATTTAATGAAATCCAATTCGACAATCCAACCAGCATCCCACCACACTGTCTAATGATCCATCTTCTTTCCAATATAAGGCAGGGATTGGAAAGGGCCATGTGGCCTCATCACATCAGGAGCCTCTCAATTCTCCATTGGCACTGGCTGTGTCTCGGGGTTATTAGTCAAATCTCTTTTAATCAGACAAAACTATTCCATGGTGGGGCTGATGATTACATTGCAGCAGCACAGACCTCTCTCCACTGCTGCCAGCACCTGATGTATCTGAGGCTGTGCATTCAAACACCACCTTGGGAAAACGCACTTCCTGAATGCCTTAGTCACATCTGAAAATGAACCTCCACACTGCAGCATCATCATGGAGGAATTATACTCTGGAATATGCATTAGCTTTTATAATCAAAGCTTCCATCATCCACAATGAATGTATGCATCATTTTATGCAGGAATCATAATATAAAGAAAAAACGAACTAACAAACACAGATTACAATGAACGCTCTCAATTGGCACAAGGACAACTTTAAGTCTTAATGCACATAGAATATTATCATTCCCATGAAAAATTACAAGACAATGTACCTGGCTAAATAGTTGTCTAAATGGTAAATAGTAACAGTATCCTTATGTGGGCAAGTGGACATTTAGCTTCTGCTCATTAGCACTATGTTTAGAACTGTAGGCTGAAAGGATACAATTATCCCATAGCGTCACTTTTTGACATTTAGCAGACATCTATATGCAAAGCGACTTCCAACAAATATATGTGTCTATGTAAATGAATCATCTATCATAAAAAAAACAAATATATGCTAGTGGTAGTCACAATTGATAGTCACAATGCTAGAACAAGGAAGAATGACTTTTTAATTGTATTTTTATTTTTTATTTTTTTATTTACAGTAGAGAAACTCTACAGGGGGGTAGTGGGGATGAAGATGTCTTTAGGAGGAACATTCTAGATGTAGCTTGAAGAGATGGGTCTTCAGTCTGCAGCGGAAGATAGATAGTGACTCTTCTGACAGCAGTGGAAAGCTTGTTCCACCACTGGGGCGCCTGGGTAGTGAAAATCTGAGACGAAGTAACGCAACTGCCGCATCTACATAGAGGCGGCGGTGCCAGGAGGCCAGCTGAGGTGGAATGAATGAATGAATGGTCTTTATTGTCATTGCTATAGTACAGGTACCAAACAACGAAATTTGGGAGGGGTGGCTCCACTGGTGCTAGGAAAGAAAAACAAGAAAAAAAAACAAGAAGGGAAAGGAGCTGGTTTACATAAATAAAGGCTATGTACACTATCCACTATACTATACTGTACAGATAAAACACTGTGCTGTACTCTATGCTATGCTATACCTATTCTAACATTTCCTATTTCTCTGCAACCTTATGTACCCTAGGGTTGTCATATTGCACATAGTGTTATTGCACATTCATTTAAAGTGTCGCAGTTTGCAGGCTTGAAATGTACAGATTTCAGAGTGATCAGGCAGGAGTTTTGGGGGATGGCCATTGTTTGCAAGTAGGGAGGAGCTGTTTGGGTTACAGGCTGCCCAAAGCTGCTGCTTGCCCCCGATACTTATTCCATTTCCTTTGGTGAACATCTGTAAATAAAAGTGCTACTCCTGTGATCATCTTATTTTAGTGCCAGACATTGTGCATGAAATGTCATCAATTTGAATACCTTTTAAACCTAATCTATGATATGTGCAGATGCTAGATTCTAGCTTGATTCATAAACTGGGCCCATGAGTCTGTTATGATCCAATTTTCTTTCCCTGACTGTTTTAACTGATATAATGACTATTGAGTATACCAGATGGCCTTAGATTAGCAGGTCACTGAAGGGCCAGGCACTAAGACAACATGGGATTCAAACACACATATGGAAAGTAGTGCTGAGGTAATTATCTCATATGTGACACTGTCTGGTGAAAAGGTCTGCATGTGGGCAATTCTCAAGACGAAAATGACCAAAAAGGTTATTTTTAATACAAAATGTGTTTTCCATTTTCTTTACATATTACGAAACTTTATGTGATGAAGAGCCCACTCAATATAACAAACAGCAGTATTAGGATCACTAAATAAATTCACTATAAGTTGTGAATTGGATTCACTGTATTGTCTGCCGTCCTGCTTGTAAGCTACTGGGTTAGTGATACATGGCTTGTAAACAAACTTATGTTTTAGGACGTTCAAAAGCAAGGACTGTGTGATAATCTAATTATGTGTAGTTATGTGTTTTTAGCATGTTGATGTTCTATTAGCATGTTGTGATGTGCTAAACATGAAGTTAGATGTCCATTGCGATTGTTTTGATTCAGAACGATTTTCTCCGGTATTTCGTGAGCTTAGAATTATAAGGTTCTCTCTCCGTTTAGGGTAGTTCAGAGATATTGAGCGTCAAAATGTTTACATTCCATTATGTTTTGTGAGATGGAACTTTTGTATTTTATTAATTACTAACTAAAACATTTTAAAAATAACACTGCAAAAATAACACTGCATTAATAAACAGGCATTAATAAACACCTAATGGATCAGATTATGTAAAAAACTAAATTTTTGACAAAAACGGAGATAGAACCTTATAATTCTAAAGTCACGATTTGGTTTGAGGTGTACCAACATTCAAATAAGCATATCTTCTTCAACTATTTGAACTTCAGGTATGACACGTCATTTGAATGCTTACAATCTGTACTTTCATAATCTGGAAACAACTGAAAAATGACATTGCCCTACTTGGGGACTTTTTCACCAGACCCTGTCACCTATGGAATGGAATGGTGAAGAGAAGACCAGTATGGTCCAGTCAGTGAATGGCATTAGGATCTACTAAATACACCATCATGGGGAGTAGTGTAGTTAGGACAGGGGGAACAACAAAAATGCATTTGCATGTTTTGGTTTTGGTCACGAGTGGGTAAGTGGCCGGGTAAAATCATGGGTAAAATCCCCTGTTTGCTTTGATCCGTTCTTTTCCCCATAATGGTTGAATCGCGTAATATTATTTATGTTTGCAATCTATGGCTGAATTTTGAGTGTTTGGGCATCACTTGAAGTGCTCCCAGTACTGTTAGTGAGGTATATGTGGCTCTCTTAGATAATCAATTCCTATTCAAAACTAGACTCAAAGCTAGACAGGTACAGAAAACACATTACAGAAAGAGGGGGGAAGAATAAGAAGGGAGCAAAACAACATTGCTCCGACAAGCTATGTACTGTATATAAATGTCCCAGGCTGGACTCAAACTGTTTTGTGTTTGTGTGATGTGTCTTAGTTTGCTGTGAATTATATATTTTATGTAGCTGTGGTGAGTAGATTGCTACCTTTTTCTATTTTGCTGTGTTTATTTGAGTTACAGTGATATATTTCTTTATTGCTTTGTTGCGATTATGTCAGTGTTGTTTTTCTTGCTATGATTGATGACGTTGTGATGACGTTGACAGCTGTGCAAATTGTAAGTAAAATAAAAAGCATTTCTATGTTTAAATTGCTCTAGCCTCTGCCTCCTCTTGGTATTTCTCACACTGCTCCTCGCTCCCAAAACGAACTCTTTGTGTTTAAGATTTAGTTGAGCTCCTAGGTGGCTATATACCTAGGTGGCCTTGTCGGACATAAACTTTACATAAACATCAAGTAAATAGAGTACATTTCATAAGACCTGTTTTGCATTGTCCATTTGTGCCTTTGTTTCATCATGGAACAAAACAACATACTCAAAATTCTAATGAAGCAGTGGAGAACCATTCACTCACTATTCAGCTGGAGCAGCACAACTTTATGCAGATGAATCCCCTCAGGTTTCTGTTGCAGAGCTGTCCAAGACACTTGGAAAATCTGGGCACCAGCCAGCTCTCTGCTTTTGTCTCTCACTGGGAAAAGGTCCAAAACATGGATTGGGAGCCTGTGGCCATTTGTCTCCTCCAGTCTCTCTAGCCCCCCCAGTCATACCAGGTGGAGCCTGGCTGCAATAAAACCTCCCTGCAGCCCTCTCTCTACACTGGGACATGACCTCTTCCGCACTTCCTGCCCCTCGCCCCACTGTTATTACACACTGAGAATAAGTACAGTGTTGCATTAGCATTTCTCTGGGAAGGTTCATGCCCTGAGTATTTATTGGTGCAATCTTCTGTTGGATTTTATGGAGGGAGGCTCAGATGGAACTCTATTCCTGCACTTCTCAGCTACTGAAGATGATCAAGGTAATCTCTTTTGTATAATGGTTGTGTATTTTCTGTGTATGTTTGACATTCTTTACTTTGGTTATGCTTGTAAAATGAATCTGCAAATGTACCTAATTTTCATTCTAAATCCTTGTCAAGGGACAGCCATAATACAACTAGTAAAGTTCATGTAGTACCGTATATAGCATTTTTTGTTTGCATCATATCTTGGCCTTGATAAAACAATTTTCTTTCTGAGCACTTTATAGATGTTACATGAAAAAGTTGTTGAGCAATGAGAGTATACGTATGTATATAATTCTGGATTGGAAATGACTCAATGTGCTGATACTTCAAAGACTCTTACTCCTCCACAATTGAAATCTGCCCAAATCAGTCTTTTGTTGGAACAGTAAATTGTATTCTTATTTTTCTAAAGGCAGCACTCTTTAGCAAAACCAACTGACCAACTCCTCAACCAAAGTGTGACAATGCGGCTTTTCGAAATCGCACATCTGATCACACATCAAGATAGGATTAAGTCCTTACCCCTTACCCTAACTACATTCACAACTAGTAACTCCAGCCATCTACAGTGGGGGAAATAAGTATTGAACACATCAACATTTTGTCCAGTTAATGTATTTCCAATGAGTCTATTCAAGTGAAATTTGCACCAGACGTTGGTATTAACTCAATCTAAACATTAAAGTCCATATGTAAATAAAGTTATGTGTAATAAAGTGGAATGAAACAGGAAAAAGTATTGAACACACTAAGAAAAAGTTACTTAAACTAAAGTTAAAGTTAGAAAACCTCTACCTCCAATCTGTGCTAATTAATGTCAGCTGAGTTAGAATATATTGATGATATATTCCATAAAATGGAATTGGCTACAGACATATTTCACAACTTCTGAATCTTCCAGTAAGCACCATTGGGGGCATTATCCGTAAGTGGAAGCAACATCACTCCACCATCAACCGGCCACGCACAGGAGCTCCTCACAAGATTTCTGATCAGGGAGTCAGAAGGATACTTAGAAGAGTAGCCAAAGAGCCAAGGACCACTAGGAAAGAGCTCCAGAAAGAGGAAGCAGGTACAACTGTGACAGAAAGGACAGTAGGCAATGCATTCCACCGCCATGGCCTCTGTGCACACTCAGCCCGCAAGACTCCACTACTGAAGTCTTGCGAAAACTGATGTTTACATAAAATGTCGAAGCTCGTTAAGGTTTGCCAAACAACATTTGGGAGCATGTACTCTGGTCAGATGAGACCAAAATTTAACTTTTTGGCTGTCACACAACATACCATGTTTGGAGTAGAAATGGCACTGCACATCACGTGAATAACACTATACCAACAGTGAAGTTTGGAGGTGGAAGTATCATGGTGTGGGGCTGTTTCTCCTCTTGTGGTACTGGCAGACTTCATTATCATTGAAGGAACAATGAATGGAGCCATGTACAGAGAGATTCTTGAGATTAACCTGTTGCCATCCACCAGGATGCTGAGGATGAGACGTGGGTGGACCTTCCAGCAGGACAACGATCAATTGAACATTTGTGGAAGCATCTGAACATCCATATTCACAAGAGGGCCCCCCCGGATTTAAAGACAATCTGTGTAGAGGAATGGGCCAAAATCACACCTGAATACTGCGGGCGACTAGTTACTTCATAGAGAAAGCGCCTTGAAGCTGTCATCACAAACAAAGGCTTCTCCCGTGAGTATTGAATTAATTTAAGTTAGAGTGTTCAATACTTTTTTCCTGTGTCATTCTACTTTATTACACACAAGTTAATTTACATATGGACTTTAATGTTTAGATTTGTTGTCATATACATTTACTGGACAAAATGTTGATGTGTTCAATACTCATTTCCCCCACTGTAATTATCATGTTTCATTTTTCTGTTACTAATAATTCTCTCATTTCAGATGCAGTAGTGGTCATGTCATTCAGAGCATTCAAACTGTGTCATGCTAGCAATGCAGCCTGTTTGTTTTATTTACATTCTGACCCCTTGTTACACCTTGCATCTTTTTTAGTTAATTACAAAGTATACAGACACATTTGTTACAGTTAAGCTTCTCCATTGACCAGACCGGGACAGTACCCGTACCGTATTTTCAGAAACGCTTCTCCATTATACACAACAGACCTGGAGCGAGTCGGGACAGTTGGAGTAAAGCGTCATGAGAGCACTTCACTTTATAAGTGCCACTATACAGCTCAACAGGGGGAAATGCGACATGAATTATGTCAAAATGCAGCACTATCATGCACAGATCAGCCAACATGTAACGTTAGATATATAACGTTAGACAGGGAGTGCAGATTTATTTTTATGGCGTTCCGAAATCCGATGTGACAGGAACGCTGAAGAAACAGCCGCTGTCCACGGAATTAGTCAACTACATGCTCACATCCAGTATCCCGCTCACTGCTCTCCATCAAAATTGGCACATCCATCAATAATATTACATAATAACAACTACTCGGATTAGCGGGTTGTTTTGTTTTAATAAGTGCCGCTACTATAGTGTACGAAGTATATAGTGCACAAAACGATGAATTGAGAATCAAGGACCCCAATTGAAATAAGCCAGTGGCTTTCTTGGGTTTTTATCCTGTTAGTTGACCTTGTATGTAATATGTACTTTCATGTACCTACTTCTGCAAATCTTCTAATAAAGTTTTCAATCAATCAAAAAAAACATCAACGAGGGGAAATGCGAGGTGAACTAGGTCAAAACGCGCAACAATCATGCACAAATCAGTGCTTAGCTGGATGTGCTAATCATGTTAGATAGATCACTTTACATTAAATATGTCTACTATCATCCGCTGTCAAATGGCACAGGTAATAATTTATTTCTAAATAAACAGGATTATACATCTTGGAAATGTGAATCGCGCTCCTATGTATTTCTATGGGAAGGCTGTGCTTGACGCTTCCATTGGACTGACGCCGGGTGCTCCTACAATCTCCGCGTTTGTTGCAGAGGAACAGGGTGACTGTCACTCTGTGACAAACGCGCAGATATGAGTGCTCTGGTGTCTTGCTCGGTAGTCTAATGGAAGTGCCCAGGTAATAGTTTTGCTATTATTGTCCTCTACTCCTGAGCACCAAAACCCGAAGTACACTGGACTGCACATCGCCATAATTGTTATGCTTGTTGTAAAGAAAAGGTCTATAATGCATTGAAATGACATTAAATTTAGATAATAAGATGGTTATCATCATTTTTAAAATCTCTATTAATAAGTAATTACAGAAAAAGTAAATGACATTTGTGACTGTCTTCCGCATTGCCTACAGCGAACTCTGTTGTGGTATTTAAAAATGGCGGTTAGCAGCCCCGCGGTGGCGCAGCGGTCTAAGCATTAGCCTCTACTGCAAGCTGCCCACCGGGGACTGGGATCGAATCCCGGTCTCGCCAGATCCGGATATGGCCGGAGCACACACAGGGAGCGGCATATTGAGCGGCCGCTCCCAAGGGGACATAGGACTATTTCCGGACAAGGATCCGTCGCGCAACACCGCCCCCGGGGTGCTGGAATAACGGTGTTGGGCTCGAGGAGCCAGACAGCTAGTCTGCCTGGCTATCTCCTCTGAGGCTGCCGGCCACGGGGTCGTGCGGCGGATCCTACGCAATAGGCAGGGGATAATTGGATACTAGGTTGGGTGCAATTGGATACCAAATTGGGTGAAAAAGGGATAAAATCTGATTTTTTTTTTGCGGTTAGCGGTGAATTCGACCTGGGATGACGTTATTGTGACGATTTCCATTGACCAATCAACGGTCTGCAGCGTCACATCGTAGCACGGATGGTACCTTTTGCTCCGAGTCAGGAAGGGTAGCTAAAATCAGTACAGGTAGGCTACTCTGGCCCGGTACGGGCCAATTGGCAGAGGAGAAAGCAAAAGAAAGCGGGCACATGGGTTACGGTACGGGACGGTAGTGGAGAAGCGCCATTACTCACTCACTCTTATTGATTTCCATTTCCAATAAATCAAGGGAAATCTGGTTCATGTGGCTTCCTGTCCTCCTCAGACCCTTGGCTGGGTTGCATTGAACACAAAGTAGCCTACAAGCTGAGCAAATAGCCCTGACAGTTTACATATTAAGGTGTGGCAGCAATCTCCTTTCAAACAGAGATAAAAGGCTAACGCATGTGCTGGGTCTCTGCTAACCATATTTGAAAAATGAGCCTTGTTCTCAATAAAGGCTGTTTCTACAAACAGAGGAGAGCCAATAACGAGTGACGTGAAAGGGTAAACTCTGAGGGCCGGGGAAGAGACCAGGGTGAGGATGAACAGAGCCCTCTTTGATTAGACTTGGACCCTCTACGTACTCCAGCTAATTAGGATTGTAAAAGACCCAACCATCTTTGTGTTAGTTAATGAGCAAATCACCCACACACGTAATTATTTCTCAGCTAATGTCACATGATCAAAAGATCAATTGCAATGTTATTAAGCTATAAAAGCACAGATATTGGCTGCTGTATATGAATCCGGCTCTTAATAGTGTATAAGGATGATGATACAACTTTCAGTGTGTAGATATAATCAAATAACTAAATACTTTGTGTTGACTCACTGAGAGTGTGAACATTAGCAAGCAATAATAACACTGCCTTCTAAATGTCTAATGGCAAGTACAGTAGTCAATAATGAAAAATGATGTAAATAGGCCAAACAATGAAAACAATACGCAGATTTTTTTTATTATTAAATGATGAACTCAACTTAATACAGAACAATGAATTAGTACAGAAGTAACAGTTTTCCTTGGGGCTTGTATAAGCAGTCTAAACATGAAAATAGATATTATGTACATTACAGTAAAGAACAAAGATGCATAATTAATGTATTGTCTAATTTGATACATAGATGTTCAACAACTACAACTATATTATAGCTATACGTGTGATAGTAGCATGTTTAAAAGCATTTATTCTTCAAAGAAAAGCACAAACTGATAAGTCGTCATTAATATTTGATATGATATTATAAATTCAGCAGACCATAGATAATGCCTTGAGATCAAGAGATGAGTAACATCTCTGGCCTTTAGTTTTACTTCCAATCCATCATATTCCCTTCTGCATCCTTTTCTTTGGAGCCAGACGGAAACAATGTTACAAATTCAGAAATCCTCATAGTTGCTGGCCTACTGTAGGCAAAATGATACTGTGATTCATCCTGCAGCAGAACATTGTTTCTGGTTGAATAGAGAACAAGAATAATGTGCCACTGTGAAGTTTTGCTCTTCAAAGTATTGAAATGTATTTCATGACTGAAAGAGAAGATGGTAGTGTTTTGTCAGTGCAAACATTTTGAATGGTATGAATAACTGTTGCCACTCACAAGCCTGATACACTTTAAGATGCCATCCAGCTAAACTTTAAGACGGAGAGCCTGGACACAGGGTAATTGTTTTCTGAATACACATTACAGGTCAAATTGCCAGGGCACTTTCGTTTGGAGAACAAAACAAATGAGATGAAGGCTTGTTTCTCAAGACCTCTCTCTCACTCAATGAACTAAATTGATTCAATAGCTTTTTCTCTGACCGAGTCTGTAAATGTACTTCTTTGTCAATTGAGAAAGTGGTTTCACTGCACAACTTGTACTACTTGATTGTTACAGTGCGTGTCTAACTCAAGGAGGCCTCATCTGACTCAGCAGGGCATTGACATTTAGAGTAAGGGATTCCTTTTAGTAGGCGACTTACTGCACAATCACACACACTATTGTCTTCAGGCATGTAAACTCTAAAGCCAACAACATATTTTGCATATGTCATTTAGAGGAAGAAATAAGCTTTGTCGGAAAACTCGCTAAGAGCTGAATGGTCCATGAGCCACGAACACTTGAAGCTAATTGACCTTCCAAATGATAGCCGTAGTCAACACGAGGAACCTAGCATGTTACAAACCAACTTGGCAAGAAATTAATGTTGAGCTAGCAACATTTTGAATAATTCAAAGAATTATGAGCACCAAGCTAGCTAGTGACTGTTAACCTGCTAACTACAAGAGTAGCAGGTTCGCACAGGGATATAACGTAGAAATTGGCTTATCAAAATTCTGCAAGTTTATTTGAGAGTTGAGCTTTAGAATGTAAGGTTCAAGTAGAGACAACCTCATTGGAACAGTTAAGATAAGTTATAGCTAGCTACTCAAACGCAGACAACCAGCAAATGAAGAGTAGAAAGAATAAATTAGTGCTCATGAGCTTTTATAAGCTGGCACTGCATAAATGTGATTGAATAGTGACTTCAGCGAATAGGAACACAGAGTGCATGTCCCAGAGTGAGGGGTTGAAATGAGTCAACTGAAAAAGAACAAAACTGCTTTCATTTTCAAACTGTAAGTAACAGCACATAGGTTGCCGGGGGCCCCCTGGGAATGACATCATGTCATCATCCCTCCTTTTGATTGGGGTTGTCAAGGAGAATGAGCGATTGGAAATGCTCGTGTCAAAAAGTCTGGTATTTAGCTTGTCCAGGCTGACAGGTGAGGAAATGGAGCATGCTACCTGACCAGCATGAGAGAATGGCTGCCACTGCGGCTGCAGTCTCACCTGTGGGCCCTTGGTAAACAGGTTTCTCTGCTGTCAATCAAGCCAGAAGCTGTCTCTATTTTCCCTGTCAGATTAACACAGCAATATCCTGCTGTCACCCACAGCATCAACTGCTGCCTTCAGTGCACCCTAGAATTCAGTTATCCACTGGGGCGGCTATCGGCTGACACTAACCCTTACCTCTTATAGACTGATAGATTATTATTCCACATGCATTAACACTCTGGAAGTGATCATTACATTCTCCAGTGAAGCCTGAGCAGAGTTGACTGTGCCTCATGTCTACAGTAGCTATAGTCCGGATAGGTTAGTTACAATAGTGTTATAAAATGCACTCTCAAAAATTAGATAACATTGTATTCTACTGTGCAGTAGTTGACCCCAGCCATTATCCATGTAGTTATAATTACAGAATTTAGGGCAGTCTATGATTCAAAATACTGTTGTATGCAGTAGTCAATCTCTCGCATACCAACCATTCGCGCTAACCACAACCCCAAGAGAGTTAACTCCCTGCTAACGGGCCTCATACAGGTTTGTTACATTACAGTATGTGACAGATTAGACAAATATCAAAATAATAAAATGGTAACACTACACTATCAAGTTGTGTTTATAGATAGTAATCTGGTTAAAATAAATACATTGATCTCGTATGGCACCCTCATTAGATCAGAAATATCACGTTTGCAAAGTTGCTCATGATATAATGATATCATGACCCGCTAAAAGCACAACAGGTTGTCGAAAAAAACACTTAATTGTTTTTTTAATTGCACTTAATACTAAAGGGTGAAGAACTAATCTGTGAATCTTGTATTTCCAATATTTCCATAGTGTTAATCATTTACAGTATATATTTTACAAAACTTCTCAAGGAATTTAACACTGCAGTGACTGGCTTTGATTCTCTGTGAATAATGTGAATCATTTGTATCCTGCCCCACAAATTCCATGGACGAATGCTTCAAAACACAGAATGAACTCATGAGGTATTAAAGAAGTGTCATCAAACAGACAATGACAAATAGCCATTGTTAGCTGTGGAGTATATCCCCATCTGCTACTGTATACGTTTCATACTCATATGACTCTCCAATATAGTAGAGCAGGTTCCTTTATGTTGAGCATGGTTAAAGAGCTGCCTGCATGACATTACAACATCATTTTGTAAAATCAATAGCCAAGAGCAAAGAGTGATGAGGCATGAGGCATGGATGAAGTTGACGGACAGTGATGAAGAGACACCATTGAGAGCTGAGTTTTACCTACATGAATCATATTTATAAAATATTAGGTTATAGGGCATAGGAAATCCCTGACATTATAGTGTACAACATTGACATTAGTTCACCCCATGACAGGGATGACTCGGTGACAATTTGGTCATAAACTGACCTATTTCAAAACTGGTCTCTTATTAGGTTAATCTATAATAATCATGTCTCCATTTTCTTTACTTTTTATTATAAACATTTGTATCTGACTGAGAGCCTGTGGTATGGAAAAACAATCATTTGTGCATAAGTATGTTGTTTCATGCATCATCCATTGCTTAGAGGGATGTCATACTGATAGTGGTGATGAAATTGCTTTTACAAGTGAACTAAAGCAACCAGCAGTAAGGGAGGTCAGATAGACAGTATTTACAGATAAAGGGCAATGTCTGGGGAGCACTAAGAATTTGCATTAATGTTTTTACTTTGAGCGCACAGTTCCACAGCTGGAAAACAAACAAACAAAACAAATCCAATCCAAAATTCACCCATTCTTTGGAATTTGTTTGAAAATGCTCTTACAGAATCATCTTTAGAACAATACCCAACTGTCAAAGGATAAGATTTTTTTTTTGTTTTGTTTAAATTCCTGCATATTTTGTGCATAGTGCCTTTGATGCCCTAGCTTCACATCTAGTACAAAGTATTGGACTTGGGGCGAAATATGATTGTAGACCTATATCCATTTATTTTTCTTGACAGAGCCCACTGTAATATCTCCCAAATCAAATAAACGTCATCATTTATCATACAAGCTAGTCTCCTCTTTTTTTTTTTTTTTTAGATGTATAGGCCAATTCAATCCACTTTTGCCAGACATCAATCTATCAGCATCATACTCTGTAATATAACAGTAAGGGTAATATTTTTGCTCTGTAATCTACAGTGTTCCGTATTACTCCTTCACTAGATCTTTGAGTGGAGCAATATCAGTATTTCTTTTCTAGCACTTTCATGGAGACAGGGTGTATGCAACACTGTTCATCCATCAGAAACAGAAGGGAAAACATTGATGCTTCACAAAGGGTTGTGGAGAATTCTTGTACAAAGGACTTTGCAGGGGGGAGGGGCGTAGCTTCATATTACTTGTCAGCCAAAGAGAACTGACATTCCATACTGGCCAATAAAATAATCTTCTAAATGAGGGGTTTGGAGGGTTCATGGGTGACATCAATGTGACATCTGTACATTGATGTAATAAAACAAATTCTGATTCTGATTCTGATTCTTTTGACCATTCTTTTGTATTCCTCATGTCCTAATCATTACCAGGTAGGACTTTGGTCAAATCGGATTTGGTGTTGAATTGTATTGAATATTATAAATATTATATGAATCTTACAAAATGTAAATGGCCAATTTGGGTACAATCTATTATCTTATTTCTCAGGGATGAAACTCTTTCTACAAAATAATAATGCATGAATACTTACCTTATCTGATTCTGACTTACAAAAAACATTCTGTAATTAGTATCAACCAGAACAATCATGGTGGTGTCATGGCTTTGTCATGGATTAATGTGAATCTATTAATGTCACAATTTAAGAGCCGGTCCAGCTTGGTAGGCTATACTTTTCCCAATGGTGAACTTACACTCACCGAACACATTATTAGGAATGCTATACTAATACTGGGTAAGGCCTCCCTTTGCTCTTAAAACAGCCTCAATTCTTTGTGGCATAGATTCCATAAGATGTTGGAAACATTCCTTTGAGATTCTGGTCCGTGTTCCGAATAAAGTGTTTGATGTATGTAATGTCATCATTGACTTTTACAGCACCTGCAGAAAACTCATGATATTGGGAAGAGACTTGCTATACAACACACATTGATACATGTAAAACAGAATGTACAGTAATACTGTCAGCAAAGAGCCCTACATTAGAATCTGTTTTGCTGTGTTAGTCCTGATCAACAGTATGTACAATATTCCCATCTGCAAGTCTTGCATGGTAAGCTGTACACCGCAGCCTGGAAATAAATCAGGGACACACATACCAGCCTTAGGATTCTCAGAGACAGACCTCCCGGGCTCCGTGCCACCGCATTACGCCTCAAGTCTTCCTGTACGCTCTACTTGAAACAGGCAGTATTTTGCTCCCAGATACAGAAAAATACTTCTCTCTTGCCTTCCAGAATAAATTCTGTGTGCATCTGATGTGATTATTGCCAGCCCACTGATCATTGAAGTAGCCAGGGGAATAGCCAACATAGCAACTTTCCAAATGCCCCGTTCTATGTTTATATGCATAGGGATTTAAACAAAGCCACTGTTTAAGGGAGCAAATCACTGTGCTTCAGTAAATATTATAGTTAAATGTATTGTTCATGTAAAGAGGAAGCTTTCTGTCGTGTGAATAGAGTACTGTAGATGCCACTGGGAAATCTGCTATATGCTGGAATGCTTACTCACGCTTATGTTCCCTTACATTGGTGAAACTTCTCTCCTCTGCACACACCTCCCCTGTCTCCCACTGACTTTAATCATTTATTTATTTCCCTTGTGATCGGGTATACGGTATCGTGGCCTGAATGCAAAGTGTGGAGATCAGAGAAATTGGATGACTTTGGCTCATTCCACAGAGGCTGGTCTACTGTCAGCACAGGGCTGTCTAAACAAATCTTCTGCATCTCCCCATTTATATACCAGAGTCCCCCTTGAATATACGTAGATACCATGCCAGTATCTTACTGGGTAATATGTTTGAATCATTGTATGAATAAAGGTAATAAGCAATGTTTATAAAGAATAATCTATACACAAATCCTTCCCCTCTAAAGGTGCTATGAAGTCATTATGATGTAATTATTTCTTCAGCACACCGACATACAGTAAACATGTATAAACAGACAGACAAAACATAACAGACAGTATTCAAACATAGCATCTAAGTGAAGGAACATCTGAACAGGAATATCAATGGCCATTTTATTTTCCTTAAACTTACTGAGTAAAGGCTGCTAAAACTAATATTTGACTGTCATCCTTTCTGCAATTTCCCCAATAGTATTTGACACTAAGCATCTTATCTCTAACTAAAATGTGTAACTCTAAGGGCCCGTTTGACAGACACGGCTTAAGCCTAGTCCTGGACTTAATCACACTTTCAATGTAAAATCTCCATTGAAGATACTTTTCAGTCTAGGATTAAGTCTTGTCTGTGAAACCTGAAATATTGTCAGTGTTTTAACCTCAAGCTACAGTAGACCCCAACTGTAACACTAAACAAGTAATACTTTTTCTTTCATAATAGTGAGTACTAGTGATAATAGTGATAATAGGAAGTACCATGACAAATTGTACATGCCAAAATGTAATGTTAATCAATATTCTTTTTTCACCTCCCATAGGCTGAATTGGGTGAATTGACAGAACCCATAACATTTGCACCACATTATTACTTGACACCAAATAAAATGATTTAGAATTGTTGGGGACATGTTTTTTGGACAAATTCAAGAAGAATTGGAAGCTTAGAATTAATAAATACATAAATAAATAACAATTATACAAGAAAAGAAAAGAGATAATGCTGAAGTGGCTAGAACCCCATAATGACACAAATACATCCTTTAACATCTTGACCATTGTCAAATCCCAAAGTCATCACCAGGACCAGGACAAAACTGGAGGCAATACCAAGAGTTCAGTTCCTCAAGTTCAGCAAATTCACAGGCATCTTCACTCCTGTCTGCCGCTGCCAGATAAGAGCTTAAAATGGTTACATTCGTCTCAAAGTTTTGCTCAATTAGTTGCCTCAGGAATAGAATCACCCTCTATCTCATTATTGCTCTCTATGCTGTTGGCAATTGCTGCTCTCATGTTACTGACACATTGTGTCCCTGTTTTTTATACAGTGGCATCGGTGTGTGATGTTTTCTAGTAGATCTGATGTTGGTTGAGCACCAAGCCCTGAAATTAACTGAGATCTATAATATCTATACTTATACAGTATGCAGTGATATAAACAGTAGTCCTAGTATCCTGTATGCCCGGTATATCTTTCGACAATTATTGTATTCCATGGACACCCAGAGTTGGTGCTGCTCTGCAATCAGCCTTGTGCTTCAATGAGAAGTCACTGGTGCAGAATGGTTATGGGCTGATGAGCAGGAACACAGACCCTGATTATAGTGGCTCTCGTATTGAACCCTTTGTGACACTCAAATACACAATAAGTCTCAACGAGCAAAGAGCCTCTTACCCGCCATTTACCTGCTCTCGTTCCTGTTTCAAATTCAATTTACAAGCTCCAAATATGATTGCTATGCTGATTCAAGTCAGACAGATTCCCAGTTCCATTGTTTTCCTGTTGTAATTGAGTCACAGATGACTAACTGTCCTCCTCCATGCATAATGAAGACATAGATGAGATTCTCCTCTGCCATCAGCACACAGTGGTAGTAGGGTACGGCTCGGTTAAATGTCACTTTTATAAAGAGAATGAGTCTGTCAGCAAATTATTTTCTCATAGCAATTTCTGTCTTTCATCTTTTAGCTTTTGGAAGAATCACATAACAAATCGTGAGCTTAGAATTATAAGGTTCTATCTCCGTTTAGGGCAGTTCAGAGATATTGAGCGTCAAAGTTTTTACATTCCATTATGTTCTGTGAGATGGAACCTTTGTATTTTATTAATTACTAACTAAAAAATGTCAACATTTAAAAAATAACACCACACAGGCATTAATAAACACCTAATGGATCAGATTATGTTATTTATTTATTTGTACAAAAATGAAGATGGAACCTTATAATTCTAACGTCACAAAATGTCTCATTGTTTTAACTTTTCACTGACCCTGGCTGATATAATGTAATTATTGTGGCCTAAATTTCAATGGCATTTTTCTTGATGCAAAATAGTGTGGTATATTTTCACACACACACACACACACACACACACACACACACACACAGACCTGTGTAGATATCTGTCTTATTGCACACACATTCATAGACCTTTATAGTTCTGTAAGGATTCTACTAACAAAGGGGGTTTTATGAATTAGCATTCCTTTGTCTTAGAGGTCACATGGTCATTTCTTTGTCCGAGCTCAAGTTCAAGATGGTCTCCCTTCCTGTGACCTGCCACCTGCCCTTTCACACCTTGGTCATTGGGGGTATACACGTGTGAACAAAAGGCAAATTCTTTCTCTTTCCCACTGGCTGCACATCTATTTACATCAGAGAGGAGTGCTGTAACCTGTAATGTAACTTTGATTGAATAAATAGTCTATAACTCAAAAGTTTTACTTATTTCAACCAAATTCTTAAGAGTAAATATACTACAATAGTCTCTATTCAAAATCTCACACAGTTCATTAATGAATATCCATTCATCAGAATTAATGAGCCATCATGTGGAACCACTAAAAGAAAGGCATTGACTGTTATCAGTCATTTAGTGTAATTAGTGTGTTTTTGAGGACTCTTAATGTTTGTCCTCCTCCTTTCCCCCCTCATCTCAAAGTCTCAAGGACTGGCGGCATTTAAGGTCACACCCCCTCTACCTGAATATCCTCCCTGGGTATAAATATTGCCGTTCCACTGTATTGTTTGATCCAGCTTGTAGTCTTTTATTCATAGGTTTTCAAAAATGCAAGAGAAATGCACACAGAATCTTAATTCCTCTCCCCATCTGTGGCAGGGTATAACAGAGCTTTGAAACCCTGCCAAGGTCACTGGTGAAAACAACAGGGACCGAAGGATTTGTCGGTATGTCGTGCAAGAATTAACAGATTGCAAAAGGCAATTACCACAAGGTTGCAAAGCTTTGTGAACATGATAAGTCAACTCAACCTGATCAGGATTATGATGTCCTAATTTCCATATATCCATCAGAATATCTGATACCAGTTACTAAGCTATAATACTTATTGGGCATATATGATGTTTAACAATCCTGTTTATCCTGTTTAAATGTCAAAAGTGTACTCAAAGTTAAAATCAGAAGGTACATTGGATGTAATAAGGATACTGATTGTAACAATGATTAAAGACGCCAAACACAAAAGAAAACATTGCCAGGCATGAAATGGAAATGCTTTCAGAATCTTTTTCATACACCACACAGCACTTGATAAAAGCCTGATCAATCAACATTACGGCACTTGTCTCCCCGACATTGACAGGTCCTGTCAACCTTGCATTCTTGAGATGATGTTTGTTATTGAGCAGGCCTAGGTACTGTATGCAGCAAAGAAAACAGTCAAGCAAAGACTTGCTGCTGTTGTCCTTCAGAAATACATGACGGGGCACTTTATAGAAGAATGAGGATGAGTGGATGCCAGGTTGGCACCAGGCAAGATGGATGTGGTACACAGAGGCACATCTCCTTACATAGGCAAAGCAGTGCACAATACTGCTGCCACAGCACACACACACACACACACACACACACACACACACACACACACACACACACACACACACACACACACACACACACACACACACACACACACACACACACACACACACACACACACACACACACAGTGGTCATCTGGTAAGGAAAAAAAAGTCACGGCTCTAATCAAACATGAAAATATTCATAAACATTCATTAATATTCACACTAAAATGGAAAGTGAAATGTGGTTTGATTGTGATGTATAGAATGAGGGTGAGACTGACGTTAATGTTTGCAATCCATCTCATTGCCAAGCTAAGTGTTCATTTCCATCCATTTGTCAACGGAGGAACAATGGTTAGAGAGGATAGATGGCATGTATCAATAGAAGATGGAGACACCACATGGAAATGAATCATGCTGTTCTTCCACTGTGGACAAATGATCTTTTCTGGTGCCAAAAACATGACGCCCTTTGATGAATGGCTCTGAATGTAAATTCCTCTGCTTTTTCATCCAGCCCATGCAAGCTAAGAGAAGTCACTGCATGGTTGTTTAACTCTGTTTCTGGTTGAGTTTTTACCTGGAAACAAACCAGGGCCAATTGTTGCTCCCTGCCAACAGCCTTGCAGTATACCTTGCCTTCATGGCACATGTTGCTGTGTATGTACCTGTCCAAAGGGATGTTCTTCAGTGTAGGCTTTATGTAAACCAGAAACAGCGCTAATGAGATTACTGACTGCAAAACATCAAAGGAGAACAGTAGGTCTGTCCTGCTTTCAATTAACTGTCCCGTCTTTATCTTAATTACTTTGGCATTCACTGGCTCCCTTATCGTATAGGGTAATGTGCTCACCTGTTACTGTTTGTCATGTCAAGACAATGTTCACAAGTAAGGGATGTTTGAGTGGTAGGGGATTGAACTGCTTCACAATATGCTTGTCCCCAAGGATATGTCTTATTGGAGAGAGATGGGGTAGCTTTGTGAGTAACATCCTAACCCCTAAGATTCATACTTTAGTAATACAATCTAAGATTGCATTGTTGACGGATAATGCAAGCATATGAAATGGAGATGTATTTGTTGGCACAATAGTGCACACTGAGCTGACATAACAGTGGGGTGCAAAAATGTGGGCATCCCTAGTCAAAATGCTTTTTACAATTATTATCTAAGTGAAAAGAAGCAAACCTAACCTCTAATGGTACGTTAACATGACACATTTCATCACATTTTAAAGCAAGATACGTTTTTATTTGTTTACTTTTTACAGTTTCAAAATAATAAAACAAGGAAAAAGTGATTTATAAAATGTCTACGTAAAATTGGACTGTGGAAACGATTAGCTCTACGTCAGGTATTGACTTGACGTACGCACATTACCTACTGGTTATGCAGAGTTATTACAGGCATGTGAGCCGCACTCGAAACATGTTGCCTACTGTAATTCATGCAAGTGAAAGTGAAGTGAAAAGTGGCTCATAATAAAATTAGCAATGTTGTTATTAGCCGAGAAAATTAGTTAAATTCAAGATTTAAAGGGAACTGATGTTTATGATTGTATTTCAGTCTTCCTTTATGTGCTATAAGGCTATTGTATGGTGTAATCATTCTAAATTGAGGCGTGATAAAGGCAAGATTCATTGTGATTCCCCAGGATTCCTCGGTATTTAGCATTATAAGCCCTGTTATAAGGTTATTTACGATCATATGGGTCCATATCAACATTTTGACATACACAATGGATCTGGATGGGCCTACAGGAAATCCTTAAAAAAAACACCATAGCCCAAGAGAGAGAGCTTTTCCCTGATCTCTTTATATCATCTGAAAAACCAGTTAAATTACAGTTAATAATTATGAGCTGTTGATAAGGAGACCACCAGCCATCATTAATCTTATTGCATCTAAACTAATGACATCACCGTTTTGACACCTCAAGACATTCCACAGAGCTCACAGCGATTTGTTTTCCAGGGAATGGTAAACTTAAGAAGATTGGGGCAGAATTTAAATGGTCCCACTTCAATATAAGGGGAAACATACATTTCATCTTTAGAAACATGTTTTGCACAGGTTTATCAGTC
Source organism: Nansenia antarctica (assembly GCF_963989245.1). NCBI lineage: Eukaryota > Metazoa > Chordata > Actinopteri > Argentiniformes > Microstomatidae > Nansenia > Nansenia antarctica. The sequence continues at coordinate 45,701,644 of NC_137677.1, forward strand.
AAGCAGTTACTACTAATTGTCTGATTTCAGAATATTTTATTCTGTGACCTCAACAATGTCTTCAGAGGAGAAAGTAAAAATAGTAGACAGCATGAAACATGGGGGTATGACACAGTAAGAGATATGGATGCAGATCCAACCAATAAATAGTGTAACCCAGAGGCAGGGAGGAGACAGATGCATTAGTTTAATCCACTTTCATAATGGCTAAGAGGCTGGTAGTGCCAAAAGCCAGGTCCATCTGCAGCAATCCAGGACTGAATGACGGCATCCTTGAGGGAATGACAGACCATATTAGACCAAGTGGATGGGTGCAGGACCTTTGTAATGTAACTCATTTGTAGCATTTGCATTTGTATGCATTTGCATGGTAACCAACCAACCGACTCATGGACACTGTAACACTGTAGTAATTCTCTATGTGATCCTTTCAACATTTAGAGTAGTTGTCTGTTTCATGGGGTTCCCCCTGACCCCGGGGGTTAACCTAACCCATAGTACAAATGGGCTGTAAAATATAGGGTTACCAAAATGGCATACACATGACATACAGCAACACACATTATCAAAGTATTCAATAACACTGACATCCATATGCATGATGTACTCATAATATACTATGATAGCAGTACAAACATAACTATAGACACAGATAAAGACTCATAATTCCATATATCCATACTCCTAATGGATTATAAGTATAATAATAATCAATTATAATGTACAGTAATATAGTGTGTCATAATTGGTGGTCACTTTTTCCTCAAAGATTATACAGCATTATAATGACTATCAGTGTGACACATTTCTAATGACCAGAAAATCATTATAACTGCATCATAATCATTGTTATGGTGTGTAATAGCATACATTATTGCTTTAGGTAAAGTGATGAAATGCCTAGGCCAGACAGATATATAACATTAGCTGTTACAATACAATTATAAAGTGGTCTCTTATGTTTGTTCAAACATTTGAAGAATAAAGATGAACATAGTTCATCACTATGTCAGTCTCTCCAGTCGAGGATCCGGGATTAAGGAGAACATGAAATTATAAAAAGCTTTGTGTTGTCATCATGCCATTATGCATGTTACGTTTTAATTTGAAAGCAGACAATTACCATATTATAATAGTATATTAACAGCTTAAGTTACTTATTATGTGTATAATTTCTAATTTCAAGTGATTATGAATATAGTTATCATTAGGAGTAAAACCTTTTTTAATTTTTTTATATAAATGTATGAATATAATTATAATTAGGAGTAAAACCTATTTTTAAATTATTATTATTTGTTACATGTTTGGCATTTAGCAGACACCCTTATCCAAAGCTAAGTAAGCGAATCATCTATCCATCAGTCATCATAATAAAAAGTAATCTATGCCATGACCTGGGGCCATTGGCAGTTACAATGCCATGTGTAGTATTGGCAGTGATAGAGTATTGGCATCTAGAATGATGAGTCTGTTTGAGTCATTATGTGTGTCTATAACTATGCTAATACTGCATCATAGTACATTATGAGTACATGTATAATTCATCATGTATATGGGCCTCAGAGAAAGTGATACCAAGTATTGCTCACCATAAAGGGGTTATAACTGTGTTATCCGCTTGTTAAGTCGTGACGTGTTTCCGGCTCCCAACGTTGGCTGAGGCGCTGTCTTCGAAATGGAGAAATAATAATAATAATTAATTATATTTATATAGCGCTTTTCCGAGGCTCAAATACCCTGACAATATGGAGAAAACGGGAAAGTGCTGTGTCCCTTGTTGAATGAATAGATCCGAGTCTAAAAAACGATTAAACTGTCATTCTACCGCTGTAGTTCAGAGGTACTCTGGTGCTGGGAATTTCTGGTTTGGACTCGGAAATAGTTAAACGTCACTTTTGACGTCAGACTTAACAAGCGGATGTGGAGACATAGTATGGTTTACAGAGCAAGACAAATGTCACCACTCTTCAAATTGTCAATGAATTCAAGTTTATTTGTGTCATAACATGAAAATGGTGGATGTCCTTGGGTGTATATTGTGATTGATGAGAAGACCTGCTCAGAGATAGTACAAATACATAGATAGAGAGTATAAATGTGCCTGCCCAATTGCTGCAGCTACAAAACAGTACATATACAAGGTCAAAGGCTGTATGCGCTTTGTTGCAACTTGTTAATCAGTACATGGAATGATTACATATCTGTAAATATGGAATGTTACACAACTGTCTATCTAACTATGCTGGAGTACATGCATTGTCTTACGACAGGTTAGGGTTAGTAAGGTTAGGTCAGGATCATTCCTACGTGATGCAGCAGCATCAACCAGTGCAGACTGAATCTGACATCTGACAATAGAGTAGATGTGATTTGTTTTCACAGAAGAAACTCAATATTCAATTAATGATAAGGACAACTACCATTTAGTTTCTATTGAAATTAAACAGGTATCTGTTCAGGTGCCAGCGTTTTCCTACCATACTTTAGGTAAGGTAATAAAGGACAGGTTCTTTTTGGACCATCCCTCAGAAGAGAGGCGAAACAAGAGAGGCGAAACAACTATTGGTCATGTTTGACACGCTGGCTTGGCCTGTGAAGTCTTCTTTAGTCCATAGATAGTCAAAATGAAAGTGGAATACTGCTCACACCAAGTCAATTTCCTGTATGTGCAAGTATACTTGGCAATACAAAGAAGTCTGATTCTATGCATGGCGTTTATTATTGTTCCCTAATACAGTCATTATAGAAATATGGAGAAACGTTTTGTTAATTGTATTGTATAATAATTTGTTAATTAATACATTTTACAATATAGACAAGTTGTCTATTTGGTCTTCAAATACCTATACCTTTATTCTTACTGAGCAATGGTCTTTAGGGTTTGTTGGGTGACTTTGTTAATAATGTAAAAAAGACATATAATAAGGCCTGTGTGCATCACTGGTGTTACATTATGATGACTTTAACATTGTGTCCTGTTGTGGGACAGCAGCCTGTAACAAGGCACTTAAAAACACAGATACAACCAGAAAACATACACATTTATTTTAAATTGGCCCCAGGATCCCAACATCACACACTGTTAAGTTCTAAGGCTTTTTTATTTTGCCTTTGGCCTATTTCAGACTGACAAAAGTTGGCAAGAAAGCGGTGGGACTCTCACTTGCACTCAAATCGTACTTGCTTCTTGGTCAATGCACGCACATGTGGTGACAAAATCTTTCCCTGAAAAAAATACTTTAAAAAGACAGCCTACTCTGTTGTAGATCTATAAGTGAAGGGTTGTTAAGATTGTTGAAGATTGCTTTGTAAAGCGCCTCCAGGCTCAAATACATCATTACTCTATGGTGAACAGCAGGAGGCCATGCCTATGCACTCTGTGGCCATGACAAAACTGTGTATGATAGCACATGTAGCCGTTATTCTGGCATAGAAAAGCAATGTCATGTTTCAGCCTTTGATGTTGAACAATATGAGAGACAGCTATGGAATTAATAGAAGTTGTGGCTGCCTTGTTAATACTCTAGCAACTGAATAAGTGAATGCATGCATAGTGTAATAATGGCCTATTATACAACACTGAGGCCTCTTTCACACCGGCAGTTCCGAACGCCGGTTCGCGTTCGCGTGCCAAAACCTCAGAGCGTTGGCGCTGTCTGGCGAACGAGCCCGCGCTCATACCAGTGTATCGTTCGCCAGACAGCGCCAACGCTCGGAGGTTTCTGCACGCGAACTCGAACCGGCGTTCGGAACTGCCGGTGTGTAAGCCCTCAGAGTGGGCACTGAGTGTCAATATAATTCCACTGCACATTAGCACAGACCACAAGGTAGAATCAATATGTGGCAGGGTCTGGTGAAAAGGTCCCCAAGTAGGGCAAGATCAGTTTTCATCATGCTTATTTGAATGTTGGTACACCTCAAACCAAATACCGGAGAAACGCAAAACAGACGTATTTGCTACCACGTGATGGTAGCTAGCAGAAGGAACATTGCTATGAACATTTAGATTTACATTACATTTACGTTTAGCACAACATGCTGATAGAACATCAACATGCTAAAAACATAACTACACATAATTAGATGATCACACAGTCCTTGCTTTTGAACACATCCTAAAACGTAAGTTTGTTTACAAGCCATATATCACTAAACCAGTAGCCTGAAGCAGGATGGGATGCGATACAGTGAATCCAATTCACAAATTATAACTATTTAGTGATCCTAAAACATTTTTGTTTGTTTGTTATATTGAGTGGGCTCTTCAATATTTAAACTTACGTAATATGAAAAAAAACCCGGATAACACATTCTTTCCCCCCCCCCCCTTTTTTTAAGAGAAGCTATTTGGTCATTTGTGCGACTTGAGAATTGCAGACATGCAGACCTTTTCACCAGAGCATGTCATATATATGACACTCAATATCAATCTAGAGGTGCATTTTACATGATAAACACACAAACAGACTTACTTACTTATCAACACCATTGTATAATACTCTTTGGCCCTATCCCATTTCCCTTTTTACCCCTTGCCCTCATTTTGGAGTGCCACTTTATTTATTTTTTGCCGCTTGCCCCTCGGAACAGAGTTACAAGGGGTAGTGGTTGAAATTCCCCCCAATAAAATGGGAGAACCCTTCAAGACCCTGATACGTCATCAATGGTATCATAGAAAAGCATGGAGACTCGCGATTCGTTCACAATTTATGTTTCACGCTATCAATCGAAACAAGTCCTCAAATAAAAAAGAACAATGCTTCATTACCAGGCCAGTTCATGACAGAATAGCGGTACTCTGTAGGCTAGCAACCCATGCTCCTACCCTGCCAGTCTGCACTGATATTAGAGGAATGGTAGCAAATGCAACAACTTTGCGGCTGGACTTACACAGAGTTACATTTCGGGCGTCATATGCCATCAAAGGGGGAAATCAAAATGTAGGACTGTCATACACAAATCAACCTTAAACATTGTTGTAGCTAGCTAGACACATCGGCATAATAGCAATTTCCCTGTTATGCTTGTAATAAAGAAAAGGTCTATAATACATTGAAATTACATTAAACTAAGAACATTCGATGGTTAGCATGATTAAAAAAAATCTTTATTAACAAAGAAAATAATGACATGTATGGCTTTCTTTTGTTGCGAGTGTGATCTCCAGTATCATGCCGATGATTCACACGGCATTCTGGGATTTGGCATAACACCTAGTTTGTACATTCGTAGTGTGCATCTGAAAAACATCAGTTTAGAGGGCTATGTAGCCCTAAATGGAATGGTAAATGGATGAATGAATGAATGAATGAATGGTCTTTATTGTCATTGCTATAGTACAGGTACCAAACAACGACATTAAGGAGGGGTGGCTCCCCTGGTGTTAGGAAAGAAAAAAGAAAAAAAAACTTTAAAAAAAACACAAGAAGGGAAGGAGCTGGTTTACATAAATAAAGGCTATGTACACTATCCACTATACTATACTGTACAGATAGACGACTAGGGTTGTCATATTGCACATAGTGTTAAATGGACTGCACATAGCACCTTATTCCAAAGCGCTTTACAATGGCCTGTTATTCACCCATTCACACACACATTCACACACCAATGGCGGCAAGCTACCATGCAAGGTGTCGGCCCGCTCATTGGGAGCAATTTGGGGTTCAGTATCTTTCCCAAGGACACCTCGACACGTGGACAGGAGGAGCCGTGGATCGAACCGCCGACCTTGCGATCATTAGATGCCGGTCATTAGCTGGCTCTACCTCCTGAACCACAGCCCCTACCACTTGGCCCTACCCCTACATGCAAACAATAATTGGGACAGCCCTACTCTACATGTGAACGTGCAAAATGGAAGGGTAGGGCTACAATGGAGGGCCAAGGGGTGAATTGAGATTGGGCCTTAAGGTTTCTGTCAGGACAAAACTTCTACCCATTCCAGCTCTCTGCCTCCGTGCCTTGCCATGTCTTTTTCAGTGGTATTAGTGACTTTCCTACCCATTAGTCTCCACAAACTTTCCCCTGCCCTGTCAGCAGGCTTCCCATCCCAATTACCTCCACAACGGAGCAGAGGCCCCAACTATCTGCTCTGATTCAGCAATTAATGCTCTCTGCTCCAGTGCTCTGTGACAATGACCCATCGTCCCCTGAGGCTCCTCCACCTCCTCCGGCTTTGCTATCTGTCTGGAGGGGACTTCAGCTGGGGCTGCTGGAGCGAAGCCAGGATTGGAGAGAGATATCAAATGTTTTCAGGGTCCTAGGGATGCTGACCAAAGACTCTGTTTTTCGACAGAAAGAAAGCAAGACTTGAATAAACATTTATTTGAAGCTCTGCTTTTTCCCACTGATTGCAATGGGAAAATACAGTTAGCTGTCAAATGGCTTGGACTCTCTGGACTTGTCATAATTCAAGATCATCAGACCTTAACAAAGCCACCAGTCTAATTTACTCATTCTCAGATTATAATCCATCATCATTTGAGAGAGCAGTCTCCAATGACAATTCTGCTGATTATAGAAATGGTAATTGTGAAGGTTATTAATTTGTTTTTACCCATGTCAATACTGTAGCTCTTCACAATTTGGTGAACTGACAATGGCTTTCAAACAGTCTCTTTGTTTAGCTGACCAAATTGGAGGTATGCAAATTGGATTAGATTAGATTAGATTCAGCTTTATTGTCATTGCAGAGGAGAAGTACCAACAACAAGTCTGGTTAGCATCTAACCAGAAGTGCAAATAGTGATAAGAACATGATATTAAAAAACATGATATAAAAACATGACGATGATAGTGATAGGTACAGTATGGCATGTACGGTAGTTTAGAGGTATATATAGTTATGAGATGTACAGTTAAGGTAGCTTATGTACAGTATGTAATGTACATATGTATAAAGAGGCTATATCAAAGAGGTATGGGGGGGGGGGGGATACTGAGAGTCACTTGTATCCCAGGGTGGGGGTGGGATACTCAGAGTCATTGTCAATGTACCCCATGGGGGGGGGATTGTTCAGCAGAGTGTGTGTGGAGGGGGGATTGTTTATCAGAGTGGAAAGAAGCTGTTCTGTAGCCTGCTGGTATGGGAGGCTCCTGTACCTCCTGTACTTCCTGAGTCTCTTAGACGGTAGGGGATCAAACAGACCGTGGCTGGGGTGCGAGGTATCCTTGATGATGCTTGGAGGTATCCATATCATGTATTAATAGTTTTATATTAAACTAAAATGATAGCCATAATTATGTATTTATTACATCTGCGAACGGATACATGTGCACCTTGGTATGTTATACCGTAACATGCCATTGGTCATGAATTAGTTATACAGAGTGTGACGATAAATGCCCTAACCCTAAATAAATGGGAATATTATGGCACATAGCTGTCCTACTACTACAGATACACTAAACAAACAGAAGTAGTTCCAGTGCTACTTCAGCAACGGTACAGTGACTGTTTGGAGAAATTTGCCAACAAATGAATCATTACCCATCATTTTCATTTCACGTTATACTCACTACTTCTCCACCTCTCCCTTATGTGATCCCTTTCATGATGCCCAGCGAATGTAGCCATGTTACGTTACTATGAGGAACATATCTACAGCAAAAGGGACTAAACTTTTAGTTTTGTCAATAGTTTGCCTGCTCCACATGCTCTGAGACGATTTCAACTGCCAGCAGTCAAACACACCCTTTAGCGAGGGTCTAATCTTTGCAAACCAAAAAGACGTATGTCTGTTTGTATTGTATTGTACGAACGCAAAAGATTCCCAGTACTTTGTAGCATTGTACTGTAGATGTACAAAACTGTTCCTCTTATCCAATTCTCATTCCTCTATTGTATTGCAGCAAGTGTGTCTGGAAGTGAACTGCGAATCCCCATGCTGTGAATATCTGTCTCTGGCTCTCTCATTGACTGCTCAACATAGTGTAGCGCACAATGCAGAGCTATCTCTTTTGTCTACCAACCACATTGAATTCCTTAGAACATTGAACATTTTCAGATTGAGAAAATTGCAGTCATTTTCTGCAATTACAAACAGCACATCTTTGCATTGTTGCCTTCTGGTAGACTTGAACAGAAAATACCATAATTTGATTCAATAGAGAAGCACACAAAGAGTAGGTTGCTCTAGCTTCAACAATTTCTTCAGTCACCAATTTTTGTTAAACACATGTTTTAAATCAGTGAGGACAATGTTTGTAGAGAGAAGTGAAGGTGCTAAAGGGAATGAGTTTGTCTCAACAGAGACAGTTGTATCACACTGCTTCTTTCGCAGGTTATAATCAGAGGGACTATCACTCATGGTTGTACAATTGAATAGACAGCTCTTGCATGTTGCTGTCTCCCCATCTGTCCAGCCTCTTCCTTTGGAGATTGGACTTATTATTCTATTTAGAGAAAAATATCATGCATTTCACACTGTGGGGTATCAGACATCGCAAGTTGTTAAACCAATGCTGTTTCACAAAGCATGTTATTTTCATCTAAACATTGATCACATTATTTTCTGTCCTTACATCATTAAATTAACATGTCACTCTTTGATTTGTAGTAAAAGAATGTTCTCCAAGTAGACTCCACTAAATGAGCAAGGAACAAGTACTGGGTCTTTGACTGTCAGTCCCTTAGGTTCTGCACGAGAGGGCAATTCCATCATGGAGTTCGGAGTACTACAGTATGCCACTTATAGATTATTACAAATGGACAAAATGAAATCTAAAAGTGGAGAAGAAAAGCGTAAACTACTCAATTATGATTCTTGTGGCAGACCAATTTCATCTCATTTGTCAAGATCGGGGATAGAGTGGAATCTTGATCAGTCAGGCAAGGCATATTTGTAGATGTGACTAGTCACATGCCTTACATCTGGTTGACTCCACTTAGTGATGGCACAGAAATATTGCATAATGGATAATTCCCATAAAAAATAACACATCTGCAGTCCATTTTGGAAAGACATGTTACGGTTGGATCAGTATTCAACATTCAGAGGTCTCCTCCCTCCTGGTTTTCCTATCATTTGCCCTGAATCTCAGAAAAAATCTAACACCTCTGTGATGTCTTACAACTATCACAGTTCATTTCTAAACCAATACAGTGTAACTTTAAGAATAAAACCACCCTGTTAGCCATCATGCTAACAAATACGTAGGCCTTATAAATATATAGCCAGTGGTGTTTTGGCAAATGATATCAGCGATCACTTTCTGATGTCTGCCTGTATTAGAGATTAAACAAAAACAAATCTGCTCCACGCTTCCTTTCAAAAATACATTTTAAACATTTTAGAGAGCAAGGTTTTCTTTACATGAACTTTATTGGTTGAATCTTTCCCTTATCAGTTGCATACCTGACCCCGATTTGTCATCTATATTAATTTATCTCTGAAAAACATGGCCCTTTTAAATGCCTTAGGATCAAGAATATAACAAATCCTTGGTATTCCACAGAACTTTCAGATCTCATTTTGTTGAGAAAACCAGACTTGGGCCAAAGCTAGAAAAACAGATTCAGTAGCTAATTAGTAGACTTACGGACAACTGAATAGATCCACCTCATCAATTCAGAAAGCTAAATCAAGCTACTTCCTAAGTGCTAACGCAGATTCTGATGATGATCCTACACACTTTTGTAAAACAATTAATGCCCTGAAGCTTGGAAATTCATCCCATAAAGAAGTTTAATAAATAAATGCCTTTAGTCAGAGTTTTATCTCGGCAGGCTATTTATTTGACAGAAATGGTGGTTTAGCTGACCCCGGTCAGACGGTCAACTGCGCTCCCATCCCCCAGTCCCTAGTTGGCTCGATGGGAGATCAGTCAACTACTAGCAAATCGTGTGATGTACTAGATGCCCTGCTTAAAATTGATTTTAAAAATCCATTGGGGTTGATCTATTTGATCCAGGCCTATATTGTGTTAAATCAGGTTTTCTGGACATAACAAAAGAGTGTTCCACAAGGATTCCTGGTCCTTTTTTATTTTTTAATTTTGTTTGACTATTTACATAGTTAATAATGAATAATGCTGATGACACTGTTGTATATGATATTGCCCCCATGATTGACCAGGAGTACGTTGCACATACTTTTTTTGGCACTTTTTTTTCCTTCAGATTATGACAGGGTAGATTGTAAGTTTTCAAATGATATGTCATACATTGAAATCTGAAACAAGTTGAAGAAGTCATGCATATTTGAATGTTGATACCCCCCAAATCATTGTGCTGAGAAATCCAGCCTCAAAGTATTCACAGCCTTTTTTTACAGAGGTAATGGGTGGGAACAATAGCTCAAGACAACCACTCCCCCATTACACTACCTGTCATTATTTACCTGTCATCTGACAAGATTTTTTATTGCCATGTGTGCCAAAAGTTTATTACAAGTACAAGAGAGTACAATTCACGGCAAAGGAAAAAAATAGGCAAGATACAATTGAGCAATACATTAATAGAATGGTAAAAAATAATAATGTTGTGTCTGTGTGTATGCATTTTTCATTATAGTCCATAAAGCATCTAGTGGGACCTATCTAGTGGGTTTATAATGTATTATATCTCTAAGCTAACACTTGTTTGGCTAGCGTAGGTCTGCAAAAAATGTATTTATTCATTATGTTTTATCTTTGACAACGTATTTCTTGCTCCCACCATCTAGCCTATTAGTTTAATAGAATTCTAAGTATAGGGGTGGCATAGTTGTGGTAAGCACACAGTTTCAGTGGTTTGATAACTGATCTACCTTACTCACAGAACAACAAATAACTGTTTGCTATCCTAAGTAAACAACACAAAATCCTAGTAAACTCACTAAAACCAACCCAAGAACACAGCAGAAGGTCTGTCTGCAGACGACTGTGCCATGAATAGTGAACTAATGTTGAGATCAATGTCCGAAATTCCGTTGTCTTCTTCGTCATCGTCAGATTTGGAGTTCCGGCTATGTATAGTCCAATATGAAGGAGTTCATTAATTGAGAACTGTCAATATTTCTACCGGCTTCTGAAATTCTGTTGATAGCATTAGCGAGAGCGTCAGCATCCATCTTGTAAACACTGCCACACTAATACCCCCCACCCTACTTTGCTAACTAACTGTAGGTATTTAGTGAATGTAACACTGTTGGTTATGATATCGAGTGGGTTGTTCATCACTTCAATTTTCGTCCTATGCCAAAAGCCGTGATTTTTTTTTTCTTCACAACTTGTTTGGCTCGATTGCGAGGTTTCACAATTCCGGACATGAGGACCTTTTCATGAAACTGTGTCACAAATGTGTCCCCGCTTATAAATATGTGGGCATTTGGTTTTGACAAAGTCTTAACATTCAGAAAACATACAGAGGAGCTTGTTAAAAAGCTAAGATTTAGGGCTTCTTTTAGAGGAATAGATCTTGGCTTGATTATGGTGATGTCATCTACAGAAGTGCAGCAGTTACTAATTTTAAACCTTTGGATACCATCTGCCATAGCGTCCTTTGCTTTACCACAGGTGATAGTTTTAATACTCATCATTGCATACTTTATCAAAAGGTGGGCTGGACCTTTTAGAGTCCTGTAGATCTCATCATTACTCCCTTTTTGTGTATAAAGCCTACTTGGTTACCTAATAACTCATTGTTGAAATGTAAAAACATAAATTACCTAACTCGTTCACAGAGTTGGTTAACTCTTGAGGTTCCTCGGATCTCCACTGGATTGGGTAAATCATGAATTGTAAATTGTGGTGCACCTCACTGCTGGAACAATCTGCATAGACCGTTTCAACTGGTTGCTCTGGTGCTACTCAGGCAGTTTTGATTAAGAACCTCTTTGTTGAAAAAAGTGTTTGTTTTTCTTGATTAAGTTTTAGTATGTTGTTATTTTGTATTGTATTATGTAGAATTATAAACTGTGTCTATGCAAGGCTCCCTTGTAAAAAAAGACCGTGGTCAAGACCCAAGGTCAGTAATGCGCAAAATGACATAACCTTTAATTAAAGTAAAATGTCAAAGGTCCTTCAGAACACAAATGCGTGCAAATGAGCTTTACTGAATAAAAGGAAAACCTTCAGTTTCCTATTTATTTTTTGGACCTGCTGGTTTATTTCATCTGTCTTCCGTTGGGAATCACGTTGCATACCGTTATGACATTTAACGACAGTGAATGATAACTTCTTAAACCCCAGAAGATACGCTGCTATATTCCATGATCTATGGCCAATAGTTCCACAGATCCAGACTGGTTACGTATCAAGTGGTAAATTAAAGCAAAGGGATCCACCAGATGGATATCCACAGAATACACAATCAGGACTCTCACAGGCTATTCTGTACGGTTCAGGTTCAACAATCTTGGGTTCTTCTCCACACCACTTGCAGCATGACCCAACCAGTATATCGACCTGGCGTGTTTTAATGAGTATGGTCTTCAGTGGTGTGTGTGAAAACCACAGAGGACCAGGATTCAGCCGTGTCACGTATTGCAGTTACACTGTCACATACATCACATCTGTCCAAACAGTCTATTCATTATCCATTCCATGCACAAATGCCTGAATAACAAGGTGGCTGCTTTCCAACCACGCTAATGATACTATTAGCACACCGCTAATGTATTCAAAGCCATAAAGAACTCATCTGTGTATGGCCCGCGAACCTTTTCCCCATGCCAGCCACGTTTCCCCTCTCTCTGTTTCTCTCTCCTTCGCCAACCCTTTTTGTTCTTGCATGGTTGGTCTCTGGCATTATCATCAGTATAAATCCATACCCAAATATTTGTTGAGGTGAGCCAGGGCAGGATCATGCCTGTAGCCATGCACCTGGTCCTCGGTATGAGAGTGGAGAATACAACCGATCAAAGCCTTTATTTGCTTTCATATACAGCAGATGTAACAACAGTCCCAATGTAGGGTTTCATGGGCGTCTCTCATAACAATGAATTGCTGCTGTTTTCAACTGTTAATTTAATTATTGGTCGTATAATTTCAGATTTTGTGATGGTTGTCACAACAGATGATTCAAATGGTGCCTTGAGCCAACAAAGAATTGTTTATCTGTTAGTGTTTCATTGCAAACAGCTTTGCTGAGATCACACACAAACACACGCACGCACGCACGCACACACACACACACACACACACACACACACACACACACACACACACACACACGCACACGCACACGCACACGCACACGCACACGCACACGCACACGCACACACACACACACACACACACACACACACACACACACACACACACACACGCGCATACATAAATAAATAATATGAAGCAATGCAAAATGGTAGACCTCTCTCTTAAAAAGTGTCTAGAGAGGCACTGATTGAATGCCTGTAGGTAATGGAGACAAAACAACATTAACACAGCAGCATTTCAGAAATGGAAGATGGCAGAAGCTGACGGTCATATTTCTAAACATACAGAACAGGGATGAGAACACAAATGTGCTCTTATCTGCATTCTGACATTTATGAAATAGTGAGGGTTTCAGCCCATTGGCTCATTTATGGTAGAATGGTACATTTGTCTGCCCCTGAGCTCCAGCTATGTAGACAGATGATAATTTAGAGAGATGTGTCTCAAAAATCATGAGAGGAGTTGATGTACATAGAAAAAGGGGTGATGCATACTGTATACGATGTCTTTTGACCTCATGCCAGCCTTAATGTAATCCAGAGACAATTGAATAAATATAAATAAAAAATAAAACTGTGTTTATCATTATGCTACATACTAAATAAAGTACCGGTATTTGTTTATTTTGTTCTAATAGTTGTTTTACTTGGATGCAGCACTTCTTGTTCCACTTTGTTTGTAACAGTTGTTTGTTGAGTTGAAGATGTTTTGACCACTTGACCACCATCTTAGTACATTTGACTTCATCGTTGATTTACAAAAACATAGACTGTCTTTTGAGACAACAAACCTGCCATGTAACAAACCTCCCATGTGACTGGCTCCATGAGAGGCTTAAGAACATTAAGTTGACCTGCGATAGTGTACCAGTAATGCACCGTTTCTGATAACCCATAACGATGGGCTGGGAAGATGATTTGCATGTCAATTGAATTGTGATTAATATTTGATTAATGTAGCATTTTTACCCCCCAAGGAAGCTTTTCAGCTCAAATGGAAATGGAAATTATTCCACTTGGCTTTTGTTTATTTCATGCCTCCCTTGATTTTTAATTCCACACCTGCAGTGTGACTATACTTATCAAACACATGTGGTACTGCCACTGATAAGACTGCATAGGAATGCACACAAATGAATTTCTTGCAAATTGTTCTACAGTACAATGACAGTTGTAAGTGAGTATTAAAACACATTATGCATGTAGGATGCATTATTTATTATATGTAAAAGACACCTTAATTGTGAGAAACACAATTGTCTGTGGCTCCAAATGTACAGATGCTTCTGAAGTATTGTAGTCTAGTTTATTATCTGCTGTGTGAAAAACAAATATCACTCCCTGTAGTGGACATCGTCACATCAGTATGTCTATGTATCATTATTGTACAGCTAGCTAGACATAACATGCCAGAAAGAAAGATTACGCCAAAACCGTTCTTCCTATTTAATTTCTTTTAAACTTAAGTTTAAAAGCTCTAGGCCTTTTACACTATGTTTGACAGTTAGACACAAAAACATCTGTTTCTTCAGCTTAAGCTTTGCACATTGACTCCCTCTATCCTCATTCCTCTTATCGAAACCCTCTTTGTCCCCTGGAAGAATTACCAGGGTTACACTATTCAAAGTCACAGCTGCCTGTCTAGGTTTAAATTAAATGGAGGATGCCAGTGTGTGCTCTCTGTAATAATGCTGAATAGTGTTGGACCATACTGCTTGGGATATTGTGATTTTTTTACAGTATACAGTTTATTGTGATTTTACTAGACATCTATGACAGTGAAAGAGAAAGAGTCCTGTAGAATTAAGCCCACAAAGCAGTCATCTATAAGGGGAAGTTTACATGGATCCTAATTTCTCTGCGGTCTCTTCAGAGAAAAATGACACAGGAAAATGACACAGGTCTGCTTGGCATACATTTCTTACCTCAGTGTAGAGAAGCATAGCCCCCCATAAACTTGCCCTAGACACCCAGTGTACTAATAAAAGTGTTCACCATACATTGTTCAAGAAGATAGAAGGAAAGACAGACTCATCTACAGGCTAATGAACACAGCAAAGACCTTGGTTCTGGGCCCGGACAGTCTGGACGGATTGTTGGCAGCTGCTGGACTGAAAAAATCAGGTGTAGTGCTGAGGCACAAATATGTACATTTCAAGCCTGCAAACTGTGACACTTTAAATAAATGTGCAATAACACTATTGTGCAATATGACAACCCTAGTCGTCTATCTGTACAGTATAGTACAGTGGATAGTGTACATAGCCTTTATTTATTACAAATTGATTATTTGTGTTTTTTTTTTTAAAAGTTTTTTTTCTTTTTTCTTTCCTAACACCAGGGGAGCCACCCCTCCTAAATTTCGTTGTTTGGTACCTGTACTGTAGCAATGACAATAAAGACCATTAATTCATTCATTCATTCATTCATTCATTCATTCATTCATTCATAATGGTAGCTGGTTTACATAACAACAATTTTGATTTCACAAATGTAATGTAATTTTACTCCTTTTATTTATTGAATAAAATATTCAGTGGATAAAATTGACCAACACTGCATAACACACAGGTCTGGCATAGTCAGAAAGGTTGTCCTTTAACAACATAACAATAGCATTTCCTTGACATTTAGTTATCGAAGCTGGGTAAATAAAGATAGCATTTGCATAATGGTGAAATGTTGAAGTGCCCAGGGAAAGGGATGTCACCACTTATTGAAGTGCAGGTTGTTTTTTTTTCTTATCTTTCTCATTCACATTTTGTGTGGCTACATATTCATCCAATTTCAAATGTTTGCTCCATTTTTTGCTTCCATCTTATTTTTTTGCCATGCCCCCAAACTGCCACAAAAAGTTTGTCTGGTAAAGCAGGGCATCTTAATATCTAAGTTTTGCTGCATCTATTTTCACATATCGCATGATTTACGCCTCGCTGCCTAAATACAAACCAGGTCTCATTATCGGTGCTCCTGCTCCTGTCCTTATTCATAAGCTATCCACAGGATAGTGTCTGTGCTGTAGCTGGCATCCCTGTGTGGATTTCACAGACGACTCTATGTTACTCCTGTATTCTGAACCTCACACAGACCCGTCCACTGTCATCATGTTCTGATTAGAACACTAGGGAGTGACTGAAGGAGCTGGCATCTATTTGATTGGTGCAGATATATCATGATTTCCCTGTAGTATCAGGAGCGGTCAGATGAAGAGAGAAAAAGAAAAGTACATGTGTAATATCGATAAAGAACTGTACAGTTATTCCCAAATAAACTTTAGACGGTTAAAGACATGATAACGCAAACTCTACATAATAGTGGCCAAATGACCTAGTGACACAAGTTCAATATCGCATTATATCGGACTCAAGAGTGTGTGTGTGTGTGTGTGTGTGTGTGTGTGTGTGTGTGTGTGTGTGTGTCTGTTTGATGAGCATGTGAGAAAGATAGAGAGAAACAAATGATGAAAACAAAACTTTGGCATTATGACCAACCTTAAACTTTATTAAGTGAGGCAATATCTTAATAATAATAATCATAATCATAATCATCATCATCATAATCATAATCATAATAATCATAACTTAAATTGATATAGCGCCTTTCAGGGGACCCAAGGTCGCTTTACAGAAAGACAAAAAAATAAATTTAAAAAAGTCAGACAAACAGTCAGGCAAACAAAAACAGCATCTAAACTATAGGCTTGTTATGTGAACTTGGTGTGTGTGACAACCTTGGCAGCAGAGCTTTAGACACACTGGAGCCTGTCCAGGGTTTTGTTGGGTACCCCGAACAGTACACCATTGCAGTAGTCCAGGCGGGAGGTGATAAAAGCATGGACCAGGGTTTCAGCAACAGAGTCCGAGGGTGAGGTCTGGCAATGCTCCTTAGGTGGAAGAAGGCAGATCTGATGTGAGATTGGTAGGAGAGGGTGGAGTCAAGGATGACACCCAGGTTGCGGAGTTCAGGAGATGGGGAGATGGGGCGGCCGTCAACCTCGAGGACGAAGTCGCCAACCTTCCGGAGCAGCGCCCTAGGTGCCACAATCATGAGCTCTGTTTTCTTGCTGTTATGTTTGAGAAAATTAGATGACATCCAAGTTTTTATTTCACATAGGCAGTTAACAAGAGACTGAGAGAGGAGCTGAGAGGATGGACTAGTGCTGAGATAGATTTGGGTAACATCAGCGTAGCAGAGGAAGTTGAGGCAGTGATGGTGATGATTTGGCAGGGGGGGAGCATGTATATGGTGAAGAGGAGGGGCCCAAGCACACCTTGGTTGATTGTGGCTGGGGGGGATCTCGAGCCATTGATGGTGACAAACTGTTCCATGTTGGAGAATTAGGACTGAAACCAGGAGAGGGCTGTACCGGTGACACCTAGGAGGTCAGATAGGCAGAATTTGGAGCAGAGATCGGGGGCACCAGAGGGATGGGGGGCATCAGGGGGGCGGAGTAAGTGGTTGATGGTGGAGAACAGTGTTCTGGGGTTGTTTTGCTGGGAGCCAATGAGACACGAGTAGTACAGTGTCTTGGTCTGGGAGAGAGCTTCCTTGTAGGCTTTCACATGGTCTCAAAAGGCCAGAAGGTGGATCGTGAGGCCAGTTTCTTTAGAGAGCTTCTCCAACTGGCGACTAGTGACTTTCATGCTGCCGAGTTCGGTGATGAACCAGGGGGCAGTGCGGGTGAAGGAAACAGTCTGGGTTTTGAGGGGGGCGAGGGAGTTGAGGTTGAGGGATAAAGCAGTGTTGTAGTGGGCTACAGGGGGGAACTGAGGCCATGTTGGTAGCTATTAGTTTGGATAGGGCTGATGCGCTCACAGACTTGGTGTTCCTGAACCTGCGTTTAGGATGCTGCCTGGGCAGGGAGTCCGGAACAGAGAAGAGGATGGCATAGTGGTCCGATACAGCCAGGTCCAGGCACTGTAGGTGGGAGGGAGCTGGCCCAGTGGAGCATTCCAGATCCAGCGTGTGGCCTTTGGTGTGGGTGGGACCTTGGACTTGTTGCGTGATGTTGAAGCAGTCCAGGAGCGACAAGAATTCAGCGGCAAACCTGCAGCTGCTGGAGTCCACATGGATATTGAAATCACCAAGCAGGAGTGTGGATGGGGACAATATTGCAATGCAATGGATTTGGTGAGTAATCCCCACTACTAACTAGTTTACTATAACATTACTTTACATTGTTTGCAGGCTCACAAAACAAGCTGTTGACTAGCGAGTGTGTCATTGATTTTCAAAAACATTGACATTTATTTACATTTTTCAGAATAAAAGTCTGAACATTTGATCGCTGCCGACTTGTTCCCGGTTTCACCAGCTGCTATCACAATTAAGTAAAACATTAGGTTCCCACATACACAAGCACATGACTAAATGACTGTCTACGCCAAATCCGTCTATACAGATATAATTCTCTCAAATATTGCTTTTTGGATGGATCAATCCAGAGCATGTTCTATAGTGCTTGGAATGGTTCTTTAGTGCTGAAGATCTGTCTTTATTAATGTTTAAAAAAAATAATAAAAATATGGGACTGGTGGGTCAACATGTGCAGCCAGCTACAGCATGTCAGTGTTGATGGTAATTGTAGCAGAGAATGAAGAGGTGCTGCACCTACATACTCACAGATCATCAGCCTGTCACAAAGGGACAGTGTGGTACATTGTGCCAGTTATTTTGACCAGGCATCTTTATCTGAAGAAAAGTATCTGATATGAAGAAATTCCTGGCATAAAATATGAAATATTCACCTTTCAGGTGGTTTAACTAATGCTGACACTTCACCCAGCAATAAAAAATAGGAGGTATTCCATCAACGTCGCTAAAGGAAAATCCAGGCTTATTTTTGATAAGTCTTGCGAGACTTATCAAAATAAAGCTAGGTTTTCCTTTAGCGACGTTGATGGAATACCCCCGTGATCTAATGACAAGCTTTGTATATTGTGTTTAGCCACTTGGCCACTACCTGATGCATCCTCTCATCACCCCCTACTACAATCACTACCTCACCTGATGATGGAGGAGCATCTTCTCACTATCAAGGTCCTCACCTTTCAGAGCATGCAGTAATTACAATTCTATTCATTTTCAATCTGTCCTGTTACAAATCAATGGCTTTCCTCCATGGTGCAAACATTTGTCTTCAGAGCACTCTGGTCCTCCTGTCACTCTTGATACTCGGGGCTAAAACCCAGAGGATGTCAAACAGCTATTTCTCCCAAGCAATCAGGCTCCTGGAGAAATGCACTGGAAGAAAACAAAAGACTGTCTCCCCCAAACCAACCACACTCGCACTACAAACATAATATATATATTATGACTACTTGCACACTACCCGATTACTTGAACACTACCTGACTACTTGTACTGTAGCATATTGCATTTTATCTTAGTGTACTTTGCACAGCATTTTGCACTATTGATTCCCCTGTAGTACGACTACCAGCACTTTATCACTTTATTATTACTTACTTTACTTATTTTACTTTACTCTATTCTTGTGAATATTATATATATATATATATACACTGTTTCCTCCAGGATTTTTCACATTAGTGGCGGGGTGGTCAGTTTTCACATGCACGCACATGAAACGCGCACTGGCGCCCAAAACAAAGACGTAATTTCAACCCCCACTTTCAACCCCCAATTTCAACCCCCACCTCAACCCCCCACGCAGAACCTTGGCTTTTGCTCAAAAATGACACCACTGGTCTCATAGCCTATTGGAAATGTATTGCGTGTGTGTGAGTGAGAGCTTTTGTGAGCCCGCATGTATGATGTGGCTCTTTCTGGTACCCCAACAATTTTGGGGGAATTAAATCTGTTGCCACCTGATATTAAGTGCACATGATTCAAAGGTTTTTTCTTTTGTTATGTTTGTTGGTATATAAGCTGAATTAACATTACGGTCCGAGACAAGTCCTGCCTTGTGTTCTAACTGCTCCTATTCAGAGACATTCTCTCCCTCTCCTTTCTCATTTTTCACCAATCACTGATTCTGCCAGACAGGATTTCACTTGACCCCTTTACTCATTGAGGTTAGACTGGCCGGAGTGTTAAAATCAATTTCCCAACAATTCCCTTCCATTATCCAGGTACTCTGCCCTCTGTGACCTAGCACCAACGAGACACTGACATGCTAGGTGTCATTCTACCTTAACAGCCACCCAGCTAATGCTTTCCTTTGACAAAAACAATGAATGAGGAAACTAGTTGTTAAACAGACATGATTGTGTTTTAGAATCTCAAGAGTTTCAAGGCAATAACTATGTTCATATAGAACAGCAAAGGGAACCATGTTTGGAAACAGATACAGTATGTATTAACATCTTCCCTTCTTGTGATTTTTTTTTTAAAGTGTTTTTTTCCCCCTTTCCTAACACCAGGGGAGCCACCCCTCCTAAATGTCGTTGTTTGGTACCTGTACTGTAGCAATGACAATAAAGTCCATTCATTCATTCATCCATTCATTCAACATGTTCTTTACTCATCATAGTACTATGTACACTACCCATAATGTGATATCAGTCACATAGTAGCATTGTAGTTTACAATATTGTTTAACATAGTTATTCCAACTGATTTTGAGGGAAATTGAACATATTCAAACCCTCTGACATGTGTAGAATAGAGTTCTCCTCTGAGGTGAAGTTTAATTTGCCCACGGAGACCCACAGTTTCAGAGGGCCTGCTGTGACTGATAGGCTGTGTCACAGGCAAAGGGCAGAAGGATAAGTGAAGTTGCCTTGTAGTGTAATGGAGGTCATAAAATGTAAAATAGCTCTGTGATGCATTTACTGCTGTCCATAAAATAATACCCCACAAAGAGTTGCCACGGTGATGGAGGGTCGGTATGCCAGCACAAAAAACCAAACACCTTCTTCGTCATTGATGGTTCACAGAGCTTGATCCTTAGAAGTTTAAATACATTTAAATGAGTAATAGTGCAGTTTGTTCAAAACATATTTATCAGTAAGGACTTTCATGTGATTCTGTCATTTGGAGTTAAAGCCTTTTTCGATCTCCAACGAGAATGAACATTCATTTAAATTGGAGCATGTTGCAAAGAGGAATGGAAAGTCCCTGTACTCTAAATGCATGTTATTATTATTTATTTCTATCTATTATGCATTCTCAAACGATGCCCAGTTGAAATTAAATGTTTGTTTAATTACATGTTTTGTTTCAGGACGGCACAGTGCAATGATAATGAAAAAGGGGCTCAGCCCATTATTGTGCTGTTTATCATCATTACCAGAGTTTGTGCAGTGAATGTCATTGTAATGAAAATGAATGGGTTGTAGGAAGGGAAGGATGTTGGTCAGCACATGAACGCCCACTTTCCTCTCCTACAATGTCCACACTCTGTCTCAGTCAACTCTGTCTTCAAGTGGAGGTCATCTTCAGGAGCATTTGTCTCATTGGCCATTCCAACCACCTCTTCCAATCTAACACCCTATTTTAGCAACTTGAGTCATGATGCAAAAAAAGTAAATTCAGGTAAACATTGATTGTTTTTTAGCAAGGATCTTTTATGGACAGGTAAACCCTCTCCCAATGTTATTTCTTAATCCAAATGTCAATAGTCCTGCATGCTACTCAAGTAGTTTGTTTTGTTTTTCGATTTTTCGTCTGCCATTTGAATTCATTCACGGCAATTAGCGACTGCCACTGACCTAAAGAAAGACAATATAAACGTTGTTTGACGTTTTTTGACTGTAAGACGTTTTTTGACTGTGATGAATACTTGGTGTTACGGCCACAGCCTACGCGCCGCCCTTGTCTGTGTCTCTAGTTATGCTGTCAAGGCAGGCAATGTTCTTCCTGGTCCGGACGCTCTGCCCACTTCCTAGTTGGTGAAATCCATGATCTTAATTGTAGCGCAATGTTCTATCCAGTCCATCAATCAGCACGATCCATGCAGAGCATAAAAGTATGATAAACCTGGGGGGTAACGTCGCTAAAGGAAAATCCAGTCTTATTATTTTAAGTCTCGCTAATTTCAGTGAGAGTTCCATTCCCTGAATATGGTTTAAAGAAATCATTGCTGAGTGCCTGGCAATTTATGCCTCAGAACCAGTACATACCAGGTTAACTTTCAAGATTAAGTTAGATGTGTGTCCAACAGTCGGAAACAAAATCTCGAAAGACAGTTCCGTCAAGTGTCTTTTCGGAAACATTAGGTTTGACCTTTTTCTAGATCGATAGATCGATTTTTTTACATTTACATTTTTAGCATTTAGCAGACGCCTTATTCCAAAGCGACTTACAATCGATACATTAGACTAAGCAAGTAAATCATCAATTCACCAGTCGTAGCTGGAAGAGTAATCTAGCTCAGGCCAGGGGCCATTGGCAGTCGTCGTGATAAAAGAAGAAAGAAAGAGATTTCTTTTTAAAAATGTTGACACTGGAGAAATAGTTCAAGGGGGAAGTAGACATTTTGGGAGACAGTATGGGGAAGCAGGTGTCTCAGGAGACACAGTGCTGGGGGGTAGTTAGATGTAACCTGAAGAGATGGGTCTTCAGTCTCCGACGGAAGATTGGGAGTGACTGCAGTTCTGACAGCCATGAGAAGCTCATTCCACCAGATAGATGGATGGATGGATGGATGGATGGATGGATTGATTGATTGATTGATGGATCAACAGTAGAGTGGTGTGTCTGGTGCAGAGGTTAAAGCATCTGGCTAGCGATCAGACGGTTACTAGTTAAATTCCTGCCTAATTTTTTGCCCATTTAACAGAAGTCTTCATCCAAATTGACTTACAACAAATACATTTGTCTAAGTAAGTGAATCATCTATCCATCAGTAATCATGAGAAATAGTCATCTATGCCAAAACCAGGGGCCATTGGCAGTTACAATGCTCGAAGAACATCATTACTACTAATGATTACTAGTCAGAAAGGCTTCAAACACCATTATAGTTACGTCAGTTCTCGTAAATTAGCCTACACCATACACCATACATTTTTAGATTAGATTCAACGTTATTGTTATTGCAGAGTACAAGTATCAGACAAAGAAATGCAGTAAAACGTGTATGTCAGAAGCAGGATTTGAACCCATGCCTCAAAAGGAGACTGCTAGTATGCCTTAGACCACCCTGCCATCCTGACGATCGAATATTGTTTAGCCAGCTGAAAATATAGCCACAGTAGTGAATGTTCATTCATTAAAACATGAACATAAAACAATAAGTAGGCTAGTATAACGTACACATTTAATCTGTCAGCAATTGTTTGCCTAGCCATCTCCCTCGCCTTTGCGGCAGTATTGCCCTTTTTGGTGATTACTTCTTATTTTTAGTTTTTATAAAGTTCCATCAGCAGGGCTTGTTACACCTCTTTTTCCGTCATAGTATCTTCTTTTCAACAATCGGCTGTTCTGGGCTGCTATGTTCTCCATGCGGGCGCCCAAAGCAAGACTTTACGAGCCTGGCCAGATTTAGCGTTGACGAGACACGGCTAAATTGTGTTAATGAAATGGCTTGAGTCTTAAGTCACAGTCGACGTTTAGTGTAACTGGGCTTTTTCAATTAAGCGCTGCTTTATTTAGCGACGTTCATGAAATACCCCCCTGACAGTCAGGAGCTGTGTTTTGTCGAGCTGCTCACAATTAAACAATCTGTTTGTTTAATAGTCATCCAGTGTGGATACTGATTTCAGGTAAAGGTTGAACATGTATTTGTCACTGATATACATGCACTCACCCACACATTCACATACAATGCGCCTCGGACAGGCCTCGGACAGGCGGTTCAGGACCATGTTCGCAAGGACAAATAGACTGAAGCTCAGCTTCTACCCCAGGGCCATTCAGGCCCTGAACACAGCAAAGACCTAGGTTCTAGGCCCTGGACAATCTAGACAATTTGATGGCAGCTACTAGATTGAAATCAAGTGCAATACTGAAACACAACTGTGAACATTTCAAACCTGCAAAACTGCGACACTTTAAATGAATGTGCAATAACAGCAATATGATAACCCTCGGGTACATAAGGTTCAGAGATAGGAAATGTTAGAATAGGTATAGCATAGCATAGAGTACAGCACAGTGTTTTATTTGTATAGTATAGTATAGTGGATAGTGTACATATCCTTTATTTATGTAAACCAGCTCTTTTCCCTTCTTGTTTTTAGTTTTTTTCCTAGCACCAGGGGAGCCCCTCCTCCCAAATTTCGTTGTATGGTACCTGTACTATATCAATGACAATAAAGACCATTCATTCAATGGGGGAAATAAGTATTGTAATAATAATATTTTGTCCAGTAAATGTATTTCCAATGAGCCTATTCAAACCTGTTCGAAACATTAAAGTCCATATGTAAATAAAGTTATGTGTAATAAAGTGGAGTGCAGCAAGGAAAGGCAAGGAACCAGCTGAAAACCATAACTAATTAGGAGGTAACTCTACCTCCAATCTGTGCTAATTAATGTCAGCTGGGTTAGAATATATTGATGGGCTATAAAATGTTTTTTTTTTTGTTACCAAGGTGACACAGAACAAACATCCAAAGAGCTGGGCACCATGGCCTCTGTGCACACTCAGCCCGCAAGACTCCACTACTGAAAAAAAGCCATGTTGAAGCTCATTTAAGGTTTGCCAAACAACATTTGGACAAGCCGGTGAACTACTGGGAGCATGTTCTCTGGTTAGATGAGACTAAAATTGATTGATTGGTTGGACGAGAAATGGCACTGAACATCACCCGAATAACACTATACCAACAGTGACGTTTGGAGGTGGAAGTATCATGGTGTGGGGCTGTTTTTCCTCTCGTGGTACTGGAAGACTTCATATCATTGAAGGAACAATGAATGGAGCCATGTACAGAGAGATGAACCTGATGCCATCCACCAGGATGCTGAGGATGAGACGTGGGTGGACCTTCCAGCAGGACAACAATCCAAAGCATACAGCAAAGGAAACTCGCAATTGGTTTCAGAGAAAGAAAATCAACTTGTTGGAATGGCCCAGTCAAACCTGACTTAAACCCAGTTGAACATTTGTGGAAGCATCTGAAGATCCAGATTCACAAGAGGGCCCCCCGCAATCTTCAAGATTTAAAGACAATTTGTATAGAGGAATGGTCCAAAATCACACCTGAATACTGCGGGCGATTAGTTACTTCATACAGAAAGCACCTTGAAGCTGTCATTACCAAGAAAGGCTTCTCCACTAAGTATTGAATTAATTTCAGTTAGTGCGTTCAATACTTTTTTCCTGTTTCATTCCACTTTATTACACAACTTTATTTCCATATTGACTTTAATGTTTAGATTTTCTGTCCGGATTGTTTGAGTTAATACCAAACTCTGGTGCAAATTTCACTTGAATAGGCTCATTGGAAATACATTTACTGGACAGAATGTTGATGTGTTCAGTACTTATTTCCCCCACTGTAGATCACCTTTGCTAGATACATTACGATAAGGGTTAAATGAGGTTTCATTTGCACTTATATTTCACTCAACTCAGTTAGGAATAGGAGCTCCCCCTTTTAGGAGCTCTGTTTTCTTGTTACGTTTGATATTGACTTTCTACGGCACCCATAGTTTGTTTTGCCTCTTATTGTTTTGTTAATTGCTTGTAAAAAGACTGTATAATTTCTAAGTTAATAAATAACTTTTCACCCATTACATCAGGTTTTATGTTGCTTTCCCTTTCCCCTAACAAGCTGGGTTGTAACAGTGGACTCCAATTAGCTTACACTAAATAGTGGCTCGCAGCAGTAAAACAATGTGCAAAGACTGTTTTCGGAATTTGGTGTCCCTGCAATCTGCTCTAACCAACACAAACTGCATCAACATGGGCGGGGCAGTAAATCGGAGTGTCAGTGGACTTATAAAGGGGAGTTGGTAAATAAAATCACCTATGACGTTACACTTTCAAATATTACCAATGAGCAAAAAATATACAGTATTTGAAGATAATGGGCACGCCTGTCAGCTTCACTTAATAATAATATTCT
Source organism: Nansenia antarctica (assembly GCF_963989245.1). Taxonomy (NCBI): domain Eukaryota; kingdom Metazoa; phylum Chordata; class Actinopteri; order Argentiniformes; family Microstomatidae; genus Nansenia; species Nansenia antarctica. The sequence goes on from NC_137677.1 coordinate 45,727,769, forward strand.
GTTACAGTGTCTAAATAAAATTGGGTTATCTACAAATGCTATTGGGTGGTTTAAAAACTCTCCTAAGTAGATTTCAATGTGTTATATGTGATAGTATTACATCAGAGAAGGCGGAACTTAAGATTGGAGTTCCACAAGGCTCCATTCTTGGGCCATTATTATTTATAATCTACAGTGCCTTGCAAAAGTATTCACCCCCCTTGGCTTTTTACCTATTTTATTACATTACAACCTGTAATTTAAACATTTTAAAATCAGAATTTTATTTGATGAATCTGCACAAAATAGTGTTAGCTTTTAAATGAAATGAGAAATATATATATAAAATAATAATTTAAAAAAATAAAGAACTGAAAATTGGCATGTGCATATGTATTCACCCCCTTTGTTATGAAGCCCCTAAAAACTTCTGGTGCAACCAATTACCTTCAGAAGTCACATAATTAGTGAAATGAAGTCCACTTGTATGCAATCTAAGTGTCACATGATCTGTCAGTATATACACACCTTTTCTGAAAGGCCCCAGAGGCTGCAACACCTAAGCAAGAGGCACCACCAACCAAACACTGCCATGAAGACCAAGGAACTCTCCAAACAAGTCAGAGACAAAGTTGTTGAGAAGTAAAAGTCAGGGTTGGGTTATAAAAAAAAATCCAAATATTTGATGATCCCCAGGAGCACCATCAAATCCATCATAATCAAATGGAAAGAACATGGCACCACAACAAACCTGCCAAGAGAGGGCCGCCCACCAAAACTCACGGACCAGGCAAGGAGGGCATTAATCAGAGAGGCAGCACAGAGACCAAAGGTAACCCTGGAGGAGCTGCAGAGTTCCACAGCAGAGACTGGAGTATCTGTCCATAGGACCACAATTAGCCGTACACTCCATAGAGCTGGGCTTTATGGAAGAGTGGCCAGAAGAAAGCCATTACTTTCCGCTAAAAATAAGAAGGTACGTTTTGAGTTTGCAAAAAGGCATTTCGGAGACTCCCAAAATGTATGGAGGAAGGTGCTCTGGTCAGATGAGACTAAAATGTAACTTGTTGGCCATCAAGGAAAACGCTATGTCTGGCGCACACCCAACACATCCCATCACCCCAAGAACACCATCCCCACAGTGAAACATGGTGGTGGCAGCAGGTGGGGCTGTTTTTCAGCAACAGGGACTGGGAAACTGGTCTGAGTCGAGGGAAAGATGGATGGTGCTTAATACAGGGATATTCTTGAGCAAAACCTGTACCAGTCTGTAAGTGATTTGAGACTAGGATGGAGGTTCACCTTCCAGCAGGACAACGACCCCAAGCATACTGCTAAAGCACATTTTTAAATAACCCAACCCTGACTTGTACTTCTCAACAACTTTGTCTCTGACTTGTTTGGAGAGTTCCTTGGTCTTCATGGCAGTGTTTGGTTGGGGGTGCCTCTTGCTTAGGTGTTGCAGCCTCTGGGACCTTTCAGAAAAGGTGTGTATATACTGACAGATCATGTGACACTTAGATTGCATACAAGTGGACTTCATTTCACTAATTATGTGACTTCTGAAGGTAATTGGTTGCACCAGAAGTTTTAGGGGCTTCATAACAAAGGGGGTGACTACATATGCACATGCCAATTTTCAGTTCTTTATTTTTTTTAATTATTTTTTTATATACAGTACAGGCCAAAAGTTTGGACACACCTTCTCATTCAATGCGTTTCCTTTAGACTTACTAGACATCTACCATTCTGCATTACATTTCATAACTACGGCTGGGTACTCCACACATCATTGCAACTTATACAGTTTATCTGGTTGGCCTCCACTATCAAGGTAGACAGCATCACTGGTTTATTTTAATTTATAAAGCAATGATTGGATTGTTACCATCTTACTTACAGCATTCTCTTTAATGTGCCGAATGTTAGATCTAAATTTGGTAAAACCACATTCTGTTACAATGCTCCTTCAACGTGGAAAGTACTTCAGAAAAAGTTTAAACTAGCATGTTCATTCCACTCTCTGACTTTAAACTGTGTGTTACAGAGACTTTGAATCATACATGCAAATGTGCTTAGGTTATCTTTTATAGGCTGTATCTGCTCACTGTTTTTGTTGCTTGTTTGTTGTTATTTTATGTTGTATATTGTACGTTTTTATACTGTATGTGTTGTCTTTTTTAATTAAGTGCTGCTTTTCTTGGCCAGGGCTCATTTGAAAAAGAGGCTACTGTCTCAATATGACTACCCTGGTTAAATAAAGGATTAATAATAATAATAATAACTTGCACCACAACATGGGAATACGGAATCTTGGAAAGGCGAGGACAATGGACATCTTCATGTCACATTCAATTATCCTCACCCACTCATTGCAGGAGACCTGCCCTCTCTCTCTATGCTAACTAAAACTTGTGTGAACGAACTTACCAATGTAGCACCCATATCAACTAAAATGGAAACAAATTGGAGCCCTATACTATGTACTAAAGGTTTCCTTAAGCGAAAATACTGTTGTCCCATTATCTCTATTGTCTGTGAGTTTTCTGGGAGGGACTGTTTGTGTCCTCTTATCTTCTGTAGTCAGGCTTCTGTACTGTTGCTGCAGAGTGATCCTATGGGGAGTGCCTGCTCTGTGAGGGGACCCAATGACCATGGAGCATGGCAAAGCTGAGGGGGTTTGGATGCCCCCCACCCCCGTCCACTGTCCTCCCTGAGCTGCTTAGTTCAAGTGGAAGAGTGGGCAATAGAAACCGTTCCAGTCAATGGACTATGAACTACATGTTAAAATGTAGATAAGGTCCAGAGGTAAGATAAGACAGAATCTTCTCTATTTTTAGACCATAGCAATACACTGCAGTGAAGTGCAGGATGTTTGTGTCTCCACTTAATCATCTATTGCAGATGCCAAACAACGTGATTTCATGGAGAGATTTCAATGTAATTGGAGTAACTGTACTCAATCCCAAATTAACTGAGCTTTAAATGAGCAGTAAATTGAGGTAAAATCAAACTAATAATGAGGACAGGACGTCACTTGTGCTCATTAGCACATGGTGACCAGAGTGGACTTTGGCCCCTGGGTGTCTGTGACTCATTAACAGTGGGGACGTAACACGTCCATCAGTAATGGCCCTCCTGTCCACTTCCTCAGCTGCACTCAGACATCTCCATCCATCACTTTCCCCAGACAACTAACAGACTAATAGCAGGACGGGTCTGATGCTCCAGCTGAAGGAGTATTTGCCTTGAAAAAAAAACCTCAAACTCTGTGTTTTGGGATCAATTATTGTTATGAGGCATATGACACTCCTACCCTTCCCAATTAAGCTTTCAAAATGAATCAGCTAGTCTGAATCAATGTTGAGAGGTCCCTGCTGTATTTAATCCATGAATCTTTTGGCATAATATATGGAATTTGTTTACTACGTCATCGATGATTGTCCTACAAAGCAAACCTGACTGAATTATCTTGGCAGTATATAATTGATTGGGCAGCTGCACCCCCAGTCTCAGAATGAAGATGTAAGAGAGAACATCAGACTGTAGTTTATTTGCCAATTTGTTTGAATGACACCACCATGTGCACAGATCTGTGGTTTACTCAACACATTTTAGATTGTTTTGGTCTCTAATGTCTGGAACGCTAAATCGAAATCTTGGAATGTGCAGAGGCAAAAATGTGTAAAAGGCAGGGATTGCAACAAAATAAGGGGGTGTTCTCACTAAAACATTTGCTTCACTTGAAACAGAGTTTAGGATAAAATGTGCTTTGCTCTGCGTCGTTTGGAGCTGTGAGAACGCGCATTCGAAGTAACTCCCGGAGCAAAGAACCAACGGATGGCTTGAAATGGGTGGTTTCGCTCCGGTTAGAAACTACGCATCCATCACTTTGCTTCGCTTCGCTTTTGGTGAGAACGCTGCTCGAGGCAGTCCATAGGAAAACAACAACGCATGCATGTTGATCTGGATAAGAGCGGGACGAACAGGCAATTTTAAAATTTTCTGACGAATCAACTACCACGTCTGTTGCTTCGATTGCGTATGTTAATTCGTTTACATAAAGGGCTGTGAGAACGCAAATCAGAGAAATAATTTATGCAACAATGTTGCAAACTCATCCACTTGCTCCGGCTCCTGATTCGGACTTTCATGTGAGAACATGACCTAAGAGTAGACTGCCTAATGAATGACATTTTTGGAACCAGAGAACGTAGAGGCTCGGTAAGACTACATATAAAACTGTAGTGAAAACTTAGTGACTCTGAACCTTTATTGTTCATTCATAGAGTCGACTCGAAATAAATAAAACATCACATGGTGGTAGATAGTAATAGTAGAAAAAAGTAAATACATAATTATACTTATAAATAAGTATAAATCATTCTGCCATGGTGTCATATTAAAGAGGAGATTGTGGTCTTTAAAACTAAACAATGTAATTGTAATGATTTGTTTTTCTTTGTTTTATAGCTATACATGTTTGTTTAGAATATATGATAACATGAGCATTTAGCTCAGCATTTAATTCTCAGTAATCTACAGCATTCTATTCGGGTCTAGAGGGTTAAAAAAAAGGATTGATTATTTATTTATGCAGTACAATGATACACTACAACCTCTAAACATTTAGGTTAGAAGCCTTTTTATGTAGGCTACTTCATATGTAATTCATAGAATAACCCAGCTACAGTAAATATGGCATCCATGCAGGATTTATAAGAATATAATATGATTCAAGGGCTGTTTTCAAATTCATGGCAGACTACTTGATAATTGAGCAGTTCAATAGATTCTCAATTGAAGTGATTCACATAATAATAAAAAAATAAATAAAAAATAGTAATATTATTCTTAAGTTGTTCAATCACATCTTGCAGACATGACAGATCTTTTTCTAGGTCCAATTTCTAGAAAGGATTTCTAGACATTTGAATGATACTTTTTGTTTGTTTTGTCCTAAAGCAGAAAAACCTTCTAAAATACTCATATCCCTTGTACAGATATGCATGTGAAGAATAGCTCTACTGTATTTTGTAGAGCTATGACAGGGTTTTAAATAATGAAGAGGACTTTTTCTCAAACGACATTAAGCCTTGAGTTGCAATTGTGTCATGTAGCAAGACAAAGAAGCGTGTGTAAGATCATTTATGGTTGCAGCAAAACTAACACACACACACAAAGACATGACCCCACTCAAAGTGCTTCAAGGATGTCCTTAAATTATTTAAGAAGTGAAAAAGTTATGAAGATGGTGTTTTAATAAATCTATCTTGGCAGGAGACCAGCTATTCACTTTAGCTATGTGGTACTGTAGTGGCCATTGTAAGTTCAGAAACGACACATTTTTATAAATTGTTGGGTCATTCCTGTGTTAATGCACTGTTTATGAAGTCTTGTCTTATAATTTATTGAACAGCTCTATATCACCACGTCAAATTCCTGGTACAAGTACATGCTCTTGCAGAATAAAGGTGACTCTTAAGGGCTCTGCACACAGCGTGCGATTTCTGTTGCGCGTCAACGTTCCATTTTGAAGTTTGAATGGAAGTCTATGAGAACATCGCATTTACCCACACACGGCCCCGATTTTAATCGCACGGCGAACATTCGATTCCATTCATTTTGAATGGGACAAAGCAGTGCGACAAAACTCGCACGCCGTGTGCTTTGTCCCATTCAAAATGAATGGAATCGAATGTTCGCCGTGCGATTAAAATCGGGGCCGTGTGTGGGTAAATTCGATGTTCTCATAGACTTCCATTCAAACTTCAAAATGGAACGTTGATGCGCAACAGAAATCGCACGCTGTGTGCAGAGCCCTTTAAACGCTTAAAGGCTCCTAAACTGTGCTTCAGTTGAGATGGTTCCTAATGGTTGTAAGAGCCCCTATGGGGTCAGATGATTGATGAAATACATGTTCAACTGAGTCTATTTTCAAAGGATTTTTCCTGAGGTAATGTAGCAAAGGCAAACCCTGAACATGATAGATACGTTTGGCAAAATGTATTGTTCTCTACAATAACAAAGCATAAGCATATTAGTTATTTATTGGCAACAAATGGAAACAAATTAAAAAAGTAAAATCTCCATGAATCCATACTGTACCTTGTCTTTACTCTGTGACCCTTAGGCTTCATTCACATGGCAGGTCTTGATGCTCAATTCCATTTTTTTACACAGATCCGATTTTTTTGTTTGGCAGTTCACATTACTTAAATGTGACCTATATTTGACCTACATTGACTCCCGTGTGAACGTTCCATAGCCCTGAACAGACCCGCATGTGCAGGACAATAACAATGACGTCAGGATGTCACGCAGCGCACTGTTTTACTGTTACGGAAGTAACCATGGATAACATGATAACGTTACAAACGGTTTAATTTTCAAGTTTTTGTGCAGCGGAAGCTGGCAAAGATATGAGCAAGTGGTCAAAAGAAGAAGGATGAGGAAAAAGAGAGCCAAATGCTTAGCTATGGCTTTTTGTAGAGCACTCGCTGCAATACTTGCATCTAGAGTGCAGGGTTGCCAGATGGGGAGGGTTAGTGCCGAATGGGCTACTGGATTTAGCGGTTATAGACTGGTTAGGCTGTAAATTGTCAATCCCATCTGGCAACCCCGCTAGAGTAACGTAAACGTCGCATTAAACGCAACTTGACAATTCAGACGGCGGGCGCGTTGCTAAATATCAGATATGTATCCGATGTAATACCACCTCTGAACACGACCCAGGTCGGATTTTAAAAAGTCAGATTTCATTCGGATTTGGGTCGCATTACACTGCTGTGTGAACGAAGCCTTAGATTGTCTGTTCTTTATCTACCATTACAGATATGTAAATGTAATGGTCTTTATCAAAGACCATTACATTTACATAAGGGAATAGGAACTATTGGTCTCAATAGTTTACTTACTACTTAATACTTTCAAAATAGGGCTTACCAGCTACTGTATGACAATATTTTTAAAATAAACAATCAAGCACGCTAAATATAACACATACATACAATACAAAATGAAACATGTCAACATCGCTCTCCAAAGGTGTTCACTCTATAATCACAGTTACACTGCTGTCCTTCATTAAATGACTTTTATTGTCTAATGGGCGACCATTTGTCTTGAGAGGCCTGATAGGGCCTAATGGGGATGGGTTGTTAATTAATAAACAGTGCCTGATGGTACATGTGTGGCTAATTAATAGTGCTTAAACGAGAGGAAAGATGGATGACCAGACGGCTGGTGATGGACCTGTATTTAACAAAGCTGGGTGGAATGGCCCTGGGAGCCTTTTCTATGCAGTAGGGTAAAAAACACATAACTTAGTGGGTGTTATCATTGGGGTAGGCAGGACAGGTCAGATAACTCTTAATCAGTTGTGGCAGGTGCTGGTGGAGCTAGTTGACAGAATAGCCAAAACTCATTACTCTTTTAACGTCTCTAATATGACATTGATTGTGCTAATGGGGTTTCCATTGCAGGTTTGCTATAGTATGCTATAGCCTTCAGCGTTTATTGTATCAACCTTTAAAACCCTAACCCTAAAAGTGAACAATGATCAATCTTTGAAAAAAGTGAACAATGAGAGACAGCATGGACAGAATGACTAAGTTAGCTCTTTGTGTCTAGGCCTCTCTCAAATAGATGACTCATGCTGAGTGAGCTCCACAAAACCTCCTGCCTGTGCTACTTTGTGGAAGGCTGTGGACAAATGATCCTCTGTTCCTGTATAGGGAGCAGGTAGGCCATTCATATTCAGAGGGGATACTGACGAAAGTGGCTGACAAAACTACCTATTCTCAGTTTGGTGATTCAGCATTGGCACTGTCACTATCCATTAAGATGACAGAATAATATTGATAGGCGTTGTCCTTGTCCAAGCTGATACTGACACTGTTCACCCTGGGCCTTACAGTGGAGGAAGAGTGATTTACATTACATTTTGGGCATTTAGCAGACACCTTCATCCAAAGCGACTTACAACCCATTTATTATTTATTATTGACAGTAGAGAAACTCTACAGGGGGGGTAGAGGGGATGGAGAGGTTTCAGGGTGGACAGATAAGGTGTAGACTGAAGAGATTGGTCTTCAGGCTACGACAGAAAATAGGGAGTGACTCTGCAGTCCTGACAGAAGCTCCACCAGCGGGATGCCAAGACGGGGGGAAAAGCCGTGACTGGGTAGCACGACTGCTGCATTCCTGTAGAGGTGGTGGTGCCAGTCAACCAGCAGAGGTGGAAGAGCTGAGTGAACGGGCAGGTGTTTGAGTAACAGACAAGCATTTCAGGTGCATAATCCTCTGTGGTGAAGACTAACATCAGTAATGAGGTGGTGCAAGCACAATGCCTTGATGATAAGGGGTGTTCACTGCTATGCGAAACAGATGGATACTGCAACACAAGGTGTACTTAATAAGGTGGGCACATTGATCATGTTAACTGAACTTAATGCTGTCGGAAATCGATGGACCCATGACATTTAGCTAATGATGTAATGTAATAGTTTTGCATTAATTTATTCTTTTTGCATTAAAGTAAAAACAATAATCTCAAATAAATTGTCAGTGTATGTTTAGTGGGAGAGTGTTTATAATACTTCCTCATACAGTCAGCAAACCAGAGATTGGCAGTCCTCTTCTAATGGTATCTCTAGTTTCCTTATTGCTTCCAGCAGATTCATCATATTAATCATAATCATCAACTTCCTTATCCAGTTTTATGGATCAGTAACCCCCATCAACTGAAAAAAACCAAGATCAACTAATCAACAATTCCACACATCAGCTCCAAGTGGAACAGCATGTCCTCTATGGAGGAGGAGAATATCATGCCGTTGGTGGCCATACTATATTGTAGGTACTATAGAAACCAATATGTCTTCCAATAAACTCCACTCACATGGCCATTAGACCTACCATCCTCCTTCCATTGAGGACTCTAATGGCCTCCTGCTTAGGACAGGTGCTCCACAAATTGCTTCCTCTAAATGATTAACGAGCAGAGATTATCTGGAGGGAGGTTTGTGAGGGGCAGCCAAAAGGCAGGCAAAAATGGGCATTGGGTTGGCACAGAGTGTGAGACGATGTTCCCAGCCTACTGACTCTGCATTCCAAGCAAGTCCACATTTTCTGTGCTTCTCTGGCTCCTAATGTTGACAATAGATCAATAGATTGATGAAGCATCTGGGGTTACCAGCAAAAAAGGCCAGGGGGAATAACGTTATATCATCAAAATGACACCTTTTCATTTTAAAATTCATAGAGGGAGCTATGGATACAATGATTGACCATCCATGAGATCAAAATGTTTTAACCATGTTGAAGCTACTGTTTGTTTATAATTATATATGTTTCAAGTAATGGAGTAAAATGTTGCGTTCTTCTGATAGGGTAAGACAGTTGAACTAACTCATGAGGCAATTTATAAATTATTTTCTACAATAATCAATGGCTATATACATTAATTAAAAGTAAAACAATTGGCGCCGGTTTCACAGACAAGGCTTAAGCCTAATCCTAGACTTAAAGGCATCTTCAATGGAGATTTTACATTGAAAGTGTGAAACCGGCCCATTATGTACCAATCCAACCTGATTGCCCATTTAAAGTGAATTGTTCTACCTTAATACATGTTTGAAAGTACTCTGAATAAAACAAGCACATGCAACAAGCTAACAAACACACACCGTTTGTGTTGAATCTTGGAAACACAGTTTTCAAGAAGCACAGTAAAACACAATTCGCTGTACCATTATATAAAGTATTTGTCACCTACCAGCAAACGTTCCCCTCTTGAAGAGAGGCAGGAGGCTCTACCTCATACATCATGCTCAAACCCTTATTTGTCACTCTCAGATCCAGTGTGAGAGGGACAAGGGTGAACTGACCTGCGATTGTTTACCATGCTAAGCCATCTGAAAATGTTCCTGTAGGTTTGGACTGAGCATGGGGTAAACTCAACATGCGGCACACCTGTGACAGATTAAAGAAACACCATGACACTGGCACAAAACAGCAGTACCTACGTTTATTTTGTTTTGTTATCCATTGTGAGACACATGATAAGTCTCAGTCAAAAGTGAAAGGGAAAAGGAAAAGGAGAAAATAAAGAATGAATATCCACTCTTGAAAAAGAATGCCAAGCGTGGGCCTTGCTAAAAGCCTATTACAGGAGGCTCTCATGCTGGTCCATTGTGTGTGTTGAATATGGCACCCATTATCAAGATGCACTTTTCATTCATATTGTAGAACTGCTGTGGTTATCATCTTCCATGGAAACAGAGGTACAGTATAGTAGTACAGTATATGGCCTTTAGACATAGAATGGTGAATGAGTATAAAGCAAGCTGTCAATAACAAGTTGAGGACGCTCTAGTATAATCCACTTCTAAGCTAAAGCATTCATATATTTTCTGAATCTGAGGTGGACAGTATATGAACATTCACTGTGCAGTATGTTTCATAGTAGATAGGCAAGCAGGCTACTGAATATATTAGTAACCTACTTTTCACTGTGAGACATGTGACACATGATAAGTTAAAAGTGGTGAAAAGTATGGCAGGTAAGTTTCATCAAGTACTGTGCAGAGTATCAGGTATTGGAAGACAGGTTGCATGTACTACTGTATACAGTAGATCTTTCTATCTTTCTAGATCTTTCTATCTTTCTATATATCAGGGTCTTAACAATGTTTACAATACTAACAATGGATCATCAGTGACCAAATAATGTTAACTTGACTAGGCTTGACTAGGCAGGCTATAGAGATACTAGAAGTGTCTAACAGAAGTGGCTGGTTCAAAATCTAGTTTGTTACATCATGTCTTACAGTATGTGGTTTCGATGGGCATTCAGCTCCAAGGTCTCCCTCATGCATTTTACATAAATGCGTAATGTGACCATCTAGGAATGATAATGTAAAACTTGAGATGAACTTGAATGTCAGACTTTATTGAAAGAATAAATGCATTCACCTCCTCCTCAAGAAAAAGTCAAGTTTCCAAGCCAAGTGTGACTGCTTTGCTGCTCAGTAGTTCTATAACTTTTAAAGTGTTTGAATGTTGCTGTGGTTAGGCATGCTTTAACATGATCTGTATGCTTTGTATACTGTGTATATATATATATATATATATATATATATATATATAAAAATGAATGTAGGGTACATTGATAGACCGTGGAAAACTGAAGCACCAAACACAGTTTTACTGAATGCTTAATTACCTTTCAAAACCAAGTGTTTCTGCTAATTAATTGGAAGAGCATTAGAGGGAGCATGTAATTGACTGAGGTGCAAAGCAACACAGAGAATATGGGAGCATGTTAAATTATGTACAAGCTAATGAGGAGAAACTATGAGACAGCTTCTCCAACCGGTCAGGACAATTAAAAGTAAGGGGCTGTGAGAACAAGCTGACAAAGTCATCCGGATGGTTGCATGAACAAATGTGCCATCAGTAACATAAACTAACATGTGAAGAGGTGTACAAATGTGGATATTTTCACGTGTGAGGAGAGGGGGCAAGGGTGGAACTCATACCACAGAAATCTAATTAGAGTGTTTGATAAGCTAACGCCTCTATCCCATAGTTGACCTGTTAGTCTGTCAGTGATTACAGACCTGTTCATGTATGTCTGCACCTCTGGGGTTTGATGTTCCAGCAGGAGAGTAAAACTAGATCTCAACTAGAAGATAGCCTACTTCAAGCATTGGCTGAGAGGATACTTGATACGAAAGACTCGGAAAGAAGCTATCAGTGGAAAAACAATTTTAAAAAAAGGAAGAGGAAGAGGGAAAAAAGGATGAATATCTGCTTTTGAAAGAAAATCACAAGCGTGGGCCTTGCTAAAAGCCTATTATAGGACGCTCTCATGCTGGTCCATTGTGTGTGTTGAATATGGCACCATTACCAAGAGGCACTTTTCAGGGGTATTGTCGAACTGCTCTGGTTATCATCTTCCATAAAATCACTGCTACTTCAGGTACAGTATAGTAGCATATAGTGTGGCTTCGGAAAGTATTTAGACCCCTTCACATTTTCCAAATTGTGTTGTGTTAGAGACTCAATTTAAAATGGATTTTAAAAATGTTTTGCCGTCAATCCACATAATAAATAAATCCCCATAATGACAGAGTGAAAACATGATTTTTAGAATTGTTTGTAAATTTATAAAAACGAATATACCTAATTTACATACACAAGTATTCAGATCCCTTTGCTATGACGCTCTTAGAATTCGCTAAAATGCTAAATTTTCTTCAACAAGTCACTCAATAAGTTCAATTTACTCCATCTGAATGAAAGGATGATAGTTGATGTGATCATTGTTTTTATAGTCTCTGGTTTTCATAGGAATCAATTACACACTGTGTGGATTAGGATATCATTACCAAGTGGGCATCTCAACATTTTCTCTTGATCCTGACAAACTCCCCAGTCCCTGCTGGTGATAAACATACCCATCATATGATGCAGCGACCACTAATCTTCACACAAGGGATGGTGCTGAAACTGCATTGCCTGTGCTGGATTTGCACTAAACATAATGCTTTGTAGTAAAACAACATAAACACAATTCTAGCCACTGTATTTGTCGTATCGCTTGAATTCATTGTTGCAAACACAATTATGGATGGGAGATAGATTATTTTCCATTGTGATTCTTTTTGGCCACTTGGTAATCGACCCATTTTGTCGAGTGACTGAGATGATCCCATCGACTGTGCTTTTTCCTCTCCGCCATTCAACTTTGGAGATTAGTGTCTCTCCAGTCTCCACAGGCCTCAGTGTTTCTGATCGTTCCCGTTCTTCTCCATTTGCCGTGTTTGTAATGACAACCTGATCCACACAGTGTGTAACTGATTCCTATGAAAAGAGGAGACTATAAAAACAAAGATAAGAATTCCAAAATCACATGAACTACTATAATTGCATTAAGATGGACTCAATGTGTACTTATTGAGTGACTTGTTGATGACATTTTAGCATTTGAGCTATTTTTAACTGTCATAGCAAAGAGTCTGAATACTTCACACACTACACAATTAGGTATTTCAATTTGAAATTAGCTTTGTCATTAGGGGTAGTGTGTGGGTATTGATGCAACAACAAAAAAGTAATCCATTTTAAATAAGTAGAGTCGATAACAGTGAAGTTGTCAAGGACTCTTGAACATGATCCACTTCTAAGCTAACATATTTATTTATTTTCTGAGGTATACAATATATGAACATTCACTGTGCAGTATGCTTCATTGCAGATAGGAAACAGGCTGCTGAATATATTACTAACCTACTTTTTCGTACCAATCCAACCAAGTATAAAAAGTAAACAATGAATGTGTACTCCGGATGGGATTCAAATGACAACATTCATGTACAAATGTTCATGAGTTCAGTGCACACAGAAGCAATATAACTCAGCTTGGGAATGCAACAAATTACATGGCTTGCTTCATATTTCAGTCAAGAAACAGCCAAAAGAGTATTCCATCTTAAAACAAAATATATGGAATAATCTACTTATAAGAGCATGTCTATTTCCAAGAGTCTGTTACAAGTTTAAATGCATTTAATTCAATGCTGAATTCTCATGTATTGTCAGAAAATCTTCCCTGTGTTCTTCATGAAATATTGTTGTCTGAGGTCTCTGTTGGCCCTGTTCTATCAAGGAGGAGCTCTATAAAACCTACTTATGGTTAATAGGATTTGTGAGCACGGTACAAAATAGTATTTCAGAAATATAACATCTTTACTGATCTTTAGATATATGGCTTTTGTCATGATTGTATTGTGGATAGTATTATGTTTGAGAAGACTTCGGGTTCAGTGCCATCAACAAACTAGGCCTACAATAACCTTGTACCAAGGAGATCATGCATAGCATTACACATGGACACGTATCACTTCAAGTGTGGTCTAGAGGGGGGCAAACCCAACTGCGGAAAAAGTTTGTGATCATTATTTACTAAAGACCGGCCCACAGATGCATCAAAGGGAGGTGACATGGGTGAGGGGTTCTGTGGGTGGCACAGGTTGGGAGAATAACCAAATGGCAATGCGCCACTCTATTTGGACGGAACTCCTGTTTAGTGAATGGAGGACAACTTTGTACCCGAGTCGACAAGTGTGTGGAGAGATTCTGGTTTTGTGACCACTGTGGATGATACTGCATATTTCTGTCTGGTAGCTTCTCGGCGGCTTGATTAGTTGATTGTTACCTGATCAAAAGCATTGTTGACAAACTTGTATGGATATAAGTCAAGTTCTCCCAGATGAGGATTCAGGCCTCAAATGGCGCTTTTCCACTACCGTGCCGTACCGCGTGAGCCCGGTTTGTTTTGCTTTCTCCACTGCCAACCGAGCCGGGCCGTTTTAGTTCTCGTTTCAGAGGGGTAGCGAGAGGTACTTTTTGCCAGGCTGTGTGTGACGTGTGACGCTGCAGATTGGTCAATGGAAATCGTCCATAGCCATTTTTAAATACCACAACAGATTTCGCTCTCGGAAAATGTCACTTACTGTTTCTGTAATAACTTATTAATAAAGATTATTGATTCAATGCATCATATAACTTTTATTTACAACAAGCATAACAAAAAAAATCGCTATTATGGTGATGTGCTGTGCCTATGCATTGTCGGTGAAATTTCAGAATAAAAGTCCTAAAAAAGAAGATTCTGAATAAAAGTCAGAAATGTTTTGTGGGGGAATAAAACTGACATTTTGTTTTTCTGAATAAAGGTCTGAAACTTTTTACTTCTCTCTCAACCCGCATTTTTGAAAAGTGAAAAGTCTTACGAGTATGATCAATGTAATGTTAGCTAGCTACCTCTAAACATGGATTTGGCTGGGCATAAATCAATTAATTTGAGGTGGTAAACACAGTCTGGCAATCTTATCCGTCTAGTTAATTTATCTGTGTAGTTCTGAGTTTCTCTCCAGAGCCATATGGCGCTTTTCCATTGACCAGACCGGTACGGCTCAGCACGGCACGCATTTGAAAAGTTCGGTATGGTTAGGGTAGGATACGTTCTCCATTATACACAACATACCAGGAACGAGGGGTGACAGTAGGAGGAGTTAAGTGTCATAAGAGCACTTCACTTTAATAAGTGCAGGCATACAGCTCAACGGGGGGAAATCCGATAACAATTATGTGAAAATGCAGCACCATCATGCACAGATCAGCCTTAAAACATCTAACGTTAGATATATAAAGTTAGACAAGGAGCAATGTATTTCTACGGAAAGGCTGTGCTTGACGCTCCCATTGGACTGACGGCGGGGCTCATACAATCTCCGCGTTTGTTATAGATACGAGTGCTCCGGTGTCTTGCTGGTAGTCAAATATATTTATTTATACAGCATATGGATGTTACGTGCCTGTTACTTGCCGCTTTCAGTTCTAGTAGATCTAGTAGTTCTAGTAGATCGTGCAACCAGGGAAACGCCGACATGTGTTAAATGGAGCAAGACGCGAATTTACCGGCATTTGGCTCATGAGTGAACGGCGAAAACAGCTTGGTATTCCATGGAAATTATAGGGAACTATGTGTGAAAGAGGCTTAAATGTTGAAATAACAGTAATACCATGTTCATTGATAAAATGACATAAGGGATGAAAAGGAGGGATGGCAGTTTTAGAAGGGGTATGATGAAGTGCGCTGGACTGAGGAACGGTCCATCTAAGCACATCGCCATAATAGCAATTTTTTTGTTATGCTTGTTGTAAATAAAAGTTCTATGATGCATTGAAATGACATTAAACTAATATAATAAGATGGTTATCATAATTTTTTAAATCTTTATTAATAAGTTATTACAGAAACAGTAAGTGACATTTTCCAAGAGTGAAATCTGTTGTGGTATTTAAACATACCTCGAACTGGAAGTAAAAATGGCACGGGTACTATGGCCCGCTACGGCTCGGTTTGCAGTGGAGAAAGCAAAACAAACCTGGATCACGCGGCCCGGCACGGTACGGCACGGTAGTGGAAAAGCGCCATTACACATCTTCACCGTAATGTGCAATTGGAGAGATGCTGAGGAGAAAAACGTCAGCTCACGTTAAAAAGAGAAAGATTGATGCAGTGTAGGTTTTTTTTTTAATACATTTATTTTTGATTTTATCCCTTTTTCACCCAATTTAGTATCCAATTATACCCAACCTAGTGTCCAATTATCCCCTGTCGCCTATTGCGTAGGATAGGCCGCACGCGCACCCCGTGGCCGGCAGCCCAGATGAGAGAGCCGATGGACTAGCTACCGGCCCCTCGAGCCCAACACTGTTATTCCGGCACCAGACGGGGGCGGTGTTGCGCGACGGATCCTTATCCGGAGAAATAGCCTATACCACCCTCGGGAGCGGCCGTCCAATATGCTGCTCCCCGTGGGCCCCGGCCATATCCGGGTCTGGCGAGACCGGGTTTCGATCCCAGTCCCCAGTAGGCAGCTTGCACCAGAGACTGATGCTGCAGTGTAGGGTTTTTAACAAGACCTGGACTTCTAAGTATTGATTTATGGCGCTTTTCCACTACCGGGCTGACGCGACCCGAACTGGGCCGCATTTGTATCCGACCCGTGCCGTACTTTCAGAAACGCTTCTCCATTATACGGAGCGACCCAGGACTGTAGGAGGAGTTACGTGTCATAAGAGCACTTCACTGTAATAAGTGCCGCTATACAGCTCAATGGGGGGAAATGCGATAAGAATTATGTCAAAATGCAGCATTATCATGCACAGATCAGCCTCCCGAGGGGGAACTAAAAATGGCACGGGTACTGTGGCCTGGGCCGGCTCGGTTGGCAGTGGAGAAAGGCAAAAGAACAGGGCCAGCCCGGGTCGGCCCTGTAGTGGAAAAGCGCCAAATGTGTCTGTGGGGCCTCATGGCTGAGGCAAGAGGGGTTAGGAGGTAGTGATTCTTTTTTTTTTTTTTTTTTTTGATTTTATCCCTTTTTCACCCAATTTGGTATCCAATTGCACCCAACCTAGCATCCAATTATCCCCTGCCTATTGCGTAGGATCCGCCGCACGACCCCGTGGCCGGCAGCCCCAGAGGAGATCGCCAGGCAGACTAGCTGACTGGCTCCTCGAGCCCGACACCGTTACTCCAGCACCAGACGGGGGCGGTGTTGCGCGACGGATCCTTGTCCGGAAATAGTCCTATACCCCCCTTTGGGAGCGGCCGCTCAATATGCCGCTCCCTGTGTGCCCCGGCCATATCCGGGTCTGGCGAGACCGGGATTCGATCCCAGTCCCCGGTGGGCAGCTTGCACTAGAGGCTAATGCTTAGACCGCTGCGCCACCGCAGGGCTAGGAGGTAGTGATTCTAATTAGAAAGAGTAGTGGG
Source organism: Nansenia antarctica (assembly GCF_963989245.1). Classification (NCBI taxonomy): domain Eukaryota; kingdom Metazoa; phylum Chordata; class Actinopteri; order Argentiniformes; family Microstomatidae; genus Nansenia; species Nansenia antarctica. The sequence continues at coordinate 45,745,101 of NC_137677.1, forward strand.
CTTTTTCTGCCAGGAGCACATGTATAAAAAGAATACATTTAGACTGAAAAAATGCATTGAGGGATGAAATACAAAAGAGGACTTTTTCCTCATTCATTCATTCATTCATAGGCCACATTATGTTAAGAACAAAAGTCAAACACCTGCATATTGCTATTGATGTCGGATGAAAAGTGTTATCTCTGCACAATAGGTCTGTAATTATCCTGACCCAGTGTCCTTTAGCACAGTCGGTCCTTTAGCCCAACGACATGGGGTTGCAGTAATGGCTCCAAAATCATTTTCACCTTCACTGCAGGCATGCTGGGAATTTAAATTACGTTCCTATGAAGAGGCACTTGAAGCACAGATTGTCTTTGAGATTAGCTCTTGTCCCTGAAACCCTCCGTGCAACCTCAAAGACACAATTCTGAAAGAAATCGGATTCCATATAATATAATTAGTAGTATATAGAAGTAGTTTCTTGAAGTAGGTGCATGTATATTTGCTGTCTTCAGTATTGGTCATACTTGGTTACAAAACCCTGAAGAGGAGGAGCTGATTGTGGACTTAAGGATGGTGTCTTCATCATGGTCACACCGCACCGATGCAGTGATCAAGACTGATCAGGTGGCTGAGGAAATTCAACATGGACACCCAGATCCTCAAACTTCTACACGTGTACAATAGAGATTATTCTGACCGTCTGTATCACTGCCTGGTACACAGCTGCACAGCGCTCGACCGTACAGCTCTGCAGAGAGTGGTGAAAACAGCCCAGTTCATCACAGGCAGTGAGCTCCCAGCCGTACAGGGCATCTACTCGGAGAGGTGCAAGAGGAAGACGGGAAAATCATCAAGGAGCGCAGCCACCCCAGCTACGCCCTATTCGTGCTGTTACCATCTGGAAAACAATATTGGTGTATCTTGTAGCTTCTGCTCAACTGACACCACCTCAGGCCACATTCTCATTGCATTGTGTTGTTGATTATTTGACTGTTGCATTGTTGAGTAGCTAGCTTTTCCTAAGTATTTCATTGCACTGTATCCTGTATATTGTGTATTTGATAAATAAACTTTGATTTGAATTTATTTGATTTGATTTGATATAGGATGAAACATTTAAGTTTTACCAGTTTGATGTCTTCTCCGGTGCCTTCTATCAGCTCCTGGCATGGTTGAACAATTTTGCCTGTAAATGCCCATAATTCTGCATTGATAATTCAACGCTATGGCCCCCTGTGAATATGGGTGAACATAGAGTTGGTAGGTGGGTGGGTGGGTGAGTACCTAAGGGCATCTTTGTTGGAACAGAACACTTATCGATTTGGACGGGATGCTGCAGAGCTGAGGAGCTTTGCCCAGAAGGCCCACACATTTGCTGATGCTAGAGTACTGCTTTCTGTTCCTATGCCAACAAACTGACCGAGAAAAATCAGGGTTTCTTCGCTCTGCTGTTGATATTCATATTCAAGTTGCTCAGAATCTTTGTTTAATTAGGGTGAGCAATCTTAATTAGATGTGCATTGTGTTTATTGAACAGCAGCCTACTGTACATGTAGAAATATTAAACCAAATTAAAAACAATTGGTATAGCAGCATTAATTCAGCACGGTCCTAATTCATGTTGGAAATACTATACATTTGGTTTTTTTCAAGATAATTGGTGCCTTTGAAAGCAATTACAAAATTACAATATTGAAATTATTCCATGAAGCAACAATGAATGACTAGTCAAATAATGATTTAACCAATAACCATAATGTGTACCCAGTATGTGTGTATATTCAATTAATAATAGGCTTATTAGTTTTTCAATGGAATATGCACAAAACTTAAATAAGAATAAAACCCCCAAAACATACTTAACATGTAATCTCCTTTGTTTACGCCATCTATGGGAAATGAAGGAAAATTGCTAAAAGTTTTAGGGGCACACTAGTTCATGATACATCTCATTGTACACTACAGAAAATAAACTGCTCTCACACTCCTAGATACAGGAGATTTGTTTATATCCGACTAGACATTTATTTTCATTTTTTTTTTTATCTTTAGAGGGTAGCCATTTTGAATGGAAGTGTGGAGTTAATTACACAACTCAGTGGGTTTGGTGTGTGCCTCATGTTTTCTTATTAGGAAATGCAGGGCGCGTGGACTGCTTGCTTATTAAGTTATGTGTTTACTGAACTTAATTTGGTTTATGCAAAATCAAATCTTGCTGGAGGTTAATCACCCAACTATTTATATTTTACCCAGACAGCTGTGTTGTATACCATACAGACAATGGTTTAGCGAATAGTGAATTGATAACCTATAGTCTTGAATCATGAGTTGGCATACAGTACACTACACTACAGTACAGTACAGTAGTGTAACTTTCAAATACAAAACATTTTCCTATCAGGTTTCAACACCACATTCAACATGTCGTCCCTTTTAAACAATTTCTTTCAGAACTAAAGACTGAAACTAAATTGTGATGTCCCAGCAGTCCGTCTCTTATAGGGCTTTCACACCGGCAAAGAACCGTGCCGGTTCGCGTTCGCGTTCGGGAACCTCCAAACGTTGGCGCTGTCTGGCGAACGAGCCCGCGTTCATACCAGTGTATCGTTCATACCAGTGTATAACGCGGGCTCGTTCGCCAGACAGCGCCAACGTTCGGTGGTTTCCGAACGCGAACCGGCACGGTTCTTTGCCGGTGTGAAAGCCCTATCATGATTCAGCCCTTTAGACCAGGATGTCATTAGTCTCACTCTAATGACCAGGGTATCCATCTCTGACCCAATCCTAGACGCCAAAGGCTAATTAGCCTTCCTTAGAGTGAGGGAGGTGTCACTTTGGCTGTTCACATCACCTCCTCTCCTGTTCAAACAGCCTGTGAGTCTTCCTGTCAGTGGATGCCTTAAAGAACAAACACTGCATTTGGTCCACCCTGAAATAGGAACTGATGCCTACTGTGGCTTAAAATGAGAATATTAAGACGAGTGCTCCTGAGATGGCTTTACTCACACACATTGCATGGATGCAGAAGGTATTACGAAAGAGATGATAGGCAAATATGTGGAAAGGTGAGAAATAACAATCAGATTAGAATGATCCAATCCAACTTAACCAAACAGAAAATAAGAAGCATTAGTGGGAGAATAGAGGAAGCTAACTATCCATCTTTCTCTGAAATACCTGCATGAGCCTGAAAAGGGCTAGAGGTCTGGTTAAAACATTATAGTCATAATTTGACTACACATTTTATTGGAATCTCTTTCTAACGAATCTCATCAGCAGAGATAAATATCTGGACAATGTTGTCAGATGAAAGACTGCCAGAGCGTCGCAGCCAGAGCGTCGCTGGCTAAACTACATGAATATTGCTGCCTTGATAAATGTGTGATCCTCAGATAGCCTTGAATCTGACCGGCAGCCATTACATTTGAGTTGACTGCAAATTGAAGTAGGCCATCAGCACCATGGGGGAACTGGCTTAATGTCTTGGGGCCAACTGATTTAATTTGTCTTTGGACTGGAACAAGAGAGGAAACGTCTGCACATTGATGTGTGCACCTCTCTCCCCTTCACTTATATTTTCTAAAAGTGTACTTATTAATTTTTTATGCTCCAGTCTTGGCTGCCTACTTCAGACTAACTACTAAAGTATATGCCCGCTCATTCCCATTCCAGACACTGGTCCAGCAAATGAAAGAGCAGCTCAAGGGTCTGAGTCCCAAGGGTTACTCTTGAATGTCATTTTCAGAATAGTATTCCCACTGTCCTTGTCGCAAAGTAAAGTGCAGCATCAGCCTGGTCATCATTGCTTGGTATTGTAGTCGGTGCAAGATCAAGGCACACTGTACACTGATTAGGGTGATCAATCAACACAATATGAATCCACTCCAGGAGACTAATGGATACCGAACAATTGCCCGCTTCCAGGAGCTGTACTAGTTGGAATTATGGCTTCCCATTATTTAAAAATCTGAATAGAAAAATTCAAACCTATATATTTGAACCTTTGTGTGATGAAGCATGACCCTCTTGTTGGTGAACGCTTCATCTCATCGCCATTACAAAGACCTGATTGAATGTGTTTGATTGTCTCCATTGATTCTGCCATTGTGTGGCCATTTTATCAGAGGAGACAAATTGCATGTGGGGACTAAGACGTGACTGCAATCTGAGGGGCGGCCAAATCATTGTATTCAACTCTCACTTCAATCACATGGTTTACAAACTAAACTGACTTTAGAATAAGAGGCAATGATGTACTGTATTCACAAATAGACAAACGCATACAATGAATGGCAATAACTGCTTTATTGTACATAGCAGAACACCTACATAATGCACTCATGGAAGAACCTTCTCTAAATTTGTACCAAATATTATATTGTGGCAAGCGTGCAGAAGAAGAGAGTCAGGCGATGAAGGGTTAAGTTCTCAAATCATACCTGTGCCCCACACACCGCCAGACATCAGGTATTTACATTTATTGAACACACACACATCTCCCTCACGGTGAGACCCAAACATTTCTAGTCCCATGATGCATTGCGTTGCATACCTAGCGTGGCTCTGCCCCTGTCGCCACATAATATAATATTTTGTTTTTCTCTACAGTATATGCCTAGAACATGTACTTATGATGTGAAGGTGTTTAGATTCTCCCCCAAGTCAATTGATGCAGATAAACACATATTGCCAAAAATGCAACTGATTCATATGAAAATTAAGCACAAATATAGCACACTTGGATTCAGCTCATAGTGAATATGTAGCCTGAGAACCCGAGACCCCAATATATAGGCCTGTAACATTACAAAGCGAAACGCATAACCAGTCAGAGATGAACAATGTTTTTTGTTCCCTTTGTGTTCCTTCATTTTAAGGTTATATGCTGCAACATCACAATGATTGATGATGATCCTTTGGTCTTCAATAAGTAAATACAAATAATAATAACCTCTTTTCAGAGTGCATTCTGGGCACCGTACAGAAGGCCGCACATTGACCCTGGGTCCAACAAACCTTCCCTGAATATCCTTTAATTTATTCACGTTAACATTCATTTTGGACATATACTTAGCATCTAGTAAGTAATGACAAGACACACTGACAAGACACACTGTTTCAAATATCCCAAACATACCTTTATTGACTGGCATTTGAAGAATTGAATTGCAAACATTTTCTGTCATGTTAAATTCATCCTACAAAATCTAACTTTTTTTATCCTACAAAATCTAACAATGGGATTTTTGATGTAAGCAACACATTTAACAAAGCTACTGTGCTCCTCAGGTTATCATTAATTCCTCAGGTTATCATTAATACTTGCTAGGTCCCGCTTGCTAGGTCTCCGGACTGCTGAGCCTTAACAAGGCTCAACGATTGGCTTGTGTGTGTGGGTCTTACCATGAACTCGATCTTGTTCAGAGGGTCCCTCACTCCAGTCAGACACAGCATTGAACAGGTGTTTGCAGGTGTTCTGCCCAGCTAAATGGGTTTCATACCACACGTGCCTGGTACGCTTGGCTTCATCAATTGTGGACCTTCCACATGCATGACTTCCAAGGGTGGGTGTCCTCACTACACCTGGGTATGTCGCGCCATCGGCAACCACGCATCCTCGTCTCCACCTGGTGTTTGGCAACACTGGCATGGTGGAGAGACCTGTTTTCCTCTGGGGCTCACCCATGGAGAGCTTTAATGTTATCATTAAATAATTGTTAGATTTTTTGACAAAACAAACTTGACTGTCACTCAATAATTCTTTAATTCTAAGAAATTGCCTCCTCTCGAAGCGGTGCCGCTCACAGCAGGAGAGAGCAACAGCAACCTCGTTGCTTGACAATCTGCTTGCGTTTTGCCGCTCTCTGCCCTACTCCGATTGAAAGCCTATGATATATTTGCGGCTGTCGTGGCCTGTGTATAAGCACCTTTACACAGAGAAAATGAGAGAAAACAGAAAAATGGGGCACTGAGCATAAACATTATGAATGTTTCTGAAGGGACATGTTTTTAAATTAAACCATGATGTCATCTAGAACAACCAAGCAATCAATGTGATCATTCTCTGCGTCTGTGAAAGCCTTTATCTCCCCATACAGCTGTTGGCCGATCTGGCCGTCGTCCATCTCCCCTGTTGCTCGTACACACCTTCATTCTCCCTGACTGACAGATGAGAAGCATGTTCCCTCGTCGTAAACACACCATCAGTGGGGGAGCAGGAGATGCCAGGGATCAGACAGCCGTCAGACTCCAGCGGTGCATCCCAAGTCACCTCCCTGTCAGTGAGGAGGACAACCGCAATGGCAGAACTGTCTGTCTGATACTGCAATCAGATGCATATCACAGTTCTGATTGGTAGCATTTTTTTGGACTGCAATTCTCTGTGTTAATGCTGTAAACAGTCAACAGAAAGCTTAGAAAACTTGCAGCACAATTTCATGCCAGTCTGCTATAGCATTGTGATAGTCTGCCACGTCTGCCTTCCATCTACATTGATTGCAAACGCAAACAAAACATAGGAGCTGTAGGATGGCGGCTTGACAATGAGAAAATAAACGGGGAACATATTTACCCACCATCATTCCACAGCTGCCACACTCTCCTGCTCTGAGAATTAACATATAGAGCACATTTATTATAGATACCCAACTCAAACACTCTAGCTATATTTGGAACATTGTAGTTAATTTACTTACATCTAAACAGACTTTCCCCTGTAATTTATATTTCGATACTGCACCGGTTTCAAAGATATATACTGATGATAGATGATGATGATGATGATGATGATGATGATGATGATGATGATGATGATGGCCTGAGGTTTTTCAAGATATAATCATCCCCAGAAATCTGGTTGGGCTCAAAATTTATTTTTGATGATGTGTAGAACTGTTTTATCTCACTGAAGTAAAATGGTTTAAGAAGACGCTTCATATGCCATAGTAATATCACTGTGCAAGCACTCAAATTATGAAGATTCCTGAGCACAGAACATCACAATCTATCACAAATTGTTTTCTTGTCACAATCTTCAGTTTTGTTTTCTAACTGTTGTATAAAAACATTAAGGCACTCGAGTCTGTGCTTTATTGTAACACTGCATGCTCATAATCAAAGAATACTTTATTGCTATAATCTCCTATGGAGCTACCAATACAAACGTGCTAATGTTTGTCTCAAGACAGCTTCATTGTCATGGTATTTCTCAATGCAGTCACTTCACAGTGTAAAACCATGCTGTAGAATGGAACAGCCATGGGCTGAACACAAGAGGTGCCACTCAGCACAGCCTCCGTCTGGTAAATGGTCTTTCACAAAAGACATGTCTGCTGCCTGTGTTGAATGGCATGGCAGAGAAAGGCTTTGTATCCTAACAAATGGGAAGGGGACGATGAGTCATTCTCATTTGAATCAACGTTAACCTCAGGCTAGTCTTGCTCCACACACTCATTGGCTTTTGGGCACACAGTCTATTAGGCCTACAGTTTTTCTCTATCGTTTTAACACGTTTTCTGAAAGCATGGCTAATTTTCTCTTACAGTTTTTCCCAATTGCTAAACACAAAAGCCAATTCTCTAAACCAAATGACCAGTTCTCTAAACACATTTAATAAAACTAGCTCCCATTTGCCAAAACCATAAACACATTTCACATGAAGACACAATTCACAAAACACAATCCTCCTTTTCTCATAAATCTAAACACATTTTGTCTTGCTAAAACACAAGTTGCAAAAAACTCTGCTCAAATTCTCAAATTAAAGCTCATGTGATGCAAAATGCTTGCCACAGTCAGCAAAATTTGAACACAATGAACACACCTGGCTTCATTCATTAAACATAACGACTCAAAATGTAAGACACTTGTTGCAAATGATTGTGGTGTGTGTGTGTGTGTGTGTGTGTGTGTGTGTGTGTGTGTGTGTGTGGTATAGTTCCATAAATAAATAAAAAAGTTTGCATTGAGTTGTGATACAGTACAGTATTGTACATGTTACGGTACATGTGGGAATACGGTACATTTTTCAAACCTTTATTTAAAACTCGATAGGACAACAGTGCAACAACTTCGCGGCTGAACTTTACTGTAGTAACATTTCGGACATCATATGCCATTTAAAGGGGGGAAATAGATATCTAAAAATGCATGACTATCATGCTAAATCAGCCTTAAAATATGTAACGTTAGATATAACGTTAGACAGGGAGCGCAGATTTATTTTTATGCATGACTATCATACATGTGGGAAAACTAGGGTTAGGGTTAGGTGCTAGGGTGCTAGGGTTACAGTAAGGTTAGGATTAGGGGTAGGGTTAGGGTTAGGGTTAAGGTTACGGTTAGGGTTAGACATGCCAGCATGTACCAAGTCACCCTAGCACCTAACCCTAACCCTAGTTACTATTTCAATTACTGTAACTCTCACCCACCCCTGTGGGTGAATGCGTACTTCAGAATGGTCAAGAGATCCCTTTAGAAAGAAGTCGATTGTCCACACGTAAGATCAAGTTCGAATTACTGTACTGTAATGTCTTTTAGTTATATAGTAAAATTAGCCAAGCATTACAGTAAAACATTCATGAAGAACATATACATACTGTAAAAGGATATTTTCCAACAACATACATACTGTATTTTCTGTAGATTTACATACTGTTCATATGAAACACACAAATCTATGAATGCCCAATACTCTACAGTGATATATTCTGAGAACAGATACTGTAAGGTTTCTAATGTGCTTTGGCAGTTGTGAAAAAAAAAGAACATTCTCACACACTGAACATTGTGTTTTCAGTTGTTTTGTTGTAGTCTGTAATGATGCTTATAGAGTTTACATTTTTGCAGGCTTTGAGCAGCTGTTTTGGTGTGAAAGTTTGAGTTTTGAAGAGAGAAGGTGTGGTTTTGCTTATGTAGCTTTAGAAAAGTGTGTTGTGTTTAGAGTTTTGGGAAAATGGAGGAATGTTTTGTGAAATGTGTTTTAGTAATTGAGAAAAACTGTAATTCTAAACACAAATCCAAAAATTCACACACAAAACCCTAAACCCTAAACAAACCCCACAAATCTCTTGCAAAAGCAAACACTGCATTCAAAATCAAATGTTGTCGTCAAATGACACACACACACCTTCAAATGTACAGACACTTCTAAGAATATGCTCAATGGAAAACACTATGATCAGCGGAAAACAGTACTATGATAAGATTATCAGTAGGCCTTTTGCATTTTCAGTGTTACACTACATATGTAGCCTGTTTGTTATGTTTTCTTACTCAAATATAAAACAAATATAAAACACACAAATAGAATGTGTTTTTATTCTGAAATACTGTATACAACTCAGCAAACACAATTGGATTTGTAAAATGCTCTTCATACAGAACATAGAAATAGAAAAAATAAAATAAGCCTTCTGCATACTCAACACAAAGGCCACAAGACCTCGTCGACATCACAGGCAATGTTCTCCCTGGCAGAGGGGAAAGTATCGCCTGACATAACAAATCCAGCCCTGATATACTTCAGATATATTTCAACACAATAGAGCTCAACTTTGGACCTATTGTTGCTAAAACTATGATTGCTAATGGAAAAGCAATAGGTGTTTGACCATAATGAGAGGTGTGATTGGTGGTTTGAGTTTAGCATTCTGAATGGTAGTGTTTTCCATGTGAACATAAGAGATTTTTTCAAGGAAGATTGTGCCAAATGTACATTCTGCTAAATGCCAAAAATGTAAATGTAATGTAGAGAATTGTGTTTAGTGTGTTGTTAACTGTGTGGTTTAGAACTGGAAAATGAGTGAACAGCAGGAAATTTGTTTGTATTTGTGAAGAACTGGCGTGAGATAAGATACACAAGTTTCAGGTTTTGGTCATTGTGTCTCAAGTTCCGATGTTAGTGTGTAAGCAATTGAGAAAAACGGTAATACAATGGGAGAGAGTAAGTTAGAACGTGTTCAGGTGCAGCCTACTGTACCTAGGCTTTACTGGTCTTACATTGGTTACAGTAAACTGGACAAGCTTGTTATACATTATTGATTTCTCATGTCTACATTGCTTTCACTAGTGTGCTTGCCTAAAGTGGCAACATATAAAGCGATAAAATATGCAAACATAGCGGTGGTCTGGGTGTGTAGTCAAGCAGAATTACTTTCAGCAATATAAACTATCAATGGGAAGGAATGTCAACTAATAATTCAATAATATTAGATATGAAGAATTCGACTAAAACACTGAAGAATAGAGAAAGGACTGGACGTTTTTGTTTTTGAGAGCTGACCTTTTTCAGTGCAGTACCAGGCCATGGTTATGGACATTATGAAGTGGACTCTACAAGTGGTTACATGACTAACTCGCACAACTTAACATTACGTTATATCTTATATTTTATAATTAATAATGATTGATAATGATTTGCTCATCCCTGTGTGACAGACACTCGATCATATCGGATCCTAGATTAAACTCTGTGATAACCTGGTCATGATTATGTCGTGCTGTTTTAACAGAAACTTTATCTAGTGCACAACATCACATTAATGCACCAAGGAAGAATGAGAATAGAGTATCAACAAATTATCCAAACTATTGTGCCCATAGGCTATACCGAGAAACTCAAAGAAAATCTTGCTCCCAACAATAGGACATCAGAGCAAGCTCATTCAACTGTAAATAAGTGTTCTGGACTGAGAGAGGAGAGAATGCCGATCACCATTCACAATGCAAGATCAGACGATTGCTGTCTTTCTGTCAGCCACATTTAAACACATTAAATCACATAGCTGGCGCCACCACATCTGTCTATCATTAGCATATACAATCAAGAAGATTGATCTAGTGTTGTTGGCTAGAATGTGTTTGTATAGAGAGATTCCTCAACAAATAATGTTCATTTTATTTGAAAGATTTATAGTGCAGGAACATTTGAAGATGAAACATGACTACCTTGGGGTCGTTCTGAGACTGGGAGGAAGAATGAAGGATGGAATCTTCATACGATGCTCTCTAACATCAAAGAGAAGTGGAAAATAACCCTACCAGCTAGCAATGCATCTCTTATAACAATCAATGAGGACTTCACTTATGTTTGTGAGCAATGGGGAAGGTTGGTAAAAACATTTCTAAACAGCAGGTTGTATGCTCAAAGAGCTATCATTGAAAATTAGGCTTCAGCCTCCAATGAGTAATATACAGTGAAGCATTTTGTCTTCTTTTGGCTCTCTTCTTTTGGCACAATTGACTTGACAGGTGTTCCGGGCGACAGTGGCTCAGGCGGGAGAGCCGGCGTCTAATGATCTCAAGGTCGGCAGTTCGAACGGTTGGCCATGTGTCGAGGTGTCCTTGAGCAACGCACTAAACCCCTAATTGCTCCAGGGTCGCCGTCTATGGCTGGCCCCTTGCCTAGAGCATAAAATACCAAATTCCGACAATTGACTGACAAGGTATTCTGGTTCGTCAGGTGTGTTCCGTCACATCAGTTGAGCAGTTATAAGAGAGCTCTCAATATCTACTTTGCGTTTGCCTTTGGAGTCTGCTCTTGGTGTCTGTCAACATGAGGACCACGCCAGGCTAGACTTCTGCAGCAGATGATCGAAGAATGCTCACCATGGTTAAGAAAAAAACTATCCCACAGATCAGGAGCACTCTCCAGAATGTCTCAAAGACTACCATCCGAAGAAACAGAACTACAGAGGGTACACTGAAAGGCGCGAACCACTAGTTAGCTACAAAAACAGGATGGCCAGGTTACGGTTTGCGACACAGAACCCTGCTTCGCAGAACTTGTCGAGTTTTAGCGATTTAGCAAACGCACAGGTGACAGGTAGATCAGGTGAGCATACAGTATATACATTGTAGGTAATTGGTTAGAGGTGAAGCTCAGGTTAGTTGTCTGCATCCTTCCATACCTCAGTTAAATTAATGTCTTTGTCTCATTTGTCACAGAGTGATGGCGAGAGTAAAGTGTGCAGGGGAAAACTGCACAATATCCACCTCATCTGTGAAAGACGGTGAATAGGGTGTTATGGTGTGTTGCATTTATGACTTTCACTGGAACTAGTTCACTTGTCTTCATTGATGATGTAACTGCAGAGCATCACCAGAGAAAATACCCAGCATCTGTTGGTTGCAGACTTCAGACAGTTATTGCATGCAAATAATTGTTGACCAGATACTAAACATGAGTTTTAAAAACCATTTAATAAATCTGTCACATCCCTTATGGTGGCCTAAAATAGGGGGACTATATCTAAATAGTGTTTCTGAATGGTGAAACCAATATGTAAACAAATACCATTAAACAAAGCTGAAAGTCTCTACTTTAATCTCATAGTGAAACTTTAGGAGTGTAGAGACAAAATGAAATGAAAATTCTTCACTTACGCAGGGCGCTGTCATTCTTTAAGCATTTAGTTTTATTTTGTAAATGTGGGGTTTGACAATGATTTAGTCAGGATGTTCAGCATGGTTTAGAGATAAATATTAAAGCTGACATATCAAAATAGGATGAAAGAAATCCAGTACAGTATGTAATACCTAAAGACACTAACAGTTTGGTTTACAGTAACTACCTGTGATATGCGTGAAATAACTTGAACTTTGAGGGAGATCTTCCAATGACATCTTGGCTGTGTTCAGAAAAAATCTGAGAAAAATGTTTTGAAACAGAGGAGGCACTCCTTTACCTGAACACCCAGCAAATAGGAAAACATATTTTTGAGGCTTTTTATATGGCTTTGAGTTAAATCACTAGACAAGTATTACAGGGCTAATAAAGCAATAATACAGAAGAGTGTGTGGTATTTTATGGAAATCAGGACGGCTGTCATGAGATACCAATATAACAGTACAGGAACTAAAACATGAAATTAGTATCCATGAGATGTATACATCTTACACCTACAGTCCACAGTATACATTAACTTGTAATTCCTTGTCGATACTATGAAAATGTTCAGCCCAAGGGGTCAAAACTATTCCATTCAACTGAGAGAACCCTTTACTGTCAACAGCAACAAACAATCAATCAGGGACTTTCATTATCTCCTGATAAATAAGCTATTTCTTGGCCAATTGATAGAGGGTATTTTGCCTGCAGACTGAACATACCGGAGGTGGTGTGAGACTGATGACTTTTAAAGGATCATAAAGATGCCCAGGGGGACGACTCTTTGGCGGATTATTCAAAAGCATTCTAATTTATAGGGTAATTCTGAGGAAAGGGCTTCCCTTATCAATGCAACAGCTTTAGCCTGAATGTGATTCTTTTGACATTTAATTTGGTTCCTCAGAGCTGCAGGTTTTAAATAACTACAGCTGCGAACCCTCCTCAGGAGGCCATTAGAGAAATATCATTACATACTTGTGGATATTGAAACATTTATGCAGTCTGTAAATTTCAAATTTCTTCTGACCAAAACCTGATGACTTTGTGATATGAAGATTGTGTCTTAATTGTTAATACTATTTACCAATTGCATCTTTGACAAAGTATTAAAGCTAAAGCATTTATGAATACATGTGTGTGATGCAATGAAGTCTCCATTGGCAGTAACTCCTTAAAAAAGATACACATCCATGAATACATTCCCATACCTTACAACACCTACCAGTTTTAGATTACTGTTCCCAGAGGCCTTGAGTTTTCAACACTAGTGGCTCCTCACCTTGGTGTCTGAGAGCCCCATGTCTCTAGAGACCCTCTCATTAATCTCTACAATTCAGCCTGTCAATCAAACTGGAGAGGAGGAGCACTACTCTAAAGATGAAAGTGTCCTTTCTAAAAAATGTCAGAACAGTTCCAGAGTTAGAGAGGAAAAGGCAGTGACCTTGTCATGACTGAGAAGAGTGAGACGCAGTTCAGAATGTGAACGTCCATCAGAGGAATTGATAAGTGAAGGCCCGATGACAGCTTTGACTTAAAGGTCATTTTGTAGAGTTAATATGTGATTTATGAATATATAGGGAAAATATTAAGAATATGAATCTAATAAGTCTTTACAGGGTTTTTTCTTATTTGGTCTGTTTTAAAGCGTGAGAAAAAGCATAGTGGTTTTATTGAGAAAAGTGTGGATCTCCGAGCTGTAATCTAGAATGTAGATCATACTCCCTGACATTGTTTAAGGTCAAGGCTGCATTCACTCACTTACAAAAGCTTTTTTCTTCATTTGCAAAATACTTTTTGACCTTTGCATGTCACACTCCTATCTCATAATGGGCTGTCTGCTATCTTTAGAGAGTGAATAATTGAAGTTGTCGTAGAGACCATGTAGGCTACTGTACTTTCTGTCATACTTATTAAAATGCCAAGGACCTGACATAACCTGTTGAACCCTAGAGAATTTCACAAGCTGTTAGACATCTTGTTCCTGTCTTTTTGTGAGTGAAAATTTCTGTTTGCTCCGATAAGATTAATATTTGAAGACTATATTGTTATGGACTTAAGGCCAGAGCTGCCATTGTTGGCTCTAAATTGTTAAAAAAATAGGACTGACAGGACACATATTGATGACTGTCTATGTTCCCTTAAAGAACACTCATTGCAGTAATAATTAGATTCTTAATTAGTATTATCATATTCTTTTTTTCTCTCTCTCTCTCTCTCTCTCTCTCTCTCTCTCTCTCTCTCTCTCTCTCTCTCTCTCTCTCTCTCTCTCTCTCTCTCTCTCTCTCTCTCTCTCTCTCTCTCTCTCTCTCCCAATAGCATAGTTTGTTTTAGGCATCTATGTTTCATTTATGTTTCCTGCTGAACATGTCCATTAGCCTACATCCATCTCATGTGTCGGTGAGGCCAGGGACAATTAATTTTAACCCATTTTTTCTCCAATCAGAAGCAAAATAGAGTGATGACACTCATTCTGCACATACAGCACAGTCAGTTGTGATCTCTTCTTGTCTAACAAAAATCAGGCAAATCTATCACCCTGCTGTTGTCTTAAGTTTAATGATTTAATGTCTTTGAATCCGAACTTGTCGAAACGTGTCATTGTCAGGTTTACTCTTCTGTTGGTGAACAATGTTGGGTCAAAGACCCAGGAAATCATCGTGGACTTCAGGAGGAAAAAATCTGAGGTCCAGCCCCTGCTCATCGACGGAGAGAGCGTGGAGAGAGTCTCAACCCTCCGATTCCTGGGGGTGCACATACAGGATGACCTGTCCTGGAAGAACAACACAGCAGCCACCATCAAGAAGGCACAACAGCGGCTCTACTTCCTGAGAGTCCTCAGGAAGGAACACAACAAGCAGGAGATTAATTTTAATTAATTAAGGAGATACTGGTGGCCTTCTACCGCTGCGCAGTGGAGAGCATCCTCACCTACTGCATCTGCAACTGGTTCTCCAGCTGCACAGCCGCAGAGAGAAATGCGCTACAGAGAGTCGTCAGAACAGCCCAGAAGATCACCGGCGCCCCCCTCCCCTCTCTGGAAGAGCTGTACAACACACGCTGCCTCAGGAAGGTCTCCAAGATCTCCAGAGACCCATCCCACCCTGGGTACGAACACTTTGCCCGGCTGCCCCCGAAAAGGCGGTACAGGACCATGGCCGCAAGGACAAACAGACTGAAGCTCAGCTTCTACCCCAGGGCCATCCAGGCCCTGAACACAGCAAAGACCTAGGTTCTGGGCCCTGGACAGTCTGGACGGATTGATGGCAGCTGCTGGATTGTAAAAATCAGGTGTAGTGCTGAGGCACAAATGTGTACATTTCAAGCCTGCAAACTGCGACACTTTAAATGAATGTGCAATAACACTACGTGCAATGTGACAACCCTAGTCGTTTTATCTGTACCTAGATAATGAAAATCAATGCAAGAAAGGAGTGGCTAAAGAAGAAGCACATTAAGGTCATGGAGTGGCCTAGCCAGTCTCCGGACCTTAATCCTATAGAAAATCTGTGGAGGGAACTGAAGCTTCGAGTTGCCAAGCAACAAACCGTATCAGTATTATGCTTCACTTGTTTTTTTCTATCATTGAAATACGTGTAGAAGAGTCCCTCTGAATGGTAACTTACCTAGTTTATGCTAGCTAGTTCATGACAGTAAGTTAATGTAAGCTATCCGTCTAGCAAGTAGGGTGATTGTGACAATCAAATGTGCTTATTTATTACAATCTAAATTCATAAAACATGAATTTTACATATTTTACTTCAATCAATGTTTGTCATCAGTCCTTGAAATAATTAAACCGATTTTGATCAACCAATAACGTTCTGATGTTTAACATTTGGTATGGTCTTGTGATAGCATGTTTCAACATTCTAGGTAGCGATATTTAAGTGGGGTGATTGTGCTGATTATGCAGATGGCCTGCACCGAAATCAAGAGACACGCATCATTGTGCACGCACGTCAAGGCCGTGTGCACATTTCAAAATACAAGTGCAAATATGTGTTTGTTCAAGTTCTCAAATCGAATTTACAACCTCGCGATTTTTGACCAATATCTACCTTCATATATTTAGCCTACCTGTACATGACGTCGAATTAGAGGGTAATTTTGTGCTGTTAACTTGTTTTGTTGCTCATAGAATAAAACTATGTTAATAACTATGTTAATATTTTTGAGGATAAAGACAACGTACAGATTTCTTAACTTTATGGACAACCGGTATGAATTAGTGATAACATAATGTGACATAACCATATTATTTTGCGTTGTTAAAACAGCCCTTGTTTCCATTTTGATGTTTATTAGTAATAGTTTAAAAAATTACATTTTAAGTGTCATGTTTTAGAGCTCTGTAGATTTGGTCTTGATGATACTTATCCATTAAAAACTGTTATGACAAAGTAATATTTTCAAGCAAACCCTGAACATTGTCTCAGCCCAAAGGCTCAGTTGTACTGTTCATAGATGACATGCATCTACTTCTACTGGGTTCAATAGGACATTTTCTTTTTTCAACAGACAATCATGCTTTGCAGCTGGACTATGATATATTGTTGGAATATGATAGCAATAACTGCTTTATTTGCAAGGTGTAACCGTCAGACGATACTGCACATTTTTTTGATTGTTTGCTAATGCATTCATACATTCTTGGTACTTCTGAGATCATATAATTTATGAATATCATACTAAATCTACCTATTACGGTGACATTAGTTCTACTGCACAGTAAGCGACTGCCTTTCCCTTATTTCCGTTTGCTCATCTCTACTCAATCTTGCTAGTGTGTTTGTGGGTTTTGAGTCTTTGAGAGTTTCAGAGAGATCTGTTGAGTTTCCCACTCTAAAGGAATGTCAGACTCAGCACTGTCGGTGGGGACTGCCAGAGGGCAGAGACTGACAGAGAGACAAACCTAGAGCTTGGAAGATGAGAGGGAATAGGGCTTAATGAACAGGTAGCTGGCTTACAGCAAATCCTTAGCAACACCTCTCTGTTTTCGTTTGCTTATCCTGATCTCTGCTGACAAGCTAAAACAAAGTTTGAGTTGCCAGGGATTTCTTTTGTTTTAATTTCTACCAAACAAAAACAAGGCTGTACTATGTGGTTTGTGAGCAAGTGTTCTTTCTAATTCACTGCATCTATATGTAGTTGACTAGTAACACATTCATAGATTGATGCTAAGCCACAATAGCTAAAGGCAAATTAGAGGCCCATGTAATCATTCCAAACTTCAAACTCGATATTTAATAATTACTTTTTTTTCTTACTTTCCTGCATCTAATTCTCGTTCAAAGTCCTCAATTTTCCCCAAGGTTTTCACATGGTTTCATGGTTTATTTTTCTCAGTGAGGACTGAGGTTCGACAATAACCGTATGTCATCCTAATTTGTTGGAAAACAAGAGAGGAGACTATACATGACTCAAGAAGTAGTGACAGAAGGTAGAATGGATGGCCCCTGTAATTATGCCTGGAGACTACACCAGGCTTGGAGATAATTGCACAATTAATCCAAGATCTCAGTCAAGAGCTCATGCAAGACCACTATTTGTCTCTCCCTGCCAGCACCTTATACATCTAATTAAAAAGAAAAGTGTTGGGTTCTTCATTCCAACACCTTTTATAGATTTGGTGTTACAAATTACTGCTTTCTTTTTGTTTACAACTTCCCTGCTGTCATGAGGGAACACTTCTACGTTTGCTGCCGTGTCCCCATCAACTTGATTTTACGTGGATGTTTGCTAAAAGGGCTTCCTATTAGTTGATTCCAACTGTGAAACTGAGTTATAGTTGTAAGAAGAAGAAGGTTCAAACTTTGTCATTGCACACAGTACAGCGAAATGTATTTTATGCTCAAAGGGTCAGAGCCATAGAAGGCGACCACGGAGCAGTTAGGGGTTCAATGCCTCGCTCAAGGAAACCTCGACACGTGGCCAGCCGGGATTCGAACTGCGGAGCTGCCGACCTTGCAATCATTAAATGCCGGCTCTACCGGCTGAGCCGGTGGGGAGGAGGAGAGGGGGGGAGTGTAGACAAGCTGAGAGGGCATGTTATGGTGAAAATAAAGAAATAATGTCTCTTTAATTCTCTTTGTCTAACTCAGAGTCACAGGATATTTCTGGGATTAATGCAACCCCCTACCAACACCTAGTTTCCTATGCGTTGCATCATCCTCCAACTAGTCCAAAGTTTTCGATGCTTAATTAATTTACATTTTTATCAATGCATCCATTTCAACCCATGATCCATTTCAACTCATGGTAACTATATTATGTGTATGATCTGTAGTCCTATAAACCCGGCCTCTTGTTTTGCATTTAGATGGCATTTCATCATTATAACAAGTAGAGAGAGGAGCTTAGATCAGATGTAGAGGAAAACGCAAATACAACATTTGATTGTTCAGTTATTCTATCCTGTAGAGTAGCCATTATTAAAGTCACATCATCTCTTGGCCTGTGTTACATTATCCACCTGTCACGTTTGTGTAAAATAATAACATGTACATACAGACAATCTTAATTGCCTGACAAATTAATAGAAGTTTAGTGGATCCTTTGTATGATCTTTTGACCCAAAAATGAGCAGAGAAAAATGAGGAAAGTTGCAGGATTATTAGAAAATATTTTTAAGTGTGTGGTTCAAACCACTGTTTGGATTTTCAATCCCATTTTAGCATCTCATTGCTGAGATGAACCCCTGAATATCCTGAATCCCCCACAGGACTCCATGGCTTAGGAGGCTCATAAGACCAAAAAAAAAACAACGTCATGCCAGAGTCAGTCAAAAGTCAAGGCTCATGCTACCTTCTCAGAACGAATCAATATTCTTTGTGCTTGTATGTGTGTGTATGTGTATTATAAAATGTCTGTAGGCGCTTTCACTGTCAAGGAGCCACTGAATAAGACATTGTAGAATTCCTAAATACATATTCAATTGAATAGAAAAGTGTGTCCAATCTTTTGACTGGTACTGTACATATCTACCCAAAATGTAAGCGCTGACCATCTTATATCTATTCACAGTGCCCTATGTAAGTAATGGGATAGTGAAGCATTTTTTCTTCTTTTGGCTCTGCACTACTATGTTATAGTAACCCAAAAAATGGGACAATTGACTTGACAAGTGTTTCTGCTATGTCTCTTATCCCTGCACATTGTAGTTGATATAAGGTTTTAGATTTGCCTTTGGAGTGCTATTGTGTCTGTCGACATAAAGAGGTATTAATGAAAGTTAAGGAAGTCATTATTAGGCTGAAAACACTTCACTGCAAGGTGCAAATCACTATCCTCAAAAAGGATGGTCACGTTACAGTTTGCTAAAACCTAAAAGCTTGCAGAGGTCTGTAAAAGGTATTGTGAATAGATGAGGTGAATATTATCATGGACCAGAATGATTGCAAAAGGAAGGTTTGGAGAAAAAAAGTACCTGGCCAAGATGTACAGCATACCACCTCATCTGTGAAACCTGGTGCACAGGGTGTTAGGTTTGATTATGTATTGCTGCCACGAGAACTTGCTAACTGAATTAATTATAATTGTAATTGATGATTGTAACTGCTGACGGCATCAGCAAAATGTATTCAGGTGTACAGAAACATCTGCTCTAGTGCAAGCAAATGCCTCCATATTCCTTGGATGGCACTACATCATGCAGTAAAACAATGACCCAAAACATGCTGCCCTAGCAACTAGGAAGTTTTTCAGGGCGTGAAAGGGAAAATATTCAAATATTGATGCCCTGCCAATGAATGATGCCCCTGTCATTGAAAATTGTCATGATGGTCTATCAGAGTTAACTTAGCACGATGCTAAGTGTTGTGTCCTTAGAGGCCTGTTGATGGACATACTCCGTTCTAAACGATTCCCTTTGAAGCTGTTGGATGGGTTTCTCCTCCTGGCCAGCTGTGCTGACGTCCAGGGGGCAGAGAGAGATTCTGTCCTTGTGTCTGCCTCCTGCTCAATGCCTCTAGGACTGCCTGGTAGCACCTGCACGGTGCATGCTGGGTATTTTCAGACTGATGGGTCTGAAATAAATCCAAATGGGTCTCTCTCCTTAGTACACGCATGCAGCATCAAAGCAGCTGTCGGGTGAAAGGTTGTCACTAGCCCTCAAGAGTGACACATACAATCACATTGTAGAAGAGAACATTAAAACAAACATTTGCATCTCTCATCAAAGTCTGAGACAGAAGATGACACACTGCAGAACAGTATATGCTTTGATCTAAACCTGAATGTCCTCTACAGTAGCTACATTGCATTGCACTACACTGTGACTACTGCACTGACATGGACATTCTTTTCTACACACAGGATCCCACTTGTCTATTCAAGTCCTCTCCATTTTCGGTGTCATTACTTATACAGCACAGCCCAAAGGCTCAAAGTCCCTTACTCTGCAGCAAGGGGGCCATTCCTCGTTGACCAGCTCTCTTAGCACTTTGTGAAACCCCAGGAGGCTACAGTCCAGCTTCCAGCAAGCTTTGCAGAGCTATACAGTAATATAGAATTTAAGCTGCTGACCTCAGCTCCCCCATTAGTTGCTCAGATATCTCTCTGCATTTCCCATGCTGGAGTTAGCTCCAGGGATGCTGCATAAATTTAGCATTGGAGGATGTTTGTTTTAATTACATCTATGGGTAGAAAATGTTTTGAGACTCACATCAACAGTTTTTCTTTTTTACTTGGAATCAGGTCAGATGGATCAGAAAGCTCTTTGATGTTGATCCTTTCTAAAAGTAGGAAAAGGTGATTAATAGGAGCCAACGGACCCACAGGTGGATCCGAAGTGATATAAAGAGTTTACCTCCATCAATTCTCTTCATCGATATCACATTTTTCACAACTTTGCATGCTATACGATGCCACCATTTTTTTTCCGAGACGGTAAACACGGCCTAAGTCACGTCCAGTTTTCTCCAACTGGAGAATGTGTCATGTCCGGTTTCAACGCCGAATTTCCATACCATTGGTCGGCCAACCCAAAAAAATCCCCCCACCCCCCCAAAAAAAGAAAATAAATCTGATACATGAGAAAGGTCAAAGGTCAAAGATGGTGCCAAAATATCTCAAAATGGCCTAAACATATAGGTGTCCGCCTAAACATACCTGTACTAAAACAGGTACAAAGTTGCATTTGCTCACATTACTAGCATCGACTTTGGCACAAGTACTAATAAGACCCTGGAGTACTGATTCCTAGATGATTTGGGCTTCGTCATCAGGTTTCCAAGGTGATATTCACTGTTTTTAGGCGGAGACTGAATTTGAGATGTTTTATAATGTTCTAGCTCTATTTACTCTAAAACAGTAACATAGATTTTGATTCTGACACTTCTACAGCCACCCCACAGGTGTTAGCTTTCATTTGATAACAAGATCATTATGAAGGCCCTTGTGATTGTGGAGATATTCTATATTCACTGTGGGCATGTCATTTCGAGCAGAAAACCAGAAAAATTAGGTGGATAAGATCTGGTTAAAAGTGACATCAATATCCCACTCCAGTGTTTCTAAAATCCCAAAAGAAATACATTTCAAATTCATGACAATAACACTATGTTGTCAACAGTGAGAGAATAATCCCATGGAGGGACCCCTCCAAATTCACATTTTCACACAATTTATCCAAAATTAATTTCCAAGATAAACAGAGTTTATTCACCATCCTCCACCCATTGCAATTGGTCTCAGAGATGTTTTGACTATGTTTTACTTCCATTTGGCCATTGTGCAAATTCTATCCACCCAAATTAAGCCAGCTTGCAAGATGTGTACCTCCGCTCCGTCATATTGATAGCTCCTCACAGCTTGCAGCAACCGTAACACTAGGACAGCCGTGCCTATTTCACCTACTCTTAGAGCTGCCTCGGGGCTAATCTGCTACTTACACACAAAGATCACTAGAGGGCGCTTCTTGTAAATTAGCCTGCCTCCTACACAGAAAAACTGCTTAATTGTTTTATACTAGCTTATCCTGATTTTTTATACTAGCTTATCCTAGATTTCATATGCTAAGCTTTTCATCTTATTGATATCAAAACGTTGCCCTAACCCTAGCCCTTTAGGGTATACCTTAGAATGAGGTATATAGGTCATCTCGTTGCTCTATCACAGTGAAAAACATATTCGAAAGGTTGCAATTAAAACAACTGTTTTCAGTTCATTGGTGTTATTGAGTTTAGATTGAGCAGAAGACATGGGAGACTGTAATGAACTACAATAATGTCAGCTCATCCATCACATTATTCATAATGAAATATCTCATCCGTGTATTTTTAGCTTACCAATGCCGCAATCAATCATCAATCCCAGTCATGCTTGAATATAAAAGGTATAGCCCTAATGCAAAAGGTTTTCTAGTTCTAGAATAATTTTGAGGCATGATAATACGTTTAATAATCATCTGCCAAGGTTACGCTTTATTCCAGAGTCCGTTGTTTTCTAGGCATTTGCAATTCAATTGTAAAAGGGTAATTGAATAGTCATTACCTGATGATTGATTTCCGTTTAGTTTTTGTGATATTAATTTGGCTTACTTTAAAAATAAGTGTATCGCTGGACACCAGTCAGCCAATTATGTACACTGAATTATCAGACAGCAGAACATGTTACTAATAGTTGTCAAAAGCTCAATATCACAAGAATTCCTGATAAGACCATCTACCGCCTGCAGCTAGTCCAAAATGCTGCTGCCAGGCTGGTGTCAGGCACCAAAATGAGGGACCACATCTCCCCTGTCCTCATCTCCCTTCACTGGCTCCCAGTGAAGAAGAGAGTGAAGTTCAAAATCTGCACCTTTGTTTTTAAAGCTCTCAACAGTCTCGCCCCACCCTACATCAAGGACCTCCTGGATCAGTCTACCTCCTCAAGGCCCAGACCCAGGCTCAGGTCCGACGCCCAACTCAGCCTGAGGGTCCCACGTACCAACCTCAAGAGGATGGGTGACCGTGCCTTTGCGGTGATAGCACCGACCCTGTGGAACGCGCTCCCTTCTAACATCAAGTTTGCCCCCACTCTGGACTCCTTTAGAGCCAAGTTAAAAACCCACCTCTTCCTAAATGATATTCCCTAAATCTACTCCCTATTTGTTGTGAATTGTATGCCTGAGATTTACGTTTAAGTCGTCTGTGTCTGATTGCTTTCTGTGTTCCTTGTCTTTGTCTTTATCTGTTCCTTTACCCGGGCTGCGCCCCGGGCCGATGTAAAAGTTGGATGGGGGGCGCATTATAAATAAAATTAACATTAACATTAACAAGAATAAAATTGGACCATAACACATCATCATGGTAGTTTATTATGTCTAATTTGTGTACAGTCATTTCTGTGCATGCAATTTAGTGCATTGAAACAAATGGCCCGACGGAACTTTCTAACAGAGTAGCGTTCTAACAAGTCTCACCTGCCACCTGTGCAACTCACAAGTCAGCTAATTGAATAAGCAAAACACTCCAATAGGGACTTCCTCTGTGACCCCAGATAGTCTATGGCACATCCATTTAGGCTCCATCTGGCCTGAATAAAAGGACACCTATTATCAACTCAGCCATGGCTTCTCGCCGCAAACAACTGCTGTTGATTGCGATCAAATCAGCGCTGCTGTTCGCCTCTACAAAATGAGCACAGCTGCCCATGATGTACAGTAGACTGGTACTGTAAACAAAAGACAACTACAATCTATGAAAGCAATTACAACATGCAGGTAAAATGTAAAGTGTAAGAGTTGTGCAAGCAAGCAACGCACATACTGTACAGTACAACCATGTTGTCATGTACTGTAGTTAATGGAGTTACAGCATACAGTAAAACAAGTGGTTTCTTAGAAAACATGATATCTGTGTCTCAAATAAGTTTCAAGGTTTATGTTCAACTACAAAGTGCCCTCTTGCACAATGCTACATTTGCATACAGTATGCATAATACATGACTACAGTGCTCTGTATATAAGCATAAGTTATTTATGTACCATATTTTCAAAAAGAAAACTATTCAGCATACCAGGTCATGAGCAAGCATGTTTTTCACTTGCTAAGCTGTGTGTCTTTCTCTTGGATGCGCTCCAAAAATGTATCAAGCATTCCCTGGACTTTGTTGTTGCTGGCAAATAGTGCTCTTGCATGATTGGCATACCGAAGGCAAGTCTGTAGTGAGCATATTATTACTTACCATGGAATGTTGAAACGCAATTTGTACAAATGCCAAAGGCAATTTGATGGATTTCATAATTGTAGTTATGTTCACATTCGTAGTATACCAATGATCATGATAGGATTGCAATTACCGTGAGGTGATCAAGAGCTTGGTTGTAAAGGAGTGTTTATGATGTAATAGCCTGTGATTCTGTGAGTTCACCACCTTACACTGATTTTGAATAAAGTGGAAACATCCCTGTAGACCTATTTTTTATTTTCTGGACCTATGTTCCAGCCCCAGCAATTTAGCTTGTTAGCTACATCCTGCTGAGTACACATACGGTTGTTATCCCAATTAGGCACATTTGCTGCTGTTCCCTGGCTTATTATCAGATCATTTGAATCATTCTTCTCTGTTGTTGCAGATAATGGTACAGGGTATAGTTACTGTACTTAAAGTCAACAAATTACTTGGAGTTAGTAAGAAAAAAGGGGGTTGGAGACTTGCAAATGGAGCTCAAATGTTAAACAGTTAATAGAACTATTTCAACCAATATCTCCCATCCACAATTACTTTTACTTTTTGTTTTAAGGACAATGAATCAGAATCAGAATTGCTTTTAATACATCAATGTACGGATACAAAGAGTAACATTCTTGGTTTCAGGTTCATTAGACATGCATCCATCTGACCTGATTCATTGCAGAAATGCAAAATAACAAAACAATAGCTGTATATACAATAGCATATATCAATAATAGAATAGGTGATAGCAGCAGAATGCAGATCAGCATATCACATTCTTAATGTAAACAACATTACGGAAAGTTCAGTGCAAAAATGCTGTGCAGGTTGCAGTAAGATGTGACACACTGTCATACTGTGTGCAATATGGTGCAAAAATGGAGCAGTATAGAGTTCAAATAGGTAGTGACCAAGTAGTCAGGTAGTCATAATATGTATTGTTAATGCAGTGGGGGTGCAGTGGGGGATTGCCTTATGCCAGTGCGTTTCCCTAGTAGCCTGATTGCTTGTGGGAAATAGCTGTTCGACATCCTCTGGGTTTTTGCCCCGAGGCTACGGTACCGTTTCCCGATGGCAGTAGTTTTAACAATTTCTGATTTGGGTGGCTGGGGTCCTTGATAATCCTTAGGGCCTTGCTGACATACCTATTGCTGCTGTAGATGTCCTGGATGGTGGGTAACACACAGCCGTCCGCACTACCCTCTGCAGCGCTTTGCGGTTATTGGCAGTGCAGTTCCCGTACCAGGCAGTGATGCAGCCTGTCAGGATGCTCTCTGTTGTGCCTCTCAAGAAGGCCCCAGTATCTTGGGCCCTACGCCAAACTTTTTCAGTCGCCTGAGATGAAAGAGGCGGTGTTGCACTTTTTTCACCACTTGGTTGGTGTTCATCCCAGGTGAGGTCGTAGGTGATGTGAACCCGCAGGAACTTGGATGCTGTTAACCCTCTCTACAGAAGACCTGTTGATGGTGATGGGGTCTTGTGGCTGCCCTATTTTTCCTGAAGTCCACCACCAGCTCTTTGGTCTTGTCGGCCAAGGTATGGCAAACGTACTGAATGGGGGGGTTGAGGTGGAAACTTTTTTCAAATCAATTGTGCAATAATCCATTTTTATATGACACAACTACAGTATGCAGGTAGTAATCTACATCTTTTTCTTAGAAACAAAACAAAACATTACAGATTTAGCTATACTAAACAATAAAGTAACTGCACTGTTAAATCACTAGTATTGTAAGACCTCACCTGTGTCCCTGTACTTGTTTCTGCTGCCTTTATACCAAAAAAGGTCCTTATGTCAAATGTTTTCCCGTGGCATGTTACAAGCTCACCTAAGTAAAAGTGAGACAATTGACAATATCAAAAACATGCTTGTTTCCCATGGAATACTGTTCACGATCTCTTTGACGTCACTGATAAAGTCCACCCACGTCTCACAGCAGCCCTGGAGAGCGGCGGCTGATTCGTCGGACCAGCATCGTCCCGTTCTCATAACTGGTGGAGATCATTTCAGTTTGTACTCGTAGGCGGGCACAAGAAGGATAGCAGAGTGGTCAATGATGTCTGTGCCAGTTCCATCATCTTCAGGTTTCAATATCCCATTTTCATCAGATAACACAGCTACTGTTCGAGACAACACCTTTCCCAACTCAAGCTCAGTGTTCAAGCTGAGAGAGAGCCTTTTCTATCTGGTGGATGTACTGTACAGTATGGACTGGTCACTCTGGTTACTCTGATCCCCAGTATCTTAGAGTAACTGTAAAACCCCAGCTGGACACATTTTTCACAAAGGGAATGGGGTGATGAGGTCTATGGAGATTAAAGGGATTTTATTGGGTGCTGGTTTTTGCATCTAGTTTAAAATAAACCCCACAGGACTTGAGTGTAGCCATCCACTCCCTCACTTTCTAATTGGGAGCGGGCATCCTACCAGAGCCCCGTGGCCTCAAAGACACATCACTGTCTGAGTCATCGGTTGGAAGACCTTTGCCATCATCAATCCATACAGCAGGGAGTCCCACTGGCAGAGTGAAAACACCCAGGAATACAAGCTCAACATCTCTGTAACTCTCAAGCCAAGGTGCATAAAGGGGGGCAGTTGTGCTGCTGAATATGCTTTAGGTACAAACAACAAATATGACTATGAGGTATTATATGCTGTACATAACACAATCTACTGGTCATAACACCCTGGGCTACATATATCCTGTATTGCAAGCTATCAAGTATTGATACTTGATGTCGCCTATTTATGAGCTTTTTAAGATCATGCTCTTGTTCACTTCTTCATCCTCAGCCAAGACATAGTAGCTGATAAAAGTTGACAGCAGTTATTTCACAATTTGATGAGAAGCTTGAACTCAAGTAGAGAACCTAATTATTTTAGTATGATTAGTATCTTGGATTTATGTGGAAAACCTGATTATTTTAGTATAAAAGGCCTACGTTTTACTGTCAGCTACTGTAGACTGTTATTGCATTTTGAATATATCAAGTCCTGCCAATATATCTCTGGGTTAGGTAATCTCCAGTCTGTTGCTGCACTGATCATGCTGATGCCCTGGATTCCTGAGTGTTATTTATTGCAAATGTCAGGGGGTTGAAAAGGTGATCGAGGGGAGTTCTGAGCTGGCATACCTTATGAGGCGGATATTACTCTGGCACTGCAGTCGTGTGAAGGACAGGTTAACGATGGCACGGTAACGCTCTGCTTGTTTGGGTGGGAACATGGTCTCTCTCTATGTTCCAATTGGTTTGAGATCAGCTTCTCACTCTAATGTTTGAGATTCGTACTGTATTGTACTACACACTACCTCTTTTTTAATATGACCCATGTATTTGAATAGTCTTATTGGGATCTCTGCATTTGTATTCACAAAGAAGATAGGAGTGCCCACTGAATTCCAATGTTTCATCCTACACTAAATGCCTAATCAGTTTTAGAATAGAGGTAATGAATATGAGGGTCATTATTTGATTCATTTGATTTCATGTCTTGCCCTCAGACAACCTTCAGACAACTGTTCAGTACGCAGCACCATGGCTCATGGCTGGATGCCAGTGATGATGTTTAGTGTAAGTCAGAACACAAACAAAAACGGAATGCCCAACTGCCAAAGCAGTAGAGACAGCTTTTCATGTGTACATCAAATAATTGTGACAACGCCTGATGCCATTTTATCTTTCTGATGGCATTTCCTCTTTCTAAACAGTAAGTCAGTTCACAGCTTTTTCCTGAGGATGTTGCTGCATTTCTCAGAAATGTAAGGAGAGGGTGGATTGAGTAATGTATTACATCTGAAATCCTCCTCATAAAGTTCGTACACTCGCTAGGTTTTACACACCAGGGATTTCCAGGTGTACAGTTGGATTGGGGCGAGGAGAGGGATTCTGTGATATTGCTCTCTCAGCATAATTTTCTCTCTCCCTCTCTCACTCTCACTCGTTCACATACTTCCATCAGATTCTCCGGGGGCACATGCAAATCCAGCCACCCATCAAAAAGCTACACCAGTGGGGGCACTATTTATTTAGCTTTTAAAAAACGATTCCATCAAAGTGTATTAGCCATAACTGTAATGGGTTCCACAGCACAGCTGCACATTAGATATGCATTAGAGGGGCAGCATGATTTTTAAATAAGCTTACCCTCTAGAATTCTATCAAAAGAGAAAGAGAAAATCTTCAGCATTTCCCCTACACCCCCCTCTCTCAGTGGCTGTTTGTTTGGCAAAGCCTCTTCTCATCGCTGACAGCTCACAGTGGTTTCACTGGTGTAGTCTCTGGCTCCCATTTTGTGTCTGTGTTGTCGTAGCTCTGCAATGTTGATCAGTAGACTGTGTCCCAGACAGCCTTTGATGCTCACAGACACCTGGACCTTACTATGAGCACTGGCGGAGGTGGAG
This sequence comes from Nansenia antarctica, assembly GCF_963989245.1. Taxonomy (NCBI): domain Eukaryota; kingdom Metazoa; phylum Chordata; class Actinopteri; order Argentiniformes; family Microstomatidae; genus Nansenia; species Nansenia antarctica. The sequence continues at coordinate 45,774,033 of NC_137677.1, forward strand.
AGAACAAACAGCAAAGTGAATGACAGGCAGCACAGTGGATCTCAAGGCCTCAGAAGAAAATGTCAGGTTGTCAATGTCAGACATGTTGTTCTCCCAACAAACAAAGCTTCACTATGAAGTATAAATGACACGAACAGATATCCATGAGTTTGTGAACGACTGTATGGTTTTTAAGTTTGTCATGTCAATATTCAATGTTTGAAATGGAAATACTTAATTTATCACATTAACTCCTCACACAGTTCAAACGGTTGACCAGAGTCTAGCATTTTAGTGAGAAAGTGTAAGAGGGATAGATCCCCTAATGGAAACATGCAGAAAGAAACCAACATACATCGAAAGAAATATGGAGAATTATTAAGATTACAATGTGTTTCATCGCTGTCTTTGTTGAGTTTAAGTGAGGCAGCCATGTCTCCGAAACTTTTATCCCGTTCAAAGGTAGCTTCCCAAGGGCAGAGCAGAGCAGAGCAGAGCAGAGCAGAGCAGACAGATAAGAGTTGACGTACAGTAAGCATCCACTCATTATACTCTGTTGAACAGCCCAAGGACAAGGTGCATACCCTTCTATCAGCCTCAAAACACAATGTACCATAGGAGGAGCGAGTATCGCATGTGTATTGCAACATTTGTTAGACACTGTTGTTTCTTCATCAACCAACTTCATAATTGCAAAACAGCAACAGAATGGTCAACATCTGCATCCAACAGCATGCTGTGGCACCCCAGTCTCTGAGACCGGGGAATTTGCACACACACGAGCCAGAGACCGACACAGACCAAGGGGAACCGTTCAGCCTCTCCGGGCGTATTTAATTAAATAATAAGAAGCAGGGGAAATAAGGCCAACTTAGGGGCACTCGCCGTTTACTCAAACTCAGGAGAGGGGGAAGTGTAACTCTAACTAAGGTTCTTCCACCAGACGGGGTACGTCCGGTCGCCGTCTAGCCCAGTGGGCTCGTCGGCCTCCGGCTCCGACTCGAAGGCTCTCGGGGGATCCTTCCCCAGCTCTGCCCGTTTCTCAGTCTGACAAGTAAGAACACAGCAGTTAATACGACAGGACTTGTTATATGTGTGCCGGAGTCTGGCTCTCACCCATAGTCTCACCCATAGTCTCACCCGGAGTCTGGCTCTCACCCATAGCGCGCATGCTTCCGCCTTAGTCGTATCTGTTGTCTGCTGGTTCCTGCCTTCTTTATCTGTGTCTCCTGTAAGGTGAGTCGCATCCAGCCAATGGGCTCGTGGTTGGTTTCCGGCAGCTGTGCAGGACAGCTGTGCATAGCTGTGGGGTTTTCCTGCATCTACCTGGCACAGGGGCTGGAATGGGCACTGTCCACTGTGCTTAGTCTCACCGTAGGTCGCAGTCATGAGAAGGTTGCCACAATGCATATCCAGGTACATGTTAAATGGATATTAAGATTAATTTTTTTCACACAAACACACACACACACACACACACACACACACACACACGTGTCTTGTTAGGCCAGCAGTACAGGTGTCTAAGACAGCAGGTTTGGCAGCGGCTCACTGGAAAGACCATCACCTCTTGACCTACTGACAGAATGTCAGTGTAAGACAGGGCTGTTAAGCAGTCTTCACTACTTTCTGGAAGGTTGAACATTGTTGGAGGGCACTAGATGTATGTTTGGTAAGCATTGATTGACTGGAAGATTCCCAATAGCAAAGCTCTGAAATGGTGATGCTGATACCCTTACTGCTTTTATGTCCCCCACGATGAAATCGGGGAGCAGACTGTGGATCTGTCTCTGCCCTTTCGTATGTGTGTATGTCCCACGCAGACACCACTGAGACAATTTTTATGAAACTTGGGTGAATGATGCGTTTTCCCATAGAGATCTGATTGAGATTGACACAAGGAGGTTACTATCGTAAACTTTTTGAAATTCCAAACTATGAACAAGCATATGTCCTGCACTGTTTGAGTTATAGTCAGGACATTTGTTACATATTTGCAACCCCCTCTAATCCAGAAAACAAACATTTCAATAATTGTCACCAATTCACACAAGGAAGAGTGATACTTCAATCATGAGAGACAACATGTTTACTGAAGACTTCTTGAAATATGAATGAGTCTTCACTACCAGCACGTGGCAGTCACACATCCCTGTTTCCCGCTGGTCCTTAGCCGCAGACCTCACACAGAGCTCTAGGACAAGGCTGTGCTCGTTAATCATTTAGGGGAAGCAATTTGCAGAGCACCTGTCCCAAGCAGAAGGCTATTAGAGGTTTCAATAAGAGGAGCACTGCAGACCTAATAGTTGAGAGCAGAGCTTGTTTCTAGAAATATTGCTTTCTTTGGATTGTCTCATGAGCTAGCTAGGTATGGGCAATCTTCTCCAGGAGTGGATCTGTGTTCAAGTCATTTGGACCTGGTGTCAAAAGCCTGTGATTTTCAGGTGAAGCGTGTGCTTAGTGAGGAAGAGCCACTGATGGTGATTAATGGGATGCTGCCTCTTCTCTGAGCATGGTCTTAGGAGACCTTTCTCTCAAGTAATTACTAAGCATGGTTCTGCTTACTAAGAACCAACCAACATATTTTTAATATTTTTTCCTCTGTTTCTTTTTTTTGCATGAATTTGAATAATATCATTGTCAACGTTTACCATACCCAGGCCAAAGTAGGATACATACATTTGAATACACACAGCACCCTACCCTTCCATTTAATGATCCTCAATGATCAGATTGAGTTGGTATCTCTATATTCTGCTCCAATATTTCAGTGTGTGGTTCCTTTTCTGTCAGAATGCCAACCTTATGCACTGTAATGCATGAAGGATTATGGCTCTGTGATGCCAACTCCCACAAGCACCTGTCAGCACTGGGCAGAGGATGCGGCACAGCAATCCCAAAGTGCCAGCCCCCTTACTCTTGTTGTCCCAGCTCAGGACCTCTCAACTGTGATCATAATGATGGGAACCAGAGAAGGCGTTGACTTGTCCAACGGACATTCTAGAACAGTCCCCCTGAGAAACCCGTTGACTGTTCATATTACAGCTCTCTCCTCCCCTGAGAGAGGCTTCAGTTTGAGGCTTTTGTTCAGAGATGGTCTGTGTCTGGAATAGCAATGATGCGCATTCTGCGTAAATACATATGTTTTCCTTGGGGGGGGATTGGTATTGCTTAGCAATATGTGTTTGTGAAAACTGTCTCTCTCAGACACACCATTGTATTAGTAGTAAACACTGCTGAAGGCAATCTGTCACCTGACTTCAACTGGTCCTTCTTCCCATCACCCCTTAGGTGATGTCACTTTTCCTCCAAGTGAATACCAGGAAGCCCACAAGGATTTTTCCTCCTTTACATACAGTACAGTGTCAATATGGCCAACTACAAGGCTGATCAATAGTCAGTAGTCCTTTTCCACCTCAACTGAGAGAGACAATCACTTGCAATGCAAACACATTGTCCTTGCTTGGTTCTTTTGGTAAAAGAGGGGTACAAAATAAATAAATAAATACATATCCCATTGCAGAATCATCTGTGTGTCTCTAAGTGTCTCACTGACTGACTGATGTTGTATTATTAAATACAGTAGATCCTGCAAATTCTTGCAGATTCCTGCAAAAAAACTTACGGTACAGCCTTTGTATGAGATATACTGAAGCTACTATGTGGATGAAGAACTCCATGGCAGTGAATGGGCAACCAATCTGAAATTAAACTAATATCTAATTAGATATTGTCAATGTACGATGCAGTATGTAGGGACCCATTTTTTTTTTACATTGTTACTACATCAGTTACATGATTTACCTGATTCAAAGTTATTCCTGTCTTTAAAGGTCACAATATCCATGATGTTATAAAAACATAAAGAACATTATTTAATCCAATTAAATGTGTCTATTACTCATATTTAGCTGGTCTATTAATGAATGCCCGATGAAGGACTTAGCATAGCATACAGAAGTCATACAAGAAAAGACAAAGGTTTTGTAACAGAAGACGATAGGAAGAGGAAATTAGCTGATATTGGATACCCATGGCTTTTGTTACAAGCTGGAAGTGTCTACTGAGGTATATTATACTGTATCAGGATATCCATTAGTGATGGATGGCATCACAAAGAAGGCTTTATGAAGGGGGCTTTAATTAATGTTATTCCCTCGTTCACCTTATTGGTCATAACGGTTGGGCTCAGACTGCTTGTCTATGGATTGCAAAGGCGTCTATGGAGCTGTCTGCATGATCTTTTGATATGGTAAGGTACATTGATTAGGGTACATGATTATGTTATAAATTAGACAAATACAGCTACAAAAAATGACAATGAATAATATATATTGTGTGTGCATGAAGCATCATGTGTCATTGACTATTAATAACATGATAGCAGAGCATCATGTATCCATCTATTATTAAAAAAACAGAAAAAGAAGACTCACAGACTAGCAAAGAGATGAAAGATACTGTAACTGAGTCTTAATACAAAATGCCAAGCAAAATAGAACAACAATCCAGAGCAATCCAGAACAACACAGACAACAATCTTGTTTTTTTAATTATTATTATTGTTTATGCTTTTGAGGCATTTCTGCTTTATTGGGGTAGACAAAGAAGAGATTGGACAGGAAGGATGGGTTAAGATTAGAAGAAGAGGTATGACATGCAAGTTATGTCGAAGGTCGGAATCAAATCAGGAACCTTACGATTATGCAACATCCACTAAGCGTTTTTGTTACACATTCAGACTCAGGTTCCCAAACCACTCAATAGAGACATTTTGACAAATGGATCATTGGGAGCTTGGATGAGTTACTGCTTGTGGCGAAAATAACCCGAACGTCTGGCAAATGTGTAACCTGTGGGGTAACAATCTACCGGCCTGACAGTGATGTTGGCCTGGAGCCCAAAACAGACACATGAAATGATGTTTTCATTAACATTAACACTGTCAAAAGATAACATTGAAAACAAGTTAATCAATGTCACTAGCAGGTCAAACAAATACGCACAGATTGGATACCTAAACAAGAATACAACGCGAATGGAGCACACCAAGACTGAAGCCTCTCCCCGCTACCACTATACCCGGTACCATCATACTGCTTCCTGAGCTTACCCATACACCTGTGTCCGGCCTCGGCCTGTGTGTCAACGAGCCGTTTTGATTCATCAGTGTACATACAGAGCTGTTGGGTTGTGACAATACTGTGTGAAAATAGCCCTTACGCTCAACTATGCTCTCACTCATACATTTTAGCTGATTTCTCCCTGTTGTCAACTGTCCAATCAAATGTTGTACTAAAACCTGATTGCCCAAATGAAACAGATATTGGGTAATATCTAACAGTAAGCTTGCCTCTTAAATTAGTTTATATAATTAGGGGAAAAAATAAATGGTCTACTCAAGTCAAGCTCAAAGAGAACATTTACAGAGAGTTAATGGTCAGCATGGCTATTTTGCTGCCTGGTAATCAGAGAGGTTTATGCCTGAGGAGTTGGGCCTGTCATCTTTCAGGTAGACAGGAGCTGGACAGAGCCTAGAAGAGAGGAATACTAATTCATGAGGCAATGCACTGCTAGCCGTCATTAATCTCACCCAACCCCAATGCCTTACTATTAAACATTTATTCAATTTGCATACAAATCGGAATTCGAAAGCAATCTGATGTCAGAGCAAAGTCCTGGGTGAAAAAGTTTCTCCAAGTACCCAGGGTGGTTGACGTGTGGCTGTTCAGTGTATATGGAAGTGAGAAGAAGGTCCTTTTCCATCCTTGTGTGCACCCCCCCCCACACACACACACACACACACACCATGTGTAATGGAATTGGACATCTAAAATCGACAAATAATTCTAGAATGATATAACTTTGCATATTCAACTGTAATTCAGAATTTGTTTTGTCCTGTGTGTGTGTGTGTGTGTGTGTATGTGCCGTGTGCGGTGTGTGCATGTTGGGGTGGTAGGGTTTCTGGGTTTCTGGCTCCATTGAAATTGAGTCCCTCCACATGCCAGGTTACGCCCAGTACTCCCCAGAGGAGCAGGCAGCAGTACCAGTGCAGAGACCTGACCACAGGAGATAAGAGGGACAAACACAGAGGCCACAAAAAAGCAAATAACATCCTGTTGCCATGGCAAACTGAAAAAAGACAGTGGTGCTCTTGTACTATGCTGAGACCCCTTTGAATTAGGTCTGCTTTCCCCCAGCCTCTCCTGTCCTTTAAATCCATTCTATGCGGTCTATTTACATGAGGACTCAAATTGTACAGATATTGTGTGTTAAAGTTAATTCAATTAAATTCAAACAAGAGCCCCTTTCACACATTGTTCCCTGTAAATTGCATGGAATCCCAATCCGAGTCTGCCAGGCATTTTCACCGTTCACACATGAGCGAATTGCCCGACAATTACCTGGTCGCTCCCTTTCACTCATGGCTCTGACCCAGGTCTTGAATCACGCATTCAACTGTATGCAGAACTGGAACAAGACAGGCGCGTGAGACTGCCATATTCACACTATGGTAGCCTTGGTAACTATAGTTTGTGCCTACACGCTTCTCTAGTAGACTTTTATAATATCCCTAAAACACATGCATACAAACCCTCTAGATAATCATGTGTGAGAATGTATATATTTTTTATTTTCCAACCAGTTTGTTTATCCTTCAGAGTGATTTTCTACCTCACAGGAATATGTGGCTTAATTCGCTTTTTCGGCAGCTGATGCACTTGCTGTTGGCTTGCAACCTGGAGCTTTCAAATGCTTTGGAAACGATAGTCAAAATGCTAGTAAGATTGCGTAATTAAATGTCCTCATAATGCATTTGAGCTAAGCCACTGTATATCATGTCTTGCATGTTTATAGCTTATACAGAAACACGTTTACTAACAACACCATCTGAAAAGACCTTAAAAAGACTCAAACAGTTTGTCATGGTAACCACTCCCACCTGTTCTCTCTGGAGACTTTCAAAGGAACACATTTCCAATGGCACACAGGGCACTACACCCACACGTGTGTATTTTCCTCCCTGAAAGAAGACATTACAGGCAATTAGGTTGCCACTCATTTGAATCAGGCTTACTCTGTCATCGATTCACAGCTGGGCAGCATCTGATTGGCACCTATTCAGTCCCCCAATGCTGGAAAAGTCTCAAACACAGTAAATTGCTGACCCATTCAAACAGAAGGAACCATGATGTGATGGAAGGGATCAGCCTTTTCCTTCGTAGCCTTTTTTATGTTCTAAATCCATATTCACAAGACAACTTAAATTGTATAAAAGGCCAGTAATCACCACACACAAATATCTGGTCCATTTCCCTTGTGAAAGAGTGTTAATTTCTTATTCAATTCCTTAGTTTCTACGGGGACCAACCGGATGACAAAAAGGTATTCATGGAATGACATTCATCCAATATGAAGACTCCTTAACAGCCATGTCAAAAAGCAATATACACTCTGACTACAAGATAAAGATAATGATAAAAAGCCTACACACACACACACACACAGACACTGGCACGAGCACACACATGCACACACACAGTGTAAAGGATATTTACTTAATCACTACCGTGATTGACAGTGAACATGGAAATAGGATCTAATCCCTCCATAAATACATAATCCTCGTTTTAACTGGTAGCTGGCTCACAGAAAAGGCTCTGCTACCAGCACAGTGCCCTCTAGTCTATGTTTATGAGCTGTGGTCTCTCTCTCATACCAGGGTGGTATTCCATCAACGTCGCTAAAGGATTTTCTTTTCTATTTTAAAATGTATTTTATTTATTTAGCACACATTTAGAAGGTACACAGTTGACAGAACACAATAAATAAACAGTGCAGGAGGAGGCAAGAAAACCCAAAAGGCTGATATGTGGCACCTCCGCCTAATGATCGCCAAGAGTGTTATAAAGAACCAAAAATAACATACATAAGTACTATGCTTTACAGATGGATGGATCCACAGATATAATATACACTATTCCTCTCCTCGATCTCACTCTTTTGTGAGGAACATGTAGAGAATCACAGTGTGGAGGTGAGCACTGGCGTTGAGGAGGCAGTAGAGGCTCTGGAAGATCTCAAAGTCTTCTTGATCGTTATCTGTGACAAGATCGTTGACAGTTAGAAATCCGCATATGTCTACTTATTTTAACTGTTTTTCTATTAATGTGTTCCCAAATAATATGCCCTTAACTTTAAGATTATTTTAGTGCCACAAAGCTTGAAGGAATCTGGACCCTGATCTGATACGATAGTCTAAGTGCCTATAACAACTCACCAGCCACCATCTCCATGGCAACGTCTGAGAACATGTTTTCCACGGCCTGGATGTAGGACCACTTGTCAGCAGAGGTGGAGAACACCTCACACACCTGCTGCACCATCCTGACGGACCAGTTCATGCAGTACCCGTCCTTCTCACACACCTGAGAGGGGGAACCAGAAATGTCAGTAGCTCAGGCCGGTTCAGGCAGTACCTTCCGTTAAGTGGGCACAAAATGGGGGAAATGTGTCTCTTAGGTTAAAAGATACCGGAACCCTAGAGCAGATAATAACGTTATTTAGCAGCAGTGACTGACCAGTGTGAGGTACACAAAGAGTCGTGAGCTCTCAAACAGGCGTCCATTGAGGGCCTTGCTGGCCAGCACGCTGTAGCACACGCTGTTCCCACACAGGAACAACAGACGAGCCACATTCTCCATGTGCCATGCCTGGGGAAGGACTGGAGGCCAACAGAACCAGCACAAAACAAAACAACTGTCATTCATACACACAGCATTCACACTTTACATTAACATTTTTGACATTTAGCAGACGCCTTTATCCAAAGCGACTACAAGCGCAGTACATTTATCGCAGCCCGGTACACACATAAAGATAATCTGGCCGATTTTGGCCCAATTTCCCCCCTTCCGACCAAGGACAGCAAACGCCCGATTATCGGATGGCTCTAAAGATTATCCTACAAGATTATCCTGTGGTGTGAGGTGTGTTAAGAGTCAATTTCTCCCGACAATCTGCTCGGAAAATGGTCGGGGCCGACGATCGTAAATATTAGACTTGTTCAATATTTATGATCAAAAGTCTTCTTGTCTGTGGTCAAAACTGACAACTCCCAAGTCCGATTGTGACGTGGAATGGAATGTAGCCAATCAAGAAGCCAGCTGACTGACGCGTCTTCTTCTTTTCCTTCTTCTGCACTTTATTTTCCCTGTAACACATGGCTGCCTCTACAGGTCAGTCAGGGTACTACTACCCTGTTCACGCGAGACTCCAGACTGTCGGAGGACAGATCTTTATGCATGTGGTTGTATATTGGAGCACACCACACACAATACGATCAAGACTGTTCAATCCATGATTTTTTATCTTCATGTGTGGGGTCTCTCTCAGATAATCAGAAAATCCTTATATGTGTACCAGGCTTAAGGTAAGTGAATCATCTATACATCAGTCATCATCGCACATGATGGTGCACTCACCATTTGCTTAGTGAAATCTATAATCCTATGGTAATGGTACATACTGTACGTGTGGACTGACCAGACATACAGTATATACAGTATACAGACAAAAGAGTGTAAAAGGTTTGTCTACCATTCCTGGGTGTGTAAAATATAATCATTAAAAGTTGCCAAGTCCTCTGGGCTACTGCAGTTACCTATGAGCTCCTCCAGGATGGCCATTATGGTGTCGCTGGTCCAATCTTTGGCTTTCAGGTCGCTGTGTAGCAGGATGAGAGCCTTGGCCAGGTCGGACTGGGCCACCCCAGCACGCAGTTGCTCCTGCCAGCCTAGCGAACCTGGAAAGAACATTCCCTTACACTACACATACACTTTGCCTTGCAACTCTGGCCAACCAAAAAACAAGCATTTCATTCGTTATTATTAACATTAGAATTTCACCATGTAATTACTAACAAGTGATTTATATACTGTACAAAAGTGCAACCAGTTTTTTAAAGGTAGAAACCGAGAAGGCCCATGTTGTCCCTCTCACCGTCTGGTAGCAGTGGTCCGTAGAGGATGAACAGCAGCCGGGCTTGGCTGACAATGGGCCAGGGTTTCAGGATGCGGGTCAGCCAGAACAGAGTGTCCTTGCTGTTCTTCCAGGGGTCCAACAGAACCTGTCTGCAGAACAGACGGATCTGTTGCTCCAACAGCTGACATGAACCTGAGGGAGAAAAAAGACATACGGATCACTCACGTCTCTCACACTCTTTCAATTAGCCTTTTTGTTTGTTCTCTCTCTCTCTCTCTCTCTCTCTCTCTCTCTCTCTCTCTCTCTCTCTCTCTCTCTCTCTCTCTCTTATAGGGACAGACACTCACCTGGCATTCCTGTGACCACTGACATGATTTTCTGGGGTAGATTTGTGAAGTCGCACAGGAAGTTGAAAACTCTGTGACGCTCCAGCTCCTCCCAGCCGGCTATCAATGTCTGTCAGTCAAACATTAACCATCTCAATACAGGATTCAGCCTTTGATATTAAATTGTCTGATGTTCTTTGTAACTAGGCTCTCACCTGTAGAAACGCTCCATAGCTGGAGAAGCCTCGGCATTGCACTGATTTAATGCACTCTTCCATCATGAAGCAAGGAACCTGAGTGGGAGGTAACAACTGTGTTAGTCTAAGTAAGGTTAACTATAAAATAACAATCTATTCAATGTTGTCAACTGTTTTTTTTTTTTTTAGAAATGTGAGAATGTTTGTAGAGCACACACAGCTAAACATTGCCTCATCTGTCCTCCCTCACCTCTCTGTCTTACCTGTGAAAACTTGCTATATATGAACGTTAGCCTATCCTTTGTTGGCAACACGAGGGTACATCTCTTGAACAATAAACCTGAAACAATGAGCAAAAACAACAAGAATGTGACATAGTGACTATATTTGCCAACCAGGACCACTTGCTTTCCTCATCGGAACCCCTATGAAAGGAGATAGAAATAATACTTTGGTCTATCTACCTGATAAAGAATTACAGCAGAAATAATGTGGCTCTGAATATTAGTTTATTATAAACATGTGTGTTCTTGGCCAACCAACTAAGTAAAATAAAGGTAAATTAATCAAATAAAGCTGTTGAGGAGCCTCTCACCCAGCGATGTGTAGTGTTCTAGTGAGGACACCTCGGTGGAGTGATGACACCCCTGTACGATGTTCCTCTTCCTCCAGGTCTGAGTGGAGACATAGCCCATGATGCGGCGACTGATGGCCTTGGACACCATGCTCAACACACTGATCTGCAACACTTTACCACAACAAACAATGAGGCAGGGAGAAACATCTCATTAATTCAGATGCACGTCATTGGAGCTATATATTTATGCAATTTAGTACCCTGCCCCTGGTAACGGCTTCAATCAGAATAGTTCAGCCTCATAGATATGTCTCATCTAAATAATCATAATTCACCCATCCTGAAAAATGTCCAAAGCAAACAGAACCCACCAGAGAGTCTGTCCAGGATCATCTCAAAGACCTCGGGGGCCAGCCATTCAAAGAAACAGTCGCTGGCCCGAACCTGACGACTCTGACTGCGGGTGGTCATGGTCCTGACAGGATACGGCCGGCGTCTGCGGTGATACTTGTGGGTCACCGTGAGTTTCCTTGTCTCTTTCGCCATAATAACTGGAATACTGTCAAGCCTTTATTGTCCCACAAATAATCTAGAAGCGAAAGGAAATAGCTAGTTAGTTAAACTTGGTGGTTAGCCACAAACTGAAAAGTTGCTAGCTAGAGTAAGTACACCGTAAGCCTTACCCAGCTGAGGAGAATGGCACTTGTCAATAAACCTTTGAAATTGTTGCCTTACTGAGCTTTAAATGCTCCTTCACATGCTGTTATGTGTTCAGGTAAATATTGACACCACTGACATGAGACAATATAATATATATATACTATAATATATTACAATATCTAAACTAAAGTCACAAACAGTTTTACCTCAGCCAGCGAGCCGCTATTGCGCTTGTGTGCTGCACAGTTCCTGCTCCCTCGCGAGGACACTCACTGAACAACAAGGGGTGCGTTCGTAAATACGCTCTGGAAATCTGATCAGCACTCATGGAATGCCTGTTGTCCAATCAAATTACTTGGTCCGTTTATGACGTTGAACCCAGTGTGCGTTCCGGCGCTCTCAGAGCAAATTTACGAACGCACCCACGGAGCGCTACCGCGAAATACGATCAGCTCGCGCCGCATCATCTCGCGCCAAAAGTAAACATCACTAATAATAATAATATTCGACTCTTTATTTGCTGTTGAATCTCATTCACAACTGAAGTCATTTCGTCAACTTCGGACAATAGTTTAATGTAAATTAATGCTGTAGCCTTAAGGTGAGAGAGTGTGACTTGTATGAAATAATATAGATGTCATCTAAAGGAATATCCAGGCTAATTTTGATAAGTCTCGTAAGATTTATCAAAATAAGCCTGGATTTTTTTCTATATTTCGCAAGACTTTTCAGAATAAGCCTGCATTTTACTTTAGCAACGTTATACCCTCCAGGTTACTAGCATGCTCATTGGGGCTGTAAACCACTTGAACCTGTCGGGTCTAGAGATGGAGGTCAAATCAAGACAATACAGTAACAATACAGTTAAAATGTTTATGTTTGTGTTCCAAAAGGCTAAGAATACAGGATCAGTGTTTGACTTTTGTAATGTTTATACGTATGAGTGACGTTTAGATTATTACAATTCAAAGTCACCTTTCTGTCGTTGTATTGTTTGTTTAAGCATAGTTCACATCTCAGTGGTTATTTCACGTTCCATAACACAAAGGACTAACAGGATGTATGCTCTCTTTAAATATTTGCAGAAAATTAGTCTGTGAAGATTGTGCCTAAAGACGTCTTTTTGTTTCTTCTGCATTGTCTCTGTGCATTGTGGATTCTCATCAGCATGTGCAGCACTTGTCTATTTGTTTGACAAGTGCATCCCATTGCACCTTTAGGATTAAAAATCAAGCGAAGCATGACATAAACAAAAGACTCGGTGCAAGATGGTTTCTCTTCTCTAGCGATTACCAGGGAATGAAATGTTGCATTCATAATCACATAGTTGGTGCTAATACACATGACTTACTTATTCCTCTTATTCCTTTCTCCTTTTGTGAGAACAACACGTGTGCAGGCTCACACATACAATAGATGATCCTACAGTTCATTAAAACATGAATAAATATCTGATGATTGTAGAATATGTGTGGCTTACACAAAACAAGAGTGACAGAGAGGGAGGGAGGGAGGGAGAGAGAGAGAGAGAGAGAGAGAGAGAGAGAGAGAGAGAGAGAGAGAGAGAGAGAGAGAGAGAGAGAGAGAGGGGTAACTCCATGTGGAGATGGATCATGATGAGATGGAGGGATTAGGAATGGTAATCTCCCAGAATGGCAGAAGCTCTCTTTTTGACCCTGTGTTTGGAAGATGACGAAGTTTTTTATCAAACACATTTTCATTCCTAAGACACTGAAACCCCAAATAACCTGTCAGCCATAGTATATTGGCTGGGGAATTCCTCCCTGTATGTTGAAAGAGCATAGAAATGTGTGTGAATGGTGAGAAATAATATAGAGATTTCCAGATAACCTACAGTAGCTTGTGCCTAATTCTAAAACATCAGAATATAATACGAGGATCACAGAGTAGTTTCATCAAAGATGTTAATTATCATGCAGAGAGAGAAAATAAATAATTATCTCCCAATGGAGCCTTGGTAAATTGGAAATGGCCTCCAGAACAGAACTGTTCTGTCCATTCCCAATCCTCCTCTGAAGTTGTCATGATTCATCACAGCTTTTCATCCACATATCACAACTATTGTAACTCTTGAGACCCGCCTCTTAGATCAAAACAGAGCTGCTTCCCTGGTGTCGTCTGTCTACTTTTTTCTCTGAATTAATTTGAGTTGTAGAGAGTGTTGAACCATAAATGAGATGATGATAAAACACAGAATAGAGGAGAATAGATGAGTCTGTTTCCCAGGGATCTCTGTAAGGTTATGGCGTGAGGTGAGGTTACACAATGGGGAGGAGGTGTAAAGGTAAGATCTGAAGATGTTGTACTGCCATTGTTTGCCACTTCTTGCCACTTCCTTCTAGGGCAAACTCCTGTCAAACGAAAAAAACAATGACTGTATGCAAGCTTGTACTGTATCTTAGCATGCTATTGCTTGAAGCTCGTAGTGGAGCAAAGGGCCCACATTTAGCCCAATTAATTTATGCACTCGACGATATTGGCAACACTCACAGTCTGTTGTTTCTGTTGTGTTTTTGTGCTCTGTAGAACGGACTCAGTTTTCGCTGTGGGTTCACAAACAGGGTCACGGCTGTTGTTTTGGTTTGGTAATGAAGTAGCCTGTATTCCTGCGTTTTACAGATAGTCAAGGCATTATGGCTCCATGTGAGTTTTTGGATCGATGCACTAAATATCAGCTTCTGAAAATTGCAGACCAGTATGAACTTGATCTAAGTGTTCTTGGTGATTAACATAAAGAAAATAAAGGCTATGGTTAAATTGCTGTTGGTATGCGTGTAAAACTGACTGATATTAGCCAGTGCCTCTCCAACCATTGACCTCACTGCACATCACTGATCTCCAGCAAACTCTGTGTCATACTGTAATAACCTACACTTACTGTACCAGGGTTTAAGTATACTGTCTTTTTTTTTCAGACTGAAACTACTTTTCATGCCACAACTACTTCAGTTCAGATTTTAAATATGTTATGTCAGTAACTTGGTATGCAGATCTGATTGAAAAGCTTAATTCCAGGAACCTACTCTCTGTGCAGGAGTGGGGCAGTTGGACTTTTTACTCACCAATAATGCAGTATGAACAGATCTTTGAAAACAGCTAGTCCCTTGTGTTGTGTTTTTGTCTGCATTCTACAACCAATACTGAATATCCCCAGAGTAAGAATATCATAATTTCATATATATGTGTGGGCTTGTCCAAATTGACACAAAAACAAACATTAAACAATAATGATGTGCAATCGGCTGGTGTATATTCACTCTTGGGGGCAAGTGTCGGACAAAGCTTGGGCAGTAAATACATGTTTTTTTTCTTAATTATGGTGAGCAATCTTTGTTCATCCGCTGTGGAAGTCTTCTTTGGCCTAACAGCCTGTATGCAATTGCTGAGCTCACCAGTGCTTTTGATTCTTTTTAATGATGTTCCAGTCTGTTCCAAATGTTCAGCCTACTAATGGCTTCCTTGATGTCTCTTTGGTCCTCCTACTACAGCTCCCTTATGCCTGCATTTTACCAGAAATACTTGGCAAGCCAATTGTCCCATTATGTTGGTTACCCTAAAATAGGGGGACTATGCATAATAGTATTGTAATTTCACAAACCATCAAATACAATCTGAGAATCTCTACTGTAACCATAGCAATTGTTTGTATTTATAATGCAAACTTTTGGAGTGGAGCCAAAAGAAGAAAACATGCTTCACTGTATTTTAAGTGTTCATCTTTTTTCAATACACTTACAGTAAGTATACTTGTTTTTTGCTTGAGACTGCAGTACGCAACACAAGTTTTTATGGCAATAATGATCCACTTTAAGGCTGACTATTCGGTGGGGCCTGATTATTTTCTGATCCATTGAATAAAAAGGGCGAAAAAACCGTCCTCTCTCTTACTTAACAAAAAGCAAACCAGCCCAGAGAGCCATTCATGATTATGGAAAATTGCTACGAATTAAAGGCAATTTTCACAATATGAGACACTTTCAGTGCAGTCAATTTTCTCTTGGTCAGAAAGAAAATAATTTTGTGGTCCAAATCCAAATGTACAGAGATGGATGAGAGGGCTCAGGGAGAGTGGAGAAAATATAAGGTCTAGAAGAAAGTGCAAAACCATTCTATGGTGAGTGGCATCATTAAGATTGATCATATTTTTATATGTGAAAAAATATTTATGCATTTCCAAAATAAGCATTCCTTTCATGATTAGGTGTGTTGTCATTCTCCTCGATTTGTACTTCATTTTGTATCTTCTTTGTTAATCAAATTCAGAGGTTTGCCAAACTCCAAAACTGCAAAAACATTGTTGCTTGTGTCAAAACCCAGAATGAAACGCACAGAATCTATTTTCTATCTTTGAGCAAGAGTAAATAGAGCAGGACGTTCATGCCGGAGAAGTAAGTCAGGTTGTTGTCCCTCGAAGTAGGCAGCTGCAAGCCTACAGCACCTTTGCAGTGAGACCTTGAGAGAGAAGATACTGTACATCACCATGAAATGGCCAAATAGAAACTGGATCTGCTACTACAGTGTCCTCCATAAGGAAATAGGAAACATTTAGTCTTATTTTAGTTAGTTTAGTTTATACATAGTCCCCCTATTTCAGGGCACCAAAAGTAGTAGAGTAGTAGTGGCTCGACAGGTGTTTCTGGTTAGTCAGGTGTGTTCCGTCACATCATGTGCAGGCACAAGAGAGCTGTTAATGTCTAGTATTGATTCTAGGCTCATTTGCCTATGGAGTCTGCTATTGGTGTCTGCCAACATGAGGACCAGAGATGTCAATGAATGTCAAGGAAGCCATTATAACGCAGAAACCATAGTCTTACCAAAATCAACAGTTTGTAACATCATCAAAAAAGAAAGAAAGCACTGGTGAGCTCAGCAATGCAAAAAGACCTCAAAACAAACAACAACTGAAGACGGCAGCAGTACAGTCCTGGTAGAGCATCACCAGAGAATATCTGCCCAGCATCTGGTGGGATGAAATGGTTGCAGACTTCAGGCGGTTACTACAAGCTAAATATTTTTGACCAAATACTAAACATGAGTACTTTATTTGACAAATAATGCAATTACTGTAGAAAAGAAGACTGCCTATGCATTATTTATATATATATATATATATTATTATTTTCAATCTTTGTGATTTGTCATCATCCATTCCTCTAGGGTAGGCCTACCATTAACCAGCTAAGTCACTGTTGCTAATTCTATGAGCACCAACAAACAATGACAAATAGAGATGGCAGGGATATGAACAGTAAAAAGAGGCCCAGATTAAGTGGTATTTGCACAGCAGTGCGCTTGCACTGTGTAGAAGCAGGCAAAGAGTAAACACATTTCTCTCCTCCCTCTCTCTCCCACTCCTTCCTCCATTAGGCGGAATGATGAATGTCAACATGCGTTTATGCCACTTTGATGTGTTCTTTTAGTAGCTCATCGTCTCCTTGTCTCTGCTTATTCTCTGTCTGCACTAAATCTCTTTTTACAGTGTCTCCTATCCCAGGCCTAGCTCTGGTTTATGAATTCAAATGAAACAGACCGGAGGTTTATCAACACTGAGATTAAGACGAGGAACATTTGTTTGTGTGTGTGTGTGAGTGTGTGTGTGTGCGTGCATGGACGTGCGTGCGTGCATGCACATGTATTGTTGATTTTTTGTTGTCTGTAATGACACCAAATTTAGCCTATAATGTAGTCAACTGTGTGTAGCTCTAAATAGAATTGATGGGATTGCTTTATTTTATTTGCCTGGTTCCCCTTGAATCACTCTCAAGGCTCCTCCATGCCAGGGTAATAATAAGAATTCAGAAGACAGTATATGCTCTACCTTCTAAAAAGAAAATCAATGGGGCAGTAATGGACCTGATAAGAAACTTGAGCATTTTGCCTCAAATGTATCATCCACCTGCATACCAAAAATATGTGAAGATCCCATGTGGACTAAATAGAGTAGGATGGGGAGCCCAGTCGGGTGCCCTTATCGAATGAGAGCTGCTGCAGCAGAGCAACATTTCCATGATGTTACTTCCCTGTAGTACGGGGTCTCTTATAAAATAACTGACTTACATGTCCTCATTAAAATATATAGTACCATAGGAGGAATGAACATTTGATGAAATGTCTGGGTCATTCAATTATCCTGATAGAATCATGAGAAATTAATAAATGCATTAGTGATGGAGACATTTTGATAGACATCAAGAGGTTCCTTGCAGAGCCTCAGGTTTCTCTTTTCAATTTTGTTCGTCGGTTTCACTAAATGTCAACGTACCACTTCGATGAGGAGGAGGGAGAGACTCTCTAAAAGCATGGTTTACAGTACAACACTTCTATTGCACACTAATTTTGTCTTAAACTATTTAAAAACAGCCTTGTGTTTGTATTTGAAATCAAGATTATTATTTGTTTGTCACATCTGCAGTTTCCAAGACAAACCTGAACTAATAGTATTTCCAAACATGTTTTTGCACTGGCGAGTGTTACGGCTGGGCCGTCACACACGCCCTCCCCCGCCCCCACAGCTCGAGCACCCGCCCCCACAACTCGAGCACAGCGTGCTCTCCGCCGCAGGTGAAGCTCGTTCCCGGTGATTGGAGGGTTATCCAGCCACAGCCAAACCAACACACCTGTCTCCACTCCCAATCAACCCTCTGGCTACATCTACCCTGGACTCCCTTCATTCATCGTCAGTTCTTCCCTAAGAATGGCCTGGCAAGTATCCTCTATTACCAGTCGTGTACTTTGCTCTTGTTACTATTTTTGTGATTTGTATTTTTCCCATATACAAATTCCCTTGTGCTTTTTTGGATGCGCACATACCTTTTTGTACTGGCCTACCGTAGAGACTTACGCTGTTTCTCTGTTCCTCTACAGCCCACGCCAGCCACTACCCCCAGCCCGCCAGGCTGAAACCCCCGGACTCATCATCTGTTTTTCCACCCGCCTGCACTGTAAATAAATACCCTACGGGGCTAACACTGTATTCTGCCTCCGGTGTCGTGTCCTTGAGCCCCCTCGCTCCCGTGTCATAACAGAAGAACTGACCATGCAATTGGGCTCAGACGACACGAAGGACCGGGCACCATCTCCCACCCCTGGATCCGGTCCGACGGCTATCCAGATCCTCGCTGAACACACTCACCTCCTCCAGGCGGCCGCTACAGCGTGCCAGGCCCTGAACACTCGCATTACAACCCAGGAGGCTAACCAGGAGCACCGCGCCACCCAGATGCAGCACCTCATCACTACGACCCAAGCGCTTACGGCACAGGTGGCCGCGCTCGCAGCCTTTGCCCCCCCCCCTGCTCTCCCTGACCCTGCCCAGCTACCGGCACCACCTACTGGACAGCCACGGGAGCCCCACCTAGCCAGCCCCCGCCCCTTCGACGGAGCCTTCGCCCAGTTCCGAGGCTTCATCCTCCAGTGCGAGTTGGTGTTCTCGCATCAGCCCAGCCAGTTCTGGTCGCCGGCAGCCCGGGTGGCGTTCATCACCAACCTCACCACCGGCGACGCCCTGAATTGGGTCCAGGCCACCCTCTGCGCCCGCCCTGACCTGTTCGGTGACTACGCTACCTTCCTCACGGAGTTCAAGAGGGTTTTCGACCACCCCACTGCAGGACAGGAGGTCGGGGCGCGACTGATGTCACTCCACCAGGGGAACCGGACCGCGGCGGCCTACTCTACCGAGTTTCGCACCCTGGCAGCCGGAAGCGGATGGAATGACAGGGCACTGCGATCTGCTTTCCGCCAGGGGCTGAGTGAGGTCATCAAGGACGAGCTCGTCCGGGACAGACCCGCCACCCTGGACGAACTAGTGGCCCTAGCCATCGACGTTGACGAGCGCTCCCGGGAGCGTCGGAGAGAGAGAGGGCGCTACCAGACCAGCTCGCCACGCCCCCAGGACCCTATCGCCACAGCCAACCCCTCCTCCGCACGGGAGTCGACCTACACCCCATGCACTGGCGAGGAGCCGATGCAGCTTGGTCGAGCCCGCCTCACCACGGCGGAGAAGGAGAGGAGAAGGGCCCAGGGCCTGTGCCTCTACTGTGGAGAGAAGGGACACCTCCGTGACACCTGCCCGTCCCTATCAAAAGGGCAGGCTCACCCGAAGGGGGAATCCGGGTGAGCCGTGTCTCTCAATCCCCACCTACCACCAGCCCAGCCAGGTTCTCTGTCACCCTCTCCTGGCAGGGGCAGAACCTCACGGTCGAGGCCATCATTGACTCGGGAGCAGACGAGAACTTTATGGACGCCCAGCTGGCCCGCTCAGCTGCCATTCCCCTCGTTGCCCTCGAGACCCCCCTCTCCGTCTCAGCCCTAGACGGACACAGCCTGGGGCCTCTCACCCACCGCTCTACACCTCTCTCCTTGACCGTCTCTGGGAACCATGTGGAGGAGATCCGATTCTACATCCTCAAAACCCCCCAGTCCCCGCTCATCCTGGGACGACCGTGGCTCGAGCTCCACATTCCCCATGTCAGCTATGGTGAGGGACGTATCCTGAGCTGGAGTACCGCATGTTACGCCCGGTGCCTGCGTGCCGCCCATACCCCCTCATCGCCTCTGCGACCGCCTCCGGCTCCCCCTGACCTCTCCTCCATCCCAGAGGTCTACCACGACCTCGGAGAGGCCTTCAGCAAGGAGCGTGCTCGCACCCTGCCCCCTCACCGGCCCTACGACTGTGCCGTCGAGCTCCGCCCTGGCAACAAACTCCCAGTCAGTCGCCTCTACAACCTTGCCCCCCCGGAGAAGGCAGCCATGGACACCTACATCTCCGACTGTCTGGCTGAGGGGCTCATCCGTCCATCACACTCCCCGGTGGCAGCGGGGTTTTTCTTCGTGAAGAAAAAGGATGGAACCCTCAGGCCATGCATTGACTACCGTGAGCTCAATGCCATCACCGTCCGGAACACCTATCCTCTCCCCCTCATGAGCTCCAACTTTGAGCCCCTCCTTGGGGCCACCATCTTCACTAAGCTGGACCTCCGGAACGCCTACCATCTGGTCCGGATTCGTGAGGGTGACGAGTGGAAGACGGCGTTCAAGACCCCCCGTGGCCACTATGAGTACCTCGTCATGCCCTTTGGTCTCACTAACGCCCCCTCCGTCTTTCAGGCCCTCATGAACGACGTCCTCAGGGACATGCTGGACATCGTTGTCGTCCTCTACCTGGATGACATCCTAGTATTCTCCAGGAACCCTGAGGAGCATGTCCAACATGTCCGCCTAGTCCTCCAGCGCCTACTGGAGAATCGCCTTTTTATTAAGGCTGAGAAGTGCTCTTTCCACACTCACTCTGTGGAATTCCTGGGGCTCATCGTGGAGGGTGGGTTGACTCGCCCTGACCCCAAGAAGACTCGGGCCGTCGTCGAGTGGGGCCAACCTACCACCCGGAAACAGCTGCAGTCATTCCTCGGCTTTGCCAACTTCTACCGGCGATTCATCCGGGACTTCAGCCGGGTAGCCGCCCCCCTCACTGCCCTCACCTCCCCCCTGCGCCAGTTCACGTGGACACCAGCAGCCAGCGCTGCCTTCAGTGACCTGAAGAGGCTCTTCACCTCGGCGCCGGTCCTAATCAACCCAGACCCCTCTAGGCCCTTCATTGTGGAAGTGGACGCCTCAGACACGGGCGTCGGTGGCGTGCTCTCTCAACGATCGGAGGACCAGACCGTGCACCCCTGCGCCTTCTACTCCCGCCGTTATACCTCCGCCGAGGCCAACTACGACATCGGGAACCGCGAGCTGCTGGCGGTGGTGGAGGCGTTCCACGAGTGGCGGCACTGGCTGGAGGGCGCAGAGCACCCCTTCACCGTCTGGTCGGACCACAAGAACCTAACCTACATCAAGTCGGCCAGGCGGTTGAACTCCCGTCAGGCACGCTGGGCCCTGTTCCTCGGGCGGTTTAACTTCCACCTCACGTTCCGTCCGGGCTCCCTGAACGCCAAGGCTGACTCCCTTTCTCGGCTCCATGCCGCAGAGGAGGAACCCACCACTCCTGACACCATCGTTCCATCCTCCCGGGTCGTTGGGGTGGTCACCCTGGAGATCGAGGCGGTGGTCAGAGCTGCACAGCGCACCCAGCCAGATCCCCGACCGGGGTCCCCCGGCCGTCTCTTCGTCCCGGACGCCGTCAGGACCAAGGTGATGCAGTGGGGCCACGCCAGCCGCTTCGCCTGCCATCCTGGGGTCCTACGCACACTGTCCTTCCTGCGCCGGCGGTTCTGGTGGTCCACCATGGCCGCGAACGTCAGGGAGTTCGTCTCGGCCTGCCCTACCTGCGCTCGCAGCAAGGCATCCCACCGGCCGCCTTCAGGACTGCTGCGGCCTCTACCCGTGCCCGGTCGACCGTGGTCCCACCTCGCCATGGACTTCGTGACCGGCCTTCCCCCGTCTCTAGGCAACACGGTCATCCTCACCATCGTGGACCGCTTCTCCAAGTCCGTGCGGTTGGTAGCTCTGGCAAAGCTACCGACCTCGGCGGAGACGGCAGAGCTACTCACCACCCACGTCTTCCGCCTTTACGGGCTTCCCCAGGATGTGGTTTCCGACCGTGGCCCCCAGTTCACATCCAAGGTGTGGCAGGCCTTCTGTTCTGGGATTGGGGCCACGACCAGCCTCTCCTCCGGCTACCATCCCCAGACCAATGGGCAGGCGGAGAGAGCCAACCAGAGCCTGGAGTCGGCACTCCGCTGCATGTCCTCCCTCCATCCATCCTCCTGGAGCAAGGACCTACCCTGGGTGGAGTACTCTCTGAACGCCATGGTAAATGAAGCCACCGGCCGGTCCCCCTTCGAGTGCTCCTTGGGGTACCAGCCACCCCTGCTTTCTACCCAGGAGGGCGAAGCGTCGGTACCATCGGTCCAGGCACACCTCCTTCGCTGTCGTCGGGTCTGGACCTCCGTACGCTCGGCCTTGCTTCGGGCCACCGCCCGAACTACCCGAAGCGCCAACCGTCGTCGCACTCCAGCTCCTGTGTACCAGGTGGGCCAGAGGGTCTGGCTCTCCACGGCGGATCTCCCCCTCAACGTCCCCTCCCGGAAGTTGGCGGCGAGATACATCGGCCCCTACGCCATCGACCGGGTCATCAACCCCGCTGCCATCCGGCTGGTCCTCCCTCACTCCCTCCGTCGGATACACCCGGTGTTCCACGTCTCCCGGGTTAAGCCCCATGTCGCCAGCGACCTGATGCCACCAGCCCCTGCACCGCCCCCTCCTCAGTTGGTGGATGGCCACCCCCAGTGGGCGGTAACGAAGATCCTCAGGGTTCGTCGCTGTGGCCGGGGTTTCCAGTACCTGGTGGACTGGGAAGGATATGGCCCAGAGGAACGGAGCTGGATTCCCCGGTCCCAGATCATGTCCCCAGTCCTCCTCAGGGACTTCTATCGGGCCCACCCGGATGCTCCGGGCCGGTCGCCAGGAGGCTCCCCCTCGGGGGGGGGTCCTGTTACGGCTGGGCCGTCACACACGCCCTCCCCCGCCCCCACAGCTCGAGCACCCGCCCCCACAACTCGAGCACAGCGTGCTCTCCGCCGCAGGTGAAGCTCGTTCCCGGTGATTGGAGGGTTATCCAGCCACAGCCAAACCAACACACCTGTCTCCACTCCCAATCAACCCTCTGGCTACATCTACCCTGGACTCCCTTCATTCATCGTCAGTTCTTCCCTAAGAATGGCCTGGCAAGTATCCTCTATTACCAGTCGTGTACTTTGCTCTTGTTACTATTTTTGTGATTTGTATTTTTCCCATATACAAATTCCCTTGTGCTTTTTTGGATGCGCACATACCTTTTTGTACTGGCCTACCGTAGAGACTTACGCTGTTTCTCTGTTCCTCTACAGCCCACGCCAGCCACTACCCCCAGCCCGCCAGGCTGAAACCCCCGGACTCATCATCTGTTTTTCCACCCGCCTGCACTGTAAATAAATACCCTACGGGGCTAACACTGTATTCTGCCTCCGGTGTCGTGTCCTTGAGCCCCCTCGCTCCCGTGTCATAACAGCGAGAGCCAGTTTTAAGCAAGATACAGGACCATGGATCAATTGAAATTCATGGTATCATTGTTTCTTTTATCCTCAGTGTATTTTGCATGTGTTATTATCACACTCCATTGTGCATTATGCCCATGTGTTATGGATATTATTATAATTACACATGGCTGGCAGAGTGCATTGGTAATAGCTTGAAGGAATCTGAATCACAGGAATTGGTCCTGTGAATGGATAAACACATCACAGTTATATTCATCATGCTCAGGAACAACTAATACTGGCTATGTAATGGTTATTAAATAGAAGAGCCTTGTGTGTCGGGAGCTATGTTTTGAGAACATGATATTTTAGAATTTAGACAACGATGGCCCCGGGGTGAGATACAAGTGTCAAGGGACCAGTTATCTGTCCTCTTCACGCACATGTTTTAGAAGGTCTTTTTCGGTATATAACAAATTAATGTTCAAGTTTTCATCAGAGAGTGTTTGAGAGCTGTGGCTTCTAGTAAACATATATTCTATTTCACTTGGAGTATGTTGTTACTCTTTTTTTTTTGATGTATTTAAAAATATTAATATTAGAAATCTGTTGCTGTTTTCCAGTGCTGTTGAAAATGGGTCCTTGCCTGTTCCCAGGCTGAATTATTATTATTATTATTTTTTTGCATTTGATTCTCCTTTAGTGAAACAGTTTGTGTCTGGACATCACTGAGTGATTGATCATGTTACTATTCACTGGCCATGTACCCGGGCAGCTCAGAATGGACAAAAATGCTGACTTTTCATGAATTATTCTTTACCCAACATTTAAAGTTTTGAATGAATACGTATCCCCTTAGGGAACCCATGGTGAAAGAAGTTGCTTGCATCAACATAGTGCTTTGTATCTGCCTCTCAATGTATTGGTGATTAGATTAGGGAGTCATTCTTCCTCTGCCTTGGTGATAATGTAATACATGGGGGAGGGTACTCGGACCTTGTATACAGACAAACAACTCCACAGGCTTGACTTTCTAATCTGTAGTACAACGAAGCACTCGTTCTAACATGTGGAGGCATAACATGGAATTGTCTGGAAGAGCAAGTTACAGACCTGTGAAATCAACATGTGTTTAATGCTGCTCAGGAATTTCATTACTGTGGCTAATTTAGGTGTGAATAGGGCATGAATAGGGCTCTGAGCAGTGACACATTAGACAGGTGCACGTGAGACAGACATGAGCAATGAGAGAGATGTCTAATGCATGGAAATTGGACAGGGGGATGTTTAATCATACTCCCTTTTCAGCAAATATGAATAATCAGTATCAGCTACTGCATTCTATGTATTTGTGAGAAATACACTAGCAGCTACTGCAAACAATAACATGTTGGGTGTACTGTATGTAAAAAAAACATCAAGGTGCTTTTATCAACTACAGTAATCTCTTAATATGCAGACTATTTTCATACCGTACAGTGTATTTGCTATTGCTTTCAGAAATGTCTCATACTTTGTACTGTTTCACTGGCATTTCTCATCTCTCAGTGCACTGCCAAAGATTGAAGCATAATCTGTACATTGTGTGTCCAGCAATTTCTCCACAATTGGAGAATTGTGCTCACTCCCCTGAGCTACAGTATGACACTGAGAGAAAAGAGGGACGAAAAACGGTTTATACTCACACTACTAGTATTGATTTATCCTTTATTGCTTTAGATTTATGAATTATTGTAAATCTGATGGTGTCTCTCATAATATTGCCACAGGCTCTTTAAATCAAGCTGACAGGCTTATTATTGGGCTCAGGCAGGGGGAGCAGCCTAGCATGCAGGAGTTTACCATCCCTGATCATGGAGCGGAAGTGCTGCACTGTATAGTACTCCCTGTGGTAAGGAGTTGATCACTGTAAATACATCCTCAAATACTGCTGTAGCCTGTTCACTCACTCACTTTAGTCAGTTATTAGGCCTATTGGGAGACACTATAATGGCTGTATCAGTAAATATCAAATTTCTCCTTGGAAATGTACTGTATGTACATGTGTATGTGATATATTACAGTTTTCCAGCATCAATCATCAGCATCACAGTCATCATCATCATCATCATCATCCTTGTTTTATCATTATCATTACCATCTAGGGATGGGAATTGATAAGATAATATTGATACCGATTCTACACAGATTGTCTTTAAATCTTGAAGATTGTGGGGCTCTTGTGAATCTGGATCTTCAGATGCTTCCACAAATGTTTAATTGGGTTTAAGTCAGGTGATTGACTGGGCCATTCCAACAAGTTGATTTTCTTTCTCTGAAACCAATTGCGAGTTTCCTTCTCTGTACGCTTTGGATCGTTGTCCTGCTGGAAGGTCCACCCACGTCTCATCCTCAGCATCCTGGTGAATGGCAGCAGGTTTATCTCAAGAATCTCTCTGTACATGGCTCCATTCTTTGTTCCTTCAATGATATGAAGGGCCGGTTTCACAGTCAAGGCTTAAGCCTAGTCCTGGACTAAATTACACTTTCAATGTAAAATCTCCATTGAAGATGCTTTTTAGTCCAGGATTAGGCTTAAGCCTTGACTGTGAAACTGGCCCTACGTCTGCCAGTACCACAAGAGGAGAAACAGCCCTACACCATGATACTTCCACCTCCAAACTTCACTGTTGGTATAGTGTTATTCGGGTGATGTGCAGTGCCATTTCTCCTCCAAACATGGTGTGTTGTGTGACGCAAAAAGTTCAATTTTGGTCTCATCTGACCAGAGTACATGCTCCCAGTAGTTTACTGGCTTCTCCAAATGTTGTTTGGCAAACCTTAAACGAGCTTCAACATGTCTTTTTTTCAGTAGTGGAGTCTTGCAGGCTGAGCGTGCACAGAAGCCATGGTGGTGGAGTGCATTGCCTACTGTCCTTTCTGTCACAGTTGTACCTGCTACCTCCAAGTCTTTCTGGAGCTCTTTCCTAGTGGTCCTTGGCTCTTTGGCTACTCTTCTAAGTATCCTTCTGACTCCCTGATCAGAAATCTTGCGAGGAGCACCTGTGCGTGGCCGGTTGATGGTGGAGTGATGTTGCTTCCACTTATGGATAATGCCCCCAATGGTGCTTACTGGGAGATTCAGAAGTTATGGCTATAGTTAGTGATATTTCGTCTGTAGCCAATTCCATGTTCATGTTTTGCAACAATCTGGTTGTGAAGGTCTTGAGACAGCTCTTTGCCATCATTAGATGTTTGTTGTGTGGCACCTTGGTAACAAAACAAAACAAAACTTTTATAACCCATCAATATATTCTAACCCAGCTGACATTAATTAGCACAGATTGGAGGTAGAGTTGCCTCCTAATTAGTTATGGTTTTCAGCTGGTTCCTTGCCTTTCCTTGCTGTGGTGTACTGTTTTTTCTTAGTGTGTTCAATACGTTTTTCCTGTTTCATTCCACTTTATTACACAACTTCATTTACATATGGACTTGTTTAGATTGTTTGTGTGGATTGTTTGAGTTAATACCAAAGTATGGTGCAAATGTCACTTGAATAGGCTTGGAAATACATTTACTGGACAAAATGTTTATACAATACTTATTTCCCCCACTGTACTGTACTTCAAGTGCTGTTTCTTGCAGAGAACTTGACACAGACAGTGTGTAAACGGCGTGGGACATGGAAGATAATACACTCTTGTTGCCCGCTGACTGCTGTCTCACCTTACTAAACATAGCTAATTAACCCTCTGAAACAGGAACAGACCAGAAAATGCTCTTCTCAGACAACCCAAATAGAGTATCCTATGTGCTCATCTCCTTTCTCAAATACATATTCTGAGCAGCACACCATGCTTTACCTCATGAATAAAATGCTGATATTTAAAATGCCCTTCTATTACTTGGCTGTCTCCCTCTTCCACTCCATGTTTTATGAAGTGTTTTTAAAACTGGCATTAATCTTTGAGAGGGAAATATTCCCTATGTTCATGACATGGGAGATTTATCTGTGGCTGCTTTTTATTGCGCAGTGACTTTTTATTGGGAGGACTTGGTCACCCTCACAATCTTCCTCATGCTATTTGACATAGTAAATGTTTTCACTTCTTGTAATTTGAAAGTTTTATCTATGTTAATCCATGGCCAGATCAAACTGAGTTAAATTCTCTCATATTCATAGTCCTACCGAAGCCGTAGATGAAACAGCATAGTTGAGAAAATATAAAAGAAGACACCCTTGGAGGAACTCTTAACTCATTTGAATAACATTAAAGTGTCTCTTTTCCCACAGCTGTTTCCTCAAATGAGACTCCCCAAGGTGACCCTTTGTACAGACTGCTGAAACTTGTATTTTGCCAATTTTAGCATCAATATTACAATTTACATGTTTTAATTGGCTCAATTGCAGTTTGTCAATTTCCATTGTGCCATGAACACAAATATCAATTTGATTGTTTCATTTGAGGTCATTTGGAGTTTAGTTCAGGTAGGACACTTTACATCAGTTTCTTTTTGGTTTTGTTCCCACAACCAGCCCTCTGTATATATGGGGGGTTGATAGATGTATGGGCTCCCTGCCATGATATAAGTATATGTGTATGATGTATGTACCGTATACTGAATATGTTGTGGGTGTTTATAACTCCCAGGCAGGGACCTCTCAAAACATTGGAGCCATCCAAGTATGCCAAGTCTAATTGTATTACCATTTCATTTTTAATAAATGGTTAAAATAAGACTATAATACTACAGAATAAGACTGTTCCTGGCTAAACTATTGCTATGAACTATGGCCCAAAATATATTTATGAATTATTATGAATGATTTATTCTGTTTATAAACAGATTTAGTCCTACAATCCTATTTGTATTGAGGTTCATGGCTTTATGGGCTTTGTGATACTGACCTGTCAGAGGTGCCCAGCTCCTGGCATCTATAAGTAGAGGAAAGGGTAAACAAAGTCCTTTACAACACAACTACCATGTCTTATTGGCAATGTACTGTTACGGTTGGAGTCACCATTTCCTTGGCGGCTCCTTGATGCCTCCCTCTGGCGGCCCCAGGTGGCACTGGGACATTCCTACACTCCTTGTTCCTTTCGTTATGGACTAATGCGTGTCACCTGTGTATGTTTGGCACTTGTGCATTTATGTCCTTACTCTCAGGCACTCCCTGCCTCCTGTTCTGTTATGTGTCTGCCTTGCACAGGGAGTTGTGAGCTGCTCTAGCTGGTGGTTCTGGGTAGGACCTGGTGTCAGTCCGGTCTACAGTATTCACACCGGGTTTTGAGCAGCATTCTCCCTGTGGGAGCAAAAACAAACGAACAAACAAAAGCCGTGACCGAAGAGTGCGACTCCTGCGTCCATGTAAAGGAGGCGGTGCCAGGCAGCCAGGCAAGGTGGAAGAGCAGAGTGTTCGGGCAGGGGTTTGGGGGCTTATCATTGCTTGCAAGTAGGGGCTGTACCCTTTGCCACCCGGTAGACGAGCATCAGGGTCTTGAATCTGATGTAAGCTGCTACCGGGAGCCAGTGATTGGTGCAAAGGAGGGGGGTGACATGGGAGAGTTTGTTGATATTGAACACCAGAGGAACAGCAGCAGCTGCGGAGGTCTGATGGAGGAGGCGGGGAGCCTGACCAAGAGTGTGTTGCAGTAGTCAAGGCGGGAGATCACTAGTGCTGGACCAAGAGTAGCTGTCGCTGTGATGTTCGCCGCACAGGATAAGTGGTTGTCAAGGATCACCGCAGGATTCTTGGCTGTCAGGAAGTCTTGGAGAGGGCAGGCTTTCCCAGGGAGGACGAGCAGCTTAGTCTTGTTAAAGTTGAGTTTGAGGTGGTGGGCTGACATCACAAACAGAAACTTCTGCAAGACACACTGAGACACGTGTTGCCATTTGTGAGTCAGAGGGGGGGAAAGAGAAAAAGACTGCACTCAGGTCATCCCCTGCTATATAATTTGTTGATATTGAACACCAGAGGAACAGCAGCAGCTGCGGAGGTCTGATGGAGGAGGCGGGGAGCTGCCCTCGAACAGGAGGTACAGGACCCCGGCCGCTAAGACAAACAGACTGAAGGACAGCTTCTACCACAGGGCCGTCAAGGCCCTGAACACAGAAAAGGCCTAAGTTCTGGGCCCAGGACAAGTCCGGACGGATTTTATGGCAGCTAGTGCTGAGGCATAAACATGTACATTTTCAAGCCTGCAAACTGTGACACTTTAAAAAAATGTGAAAAAAGACTTTCTTGTGAAATATGACAACCCTAGTTGACTATCTGTGCAGTATAGTACAGTGGATTGTGTACATAGCCTCTATTGATGTAAACCAGCTCCTTACCTTCTTGTGATTTTATGCATCTATGCTTTTTCCAAAATGTGTTTCTTTTTCCTTTCTTCAACACCAGGGGAGCCTCCCCTCCTAAATTTCGTTGTTTGGTACCTGTACTGTAACAATGACAAATAAAGTCTATCTATCTATATACAATCAGTGTCTGCTGGATCACAAATCGACAACAAATCACCTCAGTCTTGTCAAACAGTCCACTATCACATGGTACTGTGCAAGCAGATCTCGTCAAAAGTAACATATTTGTGTATCCTTTTGGAGCCAAACATACTGTACAGATCATTCGATCATTGCTTTACAGAACAAATTCCATAACATCAGGTGGTAACATTTGCTGTACATTGAATGTCCCCACCCTTGAAAAGGGCCAGTGTATGCATTAAAAAGCTCTCTGGTCTTTTCCCTAGGT
Organism: Nansenia antarctica; assembly: GCF_963989245.1. Lineage (NCBI taxonomy): Eukaryota > Metazoa > Chordata > Actinopteri > Argentiniformes > Microstomatidae > Nansenia > Nansenia antarctica. Next base: position 45,804,470 of record NC_137677.1, read on the forward strand.
CAGCCACACTGCTGAGGTAGTCTAACTAATGCTGATGTGACCAAAGCTGTGGCCACAATCCCATTTGAGCAGTCACTGGGACTTTGAATTAAATGCATTTCAATCTGATGGAGATCACATTAGGCAGCTCCCTGTTATCGACTTATCTAAAGACTTTATGTCCTCATTTAATTAGGACTGATGCTTTCTTAATAGCCCAATGCTTAGGCTGAGTTATTTCATAAGTGTGTCCCACTGAGGTCGGAGAGCAGTCCCACTGCTCTACTGTCTAACCTAACCCTATGTGGATAAATGTATTCAAAGTCTGGGGTTGTCGATTGTTAGCTTTTAATGTTTTATGATATTGACAAGAGCATGGATTCAACAGTAGCCTCATTCTCCTCCTCCTTCCCATCATCTGTATCAGAATCATCAGAATCATGATCATAAAATGTTCCTTTAATGTTTTCAAAGTATGCATTTATATGTATTGTAAACGGTGGCAACAGAGATTGGTTCTTATCTTCAATCTCCTCTCATGTTAAGCCCAATATAATAATGGGGAGTAGGGAGACTATAAATGATTGCTAGTTTTTCTTTTAGTTGTCACATACAGCAGACTGTCAATTTTACAGTGTGACTTCTCCTAACATCGGTTTCCTGACCCAAGCAGCTTTGCAGGCATGTACAGTAACTGTTAGTCTCTGAGAACATCACCGTCCTCTGAGGCTGAGCGGAGCTGACAGGTTCAGGGTTCAGGCAGAGATTAGACTGTTCCAAGGTATCTGTGGCCAAGACCTGCTGCTCGGCCTGTCTCAGCTCTGCTCTATATGTCACAGGGACAGCATTGTGTTTAGACAAGGAAATGAAACGATGTGGCTGACATGTTTTATGCAGTGAATACATTGGAGCTCAACACTAACAAGCAGAATGTGAACCAACTATTACTGGATATGGCCACTCATTTCTCCCCCGAAAGCCAACATAAACGTATTTTAGCCAGCCTTGCCTGTGACGTGCTGTCAACAATCTGACATTCAATATAAAAGGTTACGTTTGTCTCAGGGTGCTGTAGTAGAGAGGGAAAAGAGATTAATTCATTACTGTGCTCTGACCTCAGATAGAAAGATCAGTAATTCATTGCTGGTTTAATCATGGGCTCTCTGAGGTGATACTGACACCTGAGTGTGAATAAATGGGACAGGCAACAAGAATGGGTTTCGCTGATGATGTTTACACTATAACAGTAATGATAGAAACATTGATCATTGCTATAGATAATAAATGAATGCTTAATGTGAAGAAAAAAAATCAATAGTATCTTGAACTAGTATCTAGTAACTAAGTATCTAGTAACTAGTATCTAAGTAGTATCTAGTAACTTTCATAGAATTGGAACATAATATTGTACTGTAGGCCTAACCTTAGAGCAAATCAACAAAGCAAAAAATTTACCAAAATATGTAATTGCATATATTGGTATTCAATGCATTTTGAAACACTTAATGGTGCAGAGGCGTTTTCGGCAGTGCGTGCCACTCAGAAAACAATCAAATTTTCCCATTCTCTTGTCCAGTGGCCACTGCTGACAGTAGCTTGTATTAGGCTAGCTCATTGGGAAGCAGTGAAAAGATGATGGCTGCCACCAAATGAAAATCGGGGGGCACCATGTTTTTCAACACACGTGTGGTGACCCCAAGATATAGGAACTATTTAATAGGCTGGACCACGCCACCTTCAATCTATTGAGTGGAAGAGACTCAACCATGACCTTTCCCACAGAAGTCATAGATCATCATGAGGCTTGTGTTTAGAACAATGCAACAATACTGTAGTACATGGTTTTACAAAGATAACTGAATTTCATATAACAGTACTACTTTATTAAAATACACATTTCTGGTGGGACACCAGGCCACTGTCTCCGCCCTGAGTTATCCCCCACTCCTAACCATGAGCTCCTAAAAGAGATAATGATTCTAAGATTGCGGCAATACAAATCGAAAAGATGGATATTCACCTTGATCACACCACACACACAACCTCAGTCAACAGCAACATCAAGAGGTGAATGCTACCTTTTCAAAACTCAAGAGAACTCTTGGATGCCCATTCACACACGTTCACTCGTGTAGGTATGGCCTGATTCTGTGTTAGAATGCCAGGTATGCGTGCATTGCTATATTGAGACTAGTAGGTGTGCCGTGCACCAGGTAAACATTGGATGTCAATATGAAATGTCAGGTTACCACACAAGGTTAGCGGAAGTGTTTCAGGGCAAGAGGGAATGTAACAGCTATTGAAACATTGCTGGAAAATCTCATTTCATTCCTGTCATCTGATCTAATTTATTTCCTGAATTGAAAACATGACAGTTGTATTTAATTTTCTATGTTTATGGTATTTTATTTAATCGCAAATGCATTTCAAAGATATGCACTGCTTATCCCATTATTCACATATTAGACCACAGCATTATTGACTATTTGATTCTGATTGGCTAAAGGAGCATTCTAGAAACAGTATTTGTCTATAACCTGACAGTTGCAACAAATAACCGGACACCTATGAGGTAGTTCCAGTAATTTACATTGACATTTTTTATGCTCTATGTTGAAGCAGAGCTTCTACTGACTGACGACTCTGACAAACCTACATTTGATACATTCTATACCAAGGGGGGAAGGAGAATGTGATGTACAAGCAATGGATTCTTATAGGTCCTCTTTACTAAAGCAAGATTACATTTCAATGTTTAGAAAATGAATGAAAACTGTATTGAGGTATGGTGGCCAAAGTGATTAAATTCATCCCTTGAAGTACTCGACAATGTTATATCCAGGGAGTTTATACAATTACCTTGTGATAGAATTATTGCATATCAATGTGACCATTACCTGACTGATATTATAGTAACCCAGCATGGATGGCTTAGAGCTGCTAAAGAACGGCTCACATAGACGAAGACATTTTTACTGAAAAGCATTAACGAAACAAAAAAGTCAGATTGCTCAATGGAGCAGCACCTCAGGCCTCTCACTACAGAGGAGGAGAGAGGGCATGCTGTGCTGGTGAATGATAGGGCTTTATAAAGGGGAAGAGGGGCAGAGTCGATGGACCTGGCCTCTATGATACTCAGGACAGAAGAGAGGCAATTTGTCAGGTTACCTGTTTTCCTCAGCATCACAAGCATTAGTGATAATCGTCCCCGTCCCTCTGGAACGCCCTCCCCAACCTCATCAGACAGGCTAACACCCTGCCAACATTTAAACAGGCCCTCAAAAACCACCTCTTCAAGCTTGCCTTCACCAGTTAACCCTTTCCCCCTCTCCTTTCCATGTGTCCCCAGCACTACCTTATTTTATAATTATACTTTCTTTTATTTATTTAGTTTCTTTTTATTACTACTCAATCAATTTACAAAATGTCAGTGTGTAAAGCAATATTATTATTATTATCGTATGAGGCCTGCACCGAAAAGAGATGTTGTTCCTTGTCGTTGTTTTGATCAGCTTGTTGAACACTGAGCAAGCACCAGCAGGGAGTTTTTAAAACAGGCATTGGTGAGGAGGAATCTGGTCTGGATAGTTATGGCTCTTTTACTAATTTCCAGCCTAGGTTAGAGGCTCATCCCCTCAAAGGGAAACCACACACATACAAGCATTAAATGATACTGCAATGTGTCTTGTAGCCCTACAGTATACACATTTCCATAGCTTTATGCTTTGGCCTTTGTTGGTCTTTAATATTTTAAGACCAGTCATTCCCTGGTCACAACAATGTTTTGTACCTCTAATGACTTTGTTTCAATTCCAAGGTTTTGTTGAGAAAAAGCATCAATGTGTGCTTTATCATTTCCATGGGATGGTATGGTTGTAAATAATTAAATGTTCAGGGTTGCTTTTTCAACATGGGAATGATTTCAATTTACTTCAACACATTAGGAAAAGGGCTATTCAGTCTTAGTAGTCTACCTGTTAATGGTCCTCCATCAAATTAGTCAGAACAAATACAAGAGTTGTGGAATGCAAAAATCGGAGATAATAAAATAAGAATTAATTTGGCAGTTCATTGTGATGCAAATGTATACACTGGAAGTTCAAAGAGGGAAAAATGTTTTGATATTAGTATTCAAGGCATTGGCGAACGGTTACCAACAGGAGCAAAATTAGGAGCTTATAATACAGCCATTAAGGACATGGTTGGATGCATGTAGTGGACCATTAGGATTATACAGAAAAGACAACATAACGCAACAAAACACAACACAGCATACAGTACCACAGAACACAACAAATACCGGAGAACATCGCTCTGAATCAAAACACATGCAAAACAACTGCTAATAGCTAGCAGCTAAAAAGGAACATCGTTATGAACTTCTAATTGCATGTTTAGCACATCACAACATGGTGCTAGAACATCAACATGCTAAAAACACAATTAAATGATCACACAGTCCTTGCTTTTGAACACGTCTTAAAACTTACGTTTGTTGACAAACCATGTATCACTTACCGAGTAGCCTATGGCAGATGAGACAATGAAGCCAATTCACAAATTATATAAGTATTTAGTGATCCTTAAAACCTCTTCTTATCCACCTCATTTTTCTGGTTTTCTGCTCGAAATGACATGCCCACAGTGAATATAGAATATCTCCACAATCACAAGGGCCTTCATAATGATATTGTTATCAAATGAAAGCTAACACCTGTGGGGTGGCTGTAGAAGTGTCAGAATCAAAATCTATGTTACTGTGTCAGAGCAAATAGAGCTAGAACATTATAAAACATCTCAAATTCAGTCTCCGCCTAAAAAAACAACAGCTTTTACAGTGAATATCACCTTGGAAACCTGATAACGAAGCCAAAATCATCTAGGAATCAGTACTCCAGGGTCTTATTAGTACTTGTGCCAAAGTCGATGCTAGTAATGTGAGCAAATGCAACTTTGTACCTGTTTTAGTACAGGTATGTTTAGGCGGACACCTATATGTTTAGGCCATTTGGAGATATTTTGGCACCATCTTTGACCTTTGACCTTTCTCATGTATCAGATTTCTTTCTTTTTTTCGGGATTTTTTTGGGTTGGCCGACCAATGGTATGGAAATTCGACGTTGAAACCGGACATGACACATTCTCCAGTTGGAGAAAACTGGATGTGACTTAGGCCGTGTGGTGGCATCGTATAGCATGCAAAATTGTGAAAACATTTTTATATCGATGAAGAGAATTGATCGAGGTAAACTCTTTATATCACTTCGGATGCCGATGGGGGTCCGTTGGCTCCTATGAGGTTAAACAGTTTTTTGTTATATCGAGTGGGCTCTTCAACAATTCAACTTTCGTAATATGCAAAAAAACAGAAAACACTTTTTTAAAGAATACTTTTGCTCATTTCCGCGACTTGAGAATTGCTGACATGCAGCCCTTTTCACCAGACTGTGTCACACATTATGGCACCCCCTTGGACTGGGTCCAGCAATGCCTCATCAAGTTCTATCTCTGCAGCCAGCAAACTCTATTCAAGATGCAGGCAGCAAGCTAGGCTGCACGGAAATCCACACCTGAGGCCAATCACTTCATTAGGGCACTCAGGCCCTAGTTAAGCCAATGCTTAACCGTTCCCATTCCCATTCACGTTCTGGAACCTCCGAACCTCGGTGCTGTCTGGCAAATCAGCCCGCATTCAGACCAGTGTAGCCCGGAACCATCCGCCACATCAACACTGGGTGATGAAGGGGCAGGATAAACAAAAATGTCACAAGATGGCAGCTACTTCAATGAGGATAATATCTTCCACTACAGTATCTGAAATAAACACTATTTTCTATGAAATAAAACAAAACAGACTTTCTACATGTGTTCTCTTACTAACCAGCTGCTCCATTACTGGAAAAGAAATAGCTTACGAACAAATGACTAATGATTAGATTTAGATTACATTACATTCTGTCTCCTTCCTTCTTGCTGGTCTTTGCAGCCTAGAATATGACACACCCACTGACAACGTGACTGTTCTACGTTTTGGTTCCCGCTGCGAACCAACTTTTCAGGCTCTGAACCAATGTATTTTCGGTTGGAACACGCCGGCCGGTTCCAGACTTGGTTCGCGAACACGAACCGGAAGGGTTCCTTGGCGGTGTGAAAGCCCTACGACAGGAGGGCAGTGGCCAAGCTCTCACCTGAACACTGTTAGACTTGGATGTGGCTGGACTGGACCTGGACCCTTGACTGCAATAGTTTATTTTATGTAAAATATTTATCATGAATTGTCTGGGTTTACCTCATCCCTGTGTGTGTTCTGCCTCTGAATTGTCTATTGGCACAGCGTTCCTTGCTGTCAAACCCTACGCTTCACTACAATGTTGTTATTCAGAAATTGTGCAATGATGTCACATTTGGAATATGACATCCTTGTGATCTTTATGCCACCATAATTGTATTGGAGATTCAAGAACCTATAGCCATGAACTGTTATAAGAACATTGTTCTAGAATAGAGTAACTGCAGGGCATTTCATTATTTACTATAGTTACCACTAACAATAATAATTATCCATCATACTTATATGTATTATTCTAATTCTTCCCAATGCTACTCCTCCCTCTATGTTTAAGATATTTACACCAATCCAACTTCAAAACAATGAAGTATTGAACACATTGTGTATTGCACTTGAACTCATTCTAGTTTTTAAATTACTCATACCTGGAAGCACATATGGAGGTCTATGGAAACCAAAAGATGCAATGTTTGGGCCACGGCTGCTTTCACAACCTCAAGCTATTCACACCAATCCAAGTGTAAAAATGTGCAGAAAAAAATATCTATTCTCATCATATAATAACCTAACACATTAACCAACCATCTTTAAACTGTTTCCACAACCAAAAGTTTTGTCTGGAATTAGTTTTTCTACTTTAGTATCTGTAATCCCAGACTCGACTCCACAGATGATGTATACTTCGACAATACCACAACATGACAGTAATTATGCAGATGTGATGTACAATACCTAAGTGGAGGCCCATTTGTCACAGTGCTGATTGTGCTCCTGGAGCTGAATATAGTGTATGTATATTCATGAAATAGTTCTGATGGGATTCAAATTAGATAAGAACAATCTACAAATCTTACAAACATCAGCATTTGGATCACTAATTTGAGGTAGAGTATTTATCTTAAATATAACAGAAAGGCCCTTTGGTGAGAGGTTGGGTTCTCATGTAAGTAAACAGTGCTTGGAGGAGTCTCTCTGTTAAAGTGTAGCAAGGTAGAGTGTAGGGATGCCATGTGCAGCATTTGCACACTCTAATTGATTATCAGCCAAACCAGGAACAACCAGATGTTCAGCATCCAGTCTACACCATTAGTCTAATATGATGCATTAGCATGAAGAATGACAATTTGTCTTCTAATCATAAAATTAATGAAGCTAATGAATTTAGATGGATTTTGCCAGAGCAATTGTTTACTTACGAAGTTAACTTTTTCATGTTTTTGTATATGAGCCTAGTTTGTGTTCTGTGGATTACCCTATTATACATTTTATCAAATTTGAAAGTAATTGGTTACATTTTCTAAACAATACATTGTAACATCAGTACTGTGTTAGTAGTACAGTACACAACTCATACAGTAAGACATTTATTTGTGGCATATAACTGTACTGTCAATAATTCAAACCAAAACTAATTATATTTCCTCACTCCACAACTAACAGTAAATAACTGTGGCATTCAACAGATCTATCAGTCAACATTTCACAGAGTGCCAAGCATTCTTCATTACTGAGAGGAGAATGGTGTAATTGCAGTGATTTATTTTCACGTTTTAGAAAATGTGTTTTGGAGAATGGAGAATCTCATACATATGACCTTTTTAATCATCTGGAGGTGTGTAATGATAATCCAGCAGTAAGCCTCTCTCTCTTCGGTCTAAGGACTTTATTTATTATACTCACAAGAACATAGAAGTATTAATTTCACACTCTGGCACACAACTCCCTCTATGACCAGATTATATTTGTCACATTAAGGAGCCATCTTGGATGCGGAACAGTAGACAATTACACCTTAGCCTGGTAACGAATGAAGGCATGCCAATTCAAAAGGTTATTTCCTAATACTATTCAATCATTCTGATGTATGGTGAATCCTCCTAAAAAAATAAATGGTTTGGATGCATTTCTGAAAACATATTTATCAAATTGCTCTTGGGCGCAAACTATGTAATGTAAGGGGCAGAGGGGAATATTGTGAAATGAACAAAGCAGTAGAATGTCAAACTGTTTGAGGTGTGCAAAAGGATCTGATGCACCAGCAGTGAGCCGTGCGACTGTTATCTGGTTTGCATCAAAAGAAGAAAGGAACAGAATTGCCAAATAAGAATAAAATAGAGAGAGAAAAGTGGTGCGGTTGTGTGTAATTCAATTTACGGCGGCATAATCTCCATTTGGGGCTGCTTGGCAGAATACTGATCTCATATTCCTGAGACATAAATGAAAGAGGATTATCAACTTTTCGTTTTTATGGAAATGATTCAAGCCTCAGGCTACTGTGCTGTTGGAGGTTACAGGTGTTTGGTCTCTGATTCAAATGCCATTCTGGCCTAGCCCGCCATGCTTGCTTCCCTTTTCAGACTTGTTCAATTCAACATTGACCCATCACAATGTAATAATGTGTAAGGTTTTGATAGGACCCGAGCAGACCCGTATGTGGTGCATATGGAAGAGGCAGACGAGCAAGCAGCGAACATGAAAGTTGATAAGACAACACAGGATACAAACACTTGAAACACTTGACTAAAGCCCGATTTGCACAGGTTTAGTATTATCTGGGGACCTCTGGTAATTTTAAGAATTACGGCGGTCGTCTATGTTCTTAATCCCGTGCGAATCCGCCATGTCCGTAAAGATTCCACCGCAAATTACCTACCATATTTCACTGATTATGGAGGTCCTGTGATAATAGCAATCCCATGCGAATCGGCATGTCGGTAATTTGGGGTGAGTTTGTTTTCTCCTCCCCCTTTTTTTTTTGCGCTTGTTGTTCATGAAGCGGATGTTACACAGAGCCATGACATCATATCCCGGGGAATAAAACACAGGCTTCTAAATTCAATTTCTAAATTACAAAGGTCACCAGATAACACTAGTCCTGTGCAAATACAGTTTTACTTGAAATCAAAGTCTCCAAAACAGTACTCGTACATATGATATAGCTTACTTTTCTCAGGTGACCAAACCAGTGCATACACTGTGAAGACTGAGCGGGGAGTAAAGGGAAGGGTGGGTACAGCATAAGTGACAATTAAACACATGTGCAGGTAATAAGTCCATGTGAGTGAGTGAGTGAGTGAATGGAAGAGTGAGAAGGCACCATGGGCGGCTGGAGAGAGACACGTAGTGATTGCATCCATAACAGTGATGCTATGACTGCAACAAAAGTCTCAAGCGGCCAATTGCTGACTGCACCTCTGTTAAATCGTTTCAACACAAACAAGAGCTGTGGTGTGAAATGCAACGGCACGCATTACAGCCTGACATTCTGTTCTTGTTGGTCACAGATTACAACAGGCCTGTCTACTTTGCTTTACGTCGTTTCTGCTTCATGCCCTGGGCCGCCGTCGAGGATTCTAATTCTGTGTGTAGGGTTTGTTTATTTTCTGAGAGGGTAATTACGGTCATCACTCATTCCGTAGCGCCGTGACGGTGGTTCTAGTACTCTTGGGTCCATTCTAATTATCAATACTGCGGGGGGCCTTTGTTTCTTGGGTATCCTTTTATTTCGCCCACTGATGCTGTTTCCTTGTGCTGTGACAATCCATTGCCCTCACAGCAGCTATGAATTTACTTGTTTTGTTTTATTTTGTTTTGTTTCCATGACAGGAATTCTAAGACAAGGTTATACTGAATACAGAATTCTATATCTTTCCCGTTCATTGTGCAATGATGGAGTAGTGCTGTTGATGGGATTTCAAAGAAACACATGTACAAATCAATGTGGAAACATAGTATAGGCTCCTATAACTTTGTTCACTGGGGATGCAAGGTACAGTTACAGACTGTATTTGTTGCAGAGATATTTGTACTGCTGAATGGATATCTTTTTAAAAAAGGCAAGGTTGGACTCTTGTGCTGGTCTCAGGGGGTTTAACCTCCTGGGCGAGGGACAAAGCACTTAAAGAGAACACACAAGGTCAACAAAGACCGAGCAGCTGAACATTCGTTTGGTGGATAGCTGCACTTCAGAGTGGAATGTTTGCTCCTAGAAGGTGTGCTCGGTCATAGGCTTAGAAATATCGGATCTGTGTTTCTCTAATGGAACTGTACATCTCTGTTGTACCACTGTGTCTACCACACAACAATATCCCCTTTGGACATTCATTGTCTAGTGTAGAATACCCTCCTTTTGCTTGATCACGTCCACCCTTTTCTCCTTCAGATCAGGTGTACTGTACAGAAACATGAGATACACCATCCCACAATCAAGCCAAATAATATATCCCCTCACCTGTCAGTGTGGAGAAGGCCCAGAGCCTTATTTGAATCAATACAACCCATACAACCAGCAAGCAGGATCCATGTGATGTACAGCTTCCATCAGCCTCTAGTGGTATGGAAAAGGGCCTGTGGTTGTTAAAGTAATGGACTAAGACCAGGCTGTCAGCTCCCCAGTGGCGGGGACTCCTTGTCTTATTACCAGGGGCCTCGCTCTGTGGCAGGACCTGCCAGGCACCATATTACTGCTCACACCCGCCACCCCCCCCTCCCTCCCTCCCTCCCTCCCTCCACCACATGCCATGTCTTTCCCATGACAATTTATTTCCTGTTCCTGTCTCTTCTCAATGCAGCCACCATTGATCAGCCGAAGAAGTATGCTTGAATAAAATATGTGATGAAAGGTGTTCCATCCTGGCTTCCATCCCTGTCAAAGTGATAAGACCCACTGCAACACAAGTTGTAAGAAAGACAGTGTGGCTACCTTGTGTTGGTTATTCATTTCAGCCTATATCTGTAAATACTCTAGCATGTGTTTGTGCATTGTTATTAGTGTGTGTGTGTGTGTGTGTTATTTACTATATTTACTTGTATTTACTGTGCCTCTGCTGTGTTTGAATGGGCTAATATTTGTCAACCATGCAATTCAATACATGGTCCACTATGACTTTCATAACAAACATCTTTGGAAACAACAAAGATTGTAACCATACAATTACGTAAAACATGAATTTTTATTTGGATTAATCTTGTATGATTGTTGATTCTGGTAAAATATCAAACCACAAAGACCACAAAACACTCAAGTGTTGATATTGAACGTTGTGTGTGAACTCCATGTTCTCAACTTTAATCCCCTGATTTGGTTTTGGCTTCCCTGCTGAGAACATGTGGAAACGCCAGCCCCCAGAGACTCATCCTCGTCCTCCAACCAGCAGTTTGTTTTGCAGGTTGATGAATACCCTCTGGCTGTCTTCCCTCTCTTTTCCTACACTACCTCTTCCTGAGATCAATTGTGACATTCTCCTGGAGAGGGCTACTTGACAGATCTCTCTGAAGTTTGTTGCTGGATGGGGAATCCCATGAGGAAGAGCGTCTGAAGAGGGGAAGAAGTGTGAGGAGTAATAAAAGTGATTGTTCAGTGTTCACAGGGCTTTGAACGTGGCCATGCAAGCTGTGATCAGCCTTATAATCATATGTCATCTATGAACAGGCTCCTGTCAGTATTATCTTGACGCTTATTCTCTATAATGCCTTGGATTATACTTCTTGAGGTTTATGATCTGATGAGGTGTGTTGTAGAGAATGCGTAACGACAATTTGTACTGTAGACTATTTCACTGATCAACCCAATTCACATTGAATACAGCATGATGTTTAATTCCTCGTTATAGTATCAACATCGACATGTCCTCATCATTGCAGTAATTAAGTGACAAACAAACTTTAAATCACTCATAAATAGAGAATTAGGTTGACAGTTACAAGAGATGGTAAGAACAAATAGCTTCCCTTTATAGATTTCATGCTTACTGTAATGGTACTGCCATCTACTTTATGGCCACATTTCTCTTTTTTCCCATTATCATTTCATTACTGATACAGTATAGTCATCAGTTTCATCAGGTAGCTTGCAGTATATCAGGTAGCTTATATCCGGTTCAGATTCTGTAACTGAGTGACTGAACTTTGCTACAGTAGGTAGCATTTCGAGAGTGTCCCTCGAGTTTGAGATGATTTATGTGAGAGAAGGTCCAACAAATGCTCCTTACATCTGGGCACAAGAATGGTTTAACATTAGAAGTGCCACGGGTGAGGTCATTTGACTCAGCGAGGAAAAATAAAAAATTATATCTTTGCACTCGATAACATTTCAGGACCCTCCTTTCATTACTTTTCCTAGATATGTGTGTTCTACCACCCAGTATCCTTACATTTTCAAAATCACACCAGGATAAGCTAGTATAATGCTATTTTGCAGTATTTCTGTGTTTGTGTTCGCATTTGCCGCCATCTTTTTTTTCCAAGACTGCAATGCTCTTCAATATCAGCAGAGGCCGCAGGGGGACACTAAGAAGTGAATAAGATTGATATTTGTAGCATAATGTGTTTATATAATATCTAGTGATCTTTGTGTGTCAATAACAGCTTCCCATTCTAAAGACTATGGGTCATCTGACCCCCGAGGGCGCACTATGAGTAAGTGAAGAGTGTTAAGTCAATGGCCCAAAACCGATTCCCTTTTCTACCCCTACGGCTCGTTTTCGAGTGCCACTTGCTTTTGAGCCAAGGCCTCTGAACAGAGCCACAAGCCATAGTGGTTGAAATCTTTCCCTATGAAATGGGGCAACCCTTCAAGACCCTGATACGTCATCAGTAGTGTCATAGAAAAGCATTGATGCTCGCGATTCATTCATAGGTTTTAAGCTATCAATCGATCAAACAAGTCATCAAATAAAAAAGAACAATGCTTCATTATCAGACCATGACAGAATAATGGTGCTCTGTAGGCTATTAACCTGTGCTCCTACCTTGCCAGTCTGCACTGATTGAGGACAACAGTGCAACAACTTCGCGGCTGAACTTTAGTAAAACTTCGGACATCATATGCCATTTTAAGGGGGGAAATAGACATCTAAAAATGCATGACTATCATGCAAAATCAGCCTTAAAATATGTAACGTTAGATATAACGTTAGACAGGGAGCGCAGATTTATTTTTATGGTGTCCCGAATTCCGATGTGACAGGAACGCTGGCTGTCCACAGCATTAGTCAACTACATGCTCAAATCCAGTCTCCCGCTTTCCCGTGTGAATGGGTGAATGAGAGACCATTGTAAAGCGCTTTGGAATAAGGCGCTATATAAGTCAGTCCATTTTGCAGAGGAACTGGCACCCTGTGACAAACACCCAGATATGAGTACTCCGGTGTCTTGCTCGGTAGTCTAAAGCCCCTTTCACACATACTGTAGGTCCCTGTAATTTCCATGGAATCCCAAGCTGTGTCAACCGGGCATTTTCGTCGTTCACACATGAGGCAAATGGCGGTAGATTCCCGTGTTGCTCCCTTTCACACATGTCGGCAATTCCCTGGTTGCGCGATCTACTTGAATAATTGCATTCAATACATGCATTCAACTGGATGCAGAACTGGAGCGGGACGGGCGCGTGGGACTGCCATGTACCATAGTATCTGCCATATCATACCACCAGTTTTATATTGAAAAATATGATGATAAATACATGTGGGACAGAGGTATGATATGGCAGGTGTGTGGTGTGTGGCGGTCTCGCACGCCTGTCTCGTTCCAGCGAGTCAACTCATATTACCAGTGCTTACCATCACCAAGTTCGCTCGCCAACTAAAGCACTTGATTACTGGAATTAATGGAAGTGCTCAGGTAATAGTGCTGAGCACCAAAACCCGAAGCGCGCTGGACTTTAGAACATCTGCATAATAGCGATTTTTGTTGTTATGCTTGTTGTAAAGAGGTCTATAATGGTCTATAAAGGTCTATAATGCATTGAAATTACCTTAGTAGGTGTCATATGCCATCAGACATGGAAATATGTCTATGCGCGACTGTCATGCACAAATCAGCCTGTAACGTTAGACACAGCACCTCGGCATAATAGCAATTTTTTTGTTATGCTTGTTATAATAATAATATATCCTGTGCGGAGAACATTGCAGCAACGGCACGCTCCTGCAGATTCTTCCTTTACAACATCAGAAGGATATGAGCATTCCTCACCAGAGAAGCAGCGCAACTCTTGACCCAGTCACTGGTCATCTCCCGCCTTGATTACTGCAATGTACTCCTGGCTGGGCTCCCCGCCTACGCCATCAGACCTCTGCAGCTCATCCAGAACGCTGCTGCCCGTCTGGTGTTCAACCTCCCCAAATTCTCTGTCTCTCTGTCACCCCTCTCCTTCGCACCCTGCACTGGCTCCCGATAGCAGCCCGCATCAGATTCAAGACCCTGGTGCTTGCATACCAGGCAGCTAAAGGGACAGCCCCTGCCTACCTGCAGGAAATGGTCACCCCCCAAACTCCAGCCCATTCACTCCACTCCTCCACCTTTCCACCTCTACACCAACACGGCAGTCATGCTGCCCGATCACGTCTCTTCACAACACTGGCTCCCCGCTGGTGGAATGAGCTTCCCACGGCTGTCAGAACTGCAGAAGACCCATCTCTTCAGGTTACACCTTAACTGCTCCTCCTGAGACATCTACTGCCCCCCAGCACTGCGTCTCCTGAAGACACCCGCTTTTCCCCTTTACTGTGTCCCCTAAAACTTCTATTGCCCCCTTTGTACTGTTTCTCTGTTTCTCCAGTGTCTATAAAAACATTTTTTTAAAAAGTCTAGGTTTAGAAGAAAGTGATAGAAGAAGATTTTTCCTTCTATCGCAGAGACTGCCAATGGCCCGGGCCTGAGCTGGATTATTCTTCCTGCTACGACTGGTGGATTGATGATTCACTTGCTTAGTCAAAATGTATTGATTGTAAATCACTTTGGAATAAGGCGTCTGCTAAATGCCAAAAATGTAAAATGTAAATGTTATAAAGAAAAGGTCTATAATGCATTGAAATTACATTAAACTAAGATAATAAGATGGTTATCATAATTTTTAAAATCTTTATTAATAAGTAATTACAGAACAAGTAAATGACATTTGTGGCTGTCTTCCGCATTGCCTAGAGCGAAATCAGATTTCTGTAGATGATTCGCAATGCATCCTGGCCATGGCTCCGAATCGAATGTGGTCCTTGAAAATCTCCAAACGGAGTGGATAGCCCTCCCCCTTCCCCCTAGCCCTTGATGAAAAATGAATTGGGACACCCCTACCCTAAACATGAACGCGCAAAATGGAGCCGCAGGGGTGAAAACAGAGCCGTAGGGGTGAATTGGGATCGGGCCAAAGTCACTGCAAAAGTGAGGAATTAATTGATCCTCAAAGTCCGGAACCCCCCAGCTATTCCCACCCCCCCAGCTCCCCCCCATCCCAGGGCCCCTACACCCTTACATAGCTTTTCTCTTCAGGCCATTTCGGAGGGTGAGGTTTTGAAAGAGCTGCTCGAGCTGGACAAAAAAAAAAGCCGGATCTGATGGTCTTGAGCCTTCCTTTTTTTAGCTTGCGGTCCCCATCATTGCAGCCCCAATAAAATATATGTTTAACCTGTCCCTCCTCTCAGCAGAGATCCCATCAGTATGGAAAAAGGCCATAGTGCGTGCCCTCTTCAAGGGAGGGGATCAGGCTGACCCAAACGGTTACAGACCCATTTCTATACTCCCCTGTGTTTCAAAAGTGTTAGAACAATTTGTAAATAAGCAGCTCACTGAAATTCTAAGTGTCCATAATATTTTGTCTGGTGTTCAGTCTGGTTTCCGATCTAGCTTTGGCTGTGTAACTGCAACTCACAAAGTCATCAATGATATCTCATCTGCCCTTGACTGTAAACAATATTGTGCGGCTATTTTCATTGATCTAGCCAAGGCCTTCGACACAGTAGATACTTGATTTAGCCAAGGCCTTCGTCACAGTAGATCATTCCATTCTGGTCGACAGACTTAGCAACATTGGTGTCTCTGGTCACTCCCTGGCGTGGTTCTCTAACTACGTCACTGACAGGGAGCAACGTGTTACTTCAGAACAACTCCTGTCGCAGCCCCTGCTGTTGATTGTTTGTTGGTCTGATTTGTCCTTGACTTGGAACTGTTCTTGTTCTCTGCTCTGTTTTGTCTTGTCATGTTTAATGTGTTTTAACTTTTGTATTTCTTTTACCTCCTACCCCCTACCCCTCAAAAGGCTGTGCCTTTTCCCAGGTCGGCATTGTAAATAAGAAGCTGTTCTTAATAGTCTTACCTGGTTAAATAAAGGTTAAATAAAATAAAAATAGGAGTCAAATCACTACAGTGTCGAGACACTACATTACATGAATTTGGTTAACTTAAGAGTATTGATTGATGGAAAATACATGCATGCATGCACGCACACACACACACACACACACACACACACACACACACACACACACAGCAATGACATGAGATGGAGTACAGGACTATCAATAACCTTCAGTCCTGATACACCTTCTTGACGATTTTGACGAGTGGTCTATAGGCTGACTGATCATTATCCTATCAGGAGAGACAGTAATGTCCTTCATCACCTCTCCTCTATACTTAATATCCACAGTTTGACCTCGTCTCCAACCCATACGTATTGACACACACTTTACCCTACAATGCTGAAGTCATCGTCATTGATTGAACTTCAGTTGTCTACTATGGAAATGCACATAACTTAAAGTAATTTCAATCATAAAATGCAAAAAGCATTTTCAATCACCCTTTTCCCAGCTGTGTATTCTCACATTAAAACAGTATCCCAGGGCATGACACCTTAGATTATAAGAGTGCTGCATGTGTCGTATCTCTATCAGTTTGTGATATATAATGGGAGTTTATTTTTCTTCCTCCATCTCATCCCTCTCTTGGCAATCCCTCACTGGCTCTACACGCACACACACACACACACACACACACGCACATGCACGCACACGCATACACACACACACACACACAAACACGCACGCACATGTGCGCATACACGCACGCACAAACGCACACACACACACACACACACACACACACACACACACACACACACACACACTTCCCTGGATGATGGAAATGAATGGCTTGGCTTGGAAGAGAGTGAGTGAGTCTGGAAGATTTACTCCCCTACTCACTCCCATAACTCTCAGCCTCTCGCCCGCTGTATCCTCTGGCGCCATGGTGATGAGCCTACGATGAGAGGAGGGTTCTTTTTCATCTGTTTCCATCAGCATGCAAGCAGCTCCTGCTCACATGGCCACAGCAAAGCCAAGCACTCAGCCTCAGGATGCTGATCCATCCATGCTGAAACTACTGATTGGCCTATGAATAATGAGGTGCATTACAACACTATCTATTGTATGTATATATGTAAACATTTCAATGGCTTAGTTGTATGCATGATTTTCCAAGATAAAGAGGGATTCGATGAATAGCAGACATTAATTTACTGTATGTCCGCCTGAGCCAAGTTATGCCCATTTACCGTAAGTATTATTGTGAAGTTTTTCTTAATTCCTTCAAATATTCCTAAATTCCTTAACAAACTCCTAGCTAAACCCAGCCTTCCGTTTCAGATGAACTGGCACCAAAAATCCCCCAAGACAATGATTCAATATAACGTATGACAGGGGAAAGGTGTACTGATGTAAGTACCATGGATAGCGCTGGTTGCTTTTTCGGGTGATTTCAACTCTGTTGTTGTCCATTTCACAGTCTACGATGACATTTAAATCTAGCATGCATTCTCACCATTGGCATTAAAATATATTGCATTGTGTAAGCTTTGGAATAATAGTACTGTACATCTCCCCTACAAATCTACTGTTAATAGGACAAAAGCTGTTTAATTCCTGCTGGATCTAATTGCAGCAGCAGCAGCAGCAGCAACAGACACATAGCTCTGCCATTGCGGTTGTCCTCCTCGCTGACAGGGAGGTTACTTGGGATGCACCGCTGGAGTCTGACGGCTGTCTGATCCCTGGCATCTCCTGCTCCCCTGTTCTCCCACTGATGGTGTGTTTACGACGAGGGAACATGCTTCTCATCTGTCAGTCAGGGAGAATGAAGGTGTGTACGAGCAACAGGGGAGATGGACGACGGCCAGATACTAACAGCTGTATGGGGAGATAAAGGCTTTCACAGACATGCAGAGAATGGAGTGGACTTTTTTCAGAATTACCGAGAAGATACTGGAATTAATGTAAGGGATTGTGGATTTCAATAGACAAAACGATACACTGCTATCTGAGACATTTCCATTTGTATTGTGTTAACATGCTCTAACCCCAAGATGCTGACCCCCACTCCCAGATGTTGACCTCTAATTGTAATAATAACTTTGTCCTGTACAATATTTACTTAGAACTGTTTCCTCATCCTCTGGGACAAGCTCAGATATTCCTGATACGTCACTCTGACCTCTGTTTATAGCCTTGGAGCTTGCATTCTCTAAAATGGCTGGAGTAAGAGCAGTTTTAATGATAGCAAAATGAGCACTTGCAGAGCTGTATAGTTCAGCTAAAGCCTTCTGCTAAAATGGGTTATGCTCCTTTTTATTGAATAGTATTCTCAGGTATTTAGCAGATATCCTTATCCAGAGCAATTGTGTGTATAGTCAGTGAAATGTTCTTGCTTACTGTGCCATCATATTCAATGTATTGTATTCATTTTGCACATACAAGCTTTGATTGCTTTGGACCATGTCACTCCACATGGCATGTGGCACATGCATCCTTTCCAATCTGATTGGAATACCTGAACAGGACTCAAAGTGAATTTTGAAAATGCAGTATTTTTTGCAACATCATTGATTGCATGTTTACATCCCCATCAAATGATAGCTTGTATTCAAAACCAGACTGCCCCAGGTGTTTTATTGCATGAAAATGATAATGTACAGTACAGTGCCTACTGCCTATAATATGGTATTCATAGTATGTGCAGAAAGTAACCATTGGGATAGAGATTCTCACTCAGTACGGTAACGGTATAGCATGGCACACCATAAGACGTGTTACAGGATAAGTATGTATGACAGCATATTGGCTTACTGTACATAATAACATAATGACCCTGAATTATCATCAACCATTTTCCATCAGTTGAAAATAAATGTCTTGACATGACAGACATAGCATATTATGAAGTATTATCAAGACATTATAAGCCATCATACAGTACAGATAATGAGGTATAATGCCTTACCGGTGTGTGCCTCATGGAAAGTGAACAGCCAAGTAGAGGGTTAACTATGAAATACAATAATCAGTGTGGTGCAGGACCGTGTGAATTTGATCCTGCAAGTGTGGAAGCATTGCCAGTATAGAATGACATGTTCTCCAAAGGAGCAACCTGTCAAAGAGCTAGTACAACACTACTTGCCAAGAATATTTTCCTGTCTGTCTCCATTTGTAAGAGCTGCATTGTGAAATCTGAATGACTGGCTCTCTAAAACATTTTTTTTTTTTACTGTGGCAGTACAGTAAGTCATGTGGTGCCTGGTTTTCTGACAGACTGCTGCTATTCCTGTCAAGTGCTGAAATACGCATATGCATGCTTCTTTTCCTGTACTGTCCTGGTGGCTAACTCTTTGAATGAATGAATGAATGGACTTTATTGTCATTGCTACAGTACAGGTACCAAACAACGAAATTTAGGAGGGGTGGCTCCCCTGGTGTTAGGAAAGGGAAAAAATAAACTTTTAGAAAAAAAATCACAAGAAGGGAAGGAGCTGGTTTACATAAATAAAGGCTATGTACACTATCCACTGTACTATACTGCACAGATAGACGACTAGGGTTGTCATATTGCACAATAGTATTATTCCACATTTATTTAAAGTGTCGCAGTTTGCAGGCTTGAAATGTACATGTTTGTGCCTCAGCACTACACCAGATTTTTTTTACAGTAAGATGCCCATAATATACTGTACCTGTAATTACATTGAAATAACTGCAGTATTAAAATGTTATTAAAGGTCTCAAACAACAACAAAGCAGTGATCCTGGCACCTCTTTTGGCAAACTGCTGAGGGATGTGGCTGGATACAGGTAACCACTGCTGAGGGATGTGGCTGGATACAGGTAACCACTGCTGAGGGATGTGGCTGGATAAAGGTAACCACTCTAACATTATGTGGATTCAAGGACTGACAATTCATGAATTCAAAATGATTGTTTTAACCATGTTTTTAAGCTATACAGTGCTTTTTTACAATAAAATTGCTTATAAACAATGGAGTAAAACAAGCTCACTGTATATGTTGCGTTCTGATGGAGTAAGACAGTTGAACTAAGCTCTTCAGGCATAGCTATATTCTTCAAGAATCAATGGCTGTATCATTAATTTAAAAGTAAAAAAATGTACAGTATGTACCTGAATCAATCCCAGAGTTCACCTGTAACATGTTGTTGCATAGTCATTAGTTAATTACATATGGAGTTAAGCTGTTTGTGTTATTACACAAGTGGAATAAGGAACAGTCCTTATGTTTAGCGGTTTGAGTTGGGCCCGGGGATTTTATAGTTAAAACTCTTTTTTTAATTACTATAATCTCAGCGTAATCAGCGTAATCAGCATGCATCCTGAGTTTTCACTGTCATTGGACATGATTAGTGTCTGAAAGTGAAGACAGACATGTGTGAGCCATGCTATAAATACTTACTGATGCTTACACCTTCCGCTATCATTATGTGGACAGTGGACACACAGTACTGAATAACCTTTTTGAAAAACACCTTAAAGGTCCAGTAAGTATATATGAACTTAAAGATAGCGCTTAATGGCCAAGATAAATCAGTAGCTATCAAGGAATAAGATTACATGATAAAGGACATTCATTGGACAGTGCTGTTTTGGTACAGACAAGGTGTTTTCTAAAATCTGGTGCTGAGCACCCAGGCCTTTACGTACCATTATGTTTTGTTGATATGCACACATTTGCCACTATTAGAAAAAGTAGCATGTTGTACATTTTCTGATTTTTTTGTGTCACCAATGAAGGCAGAAACACCTAAAACTACATGTTATACCTTTATATTAAATGTGTAGTTCCACTATTAATGTTGTTCACCACAACATCAGTATCATCACATCTAGACTTTTGCTTAGAGGTTCACATGTGCAATGTTTTAAGAATCTTGTATAATAAGAGTGTAGTAATTAATGATTTTTACATACATACTTAAGTAAGTAAGTAAGTAAGTAGCCTTGAGAATCGATGGTTCTCGAGTCTAATATAGTCCATAGAGCAGGAGCCTATCTCTTGTTTCTGTAGTGTGAGGCGGCTTGATGTAAAAGTATACCCCTTGGACATGACGCTGGTATGTCGCACATACTTCTGTACGTACTTACTTCTATATATACATACTTACTTCTCTATATACGTACTTACTTCTATACGTACTCACTTCTTACTTCCTATTCATCATGTGTGGAACATAAGGCTGCAATGAAAGAGCGTCGCTACTACTGATCTTAGAGATGGTATTCCATGACATAGGTCCAATCCTGTTTCCCTTTTCTACCCCTATAGCTCGTTTTGGAGTGCCACTCTCTTTGGAGCCACGGCCTTTGAACAGAGCCACAAGGGGTAGTGGTTTGAATCTTCCCCTATGAAATGGGATAACCCTTCAAGACCCTGATACGTCATCAGTAGTATCTTAGAAAAGGATCGATGCCCGAGATTCATTCACAACTTAAGTTTCATCCTATCAATCGATCAAACAAGTCATCAAATAAAAAACAACGATGCTTTATTATCAGGCCAGTTCATGACAGAATAGCGGTGCTCTGTAGGCTAGCAACCCTGCTCCTTCCCTGCCAGTTTGCACTGATATTACTAAGCGGCTGAACTTCAGTTAAATATCCGGCGTCGTATGCCATCAAAGAGGGGGTAATGTGACATGGAAATGTGTCAAAATGCACGACTATCATGCACAAATCAGCCTTAAAACATGTAACGTTAGATAGATAACGTTAGTAGACATGGAGCACAGTTTTTTTTATGGCGTTTCGAAATCCGATGTGACAGGAATGCTGGAGAAACAGCATTAGTCAGCTACATAATATAACCCATCAATATTACATAATAACAACTGCTCGGATTAGATTGCAGGATGTTTTGGTTTAATAAGTACCACAGCTATAGCGTCACCATCAACAGGGGGAAATGCGACATGGAAATAGGTCAAAATGCACAACTATCATGCACAAATAAGCCTAACATTAGATAGATAACTTTACATTAAACGACCCTTCTGTCTAGATAGATAGATAGATAGATAGATAGATAGATAGATAGACTTTATTTGTCATTGTTACAGTACAGGTACCAAACAACGAAATTTAGGAGGGGAGGCTCCCCTGGTGTTTAAGAAAGGAAAAAGAAACACATTTTGGAAAAAGCATAGATGCATAAAATCACAAGAAGATAAAGAGCTGGTTTACATCAATAGAGGCTATGTACACAATCCACTGTACTATACTGCACAGATAGTCAACTAGGGTTGTCATATTGCACAAGAAAGTATTTTTTCACATTTTTTTAAAGTGTCACAGTTTGCAGGCTTGAAAATGTACATGTTTGTGCCTCAGCACTAGCTGCCATTACAATCCGTCCGGACTTGTCCTGGGCCCAGAACTTAGGCCTTTTCTGTGTTCAGGGCCTTGACGGCCCTGTGGTAGAAGCAGTTCTTCAGTCTGTTTGTCTTAGCGGCCGGGGTCCTGTACCTCCTGTTCGAGGGCAGCTTGACAAAGTGTTCGTGCCCAGGGTGGGTCGGGTCCTTGGAGATCTTGGAGGCCCTCCTGAGACAGCGTGTTTCGTACAGCTTCTCCAGAGAGGGGAGGGTGGCGCCGGTGATCCCCTGTGCTGTTCTCACGACTCTCTGTAGATCGTTTCTCTCCGCTGCCGTGCAGCTGTGGTACCAGTTGGAGATGCCGAAGGTGAGGATGCTCTCCACTGCGCCGTGGTAGAAGGTAGATTTAACCCTAAATATGTCTACCATCATCCGCTGTCAAACGCCACAGGTAAGAATTTATTTCTAAATAAACAGGACTGTACATCTTGTTCTGGTCTGGAAATGTGGAAATGTATATTACACAAAGATAACCTAAGTAAATAGAAAATGCAGTTTTTAAATGCTGATTTCATGTATTAAGGGAAAAATCCTATCTAACCCTACCTGGCCCTATGTGAAAAAGTAATTGCCCCCCCCCCTTAACAACCAACCAATTAAACACATTTGTTTGAAAGATTGACATCTATCAGTCTGGAAAGGGTTACTGTTGTGAAGGCCCACAGTTTAGTGCCAGTTTAGTTTCCCCAAACCAGCCCTATTTCGCCCCAGTTATTTACTTTGTTATTTTCTATACTATTCCTATACGTTTCGTGAAGTGTATGTATTATTCTTGTAATGTTTATGCATATGTTTGATGACGTAGTATCCGGGGTGTGTCCGTGACCCGGATGCTACGTTCGGTGGTGTATATATAAGAAACGAAAGTAGTCCGCGAGTGAGTGTGTGGTGAGCAGCAGAACGAGAGAGAAGCAGAACGAGAGATAGAAACGAGAAGCCGATCTAAGATGGCGGATTCAGCAGCCCGCACACCGTGCAGCAGCTGAAGACGCCAGGAAAGCGATTACTGAGTGTACCACTGTAGCCCGTTTAGTTGTGTTCCCGTTGGACCGCCTTGCCAGCAGCCGGCTGTTCAACGTTGGACCAAGCGAGACGCCAGCTGGACATCATCGTCGCCTCCACGAGCGGACCGCGACCAAACACTGACTCCAGCGGAGCTTCGACGCGGACCACGCGGACTTGGGCCCTTCACCTCGTGGTGGACCACGAAGACGGCCCTTTCCCTCCGCGTTGCTACGTCACCCCCCCCTTTCGTCGGCTAACTTCATCGACGCACATGCCATTCCACCAGGCCTCAACGCGCACCACAGCCCTGGACTATCAGCCTGTTCAGGCCAGAGACTATCAGTGAGTGATTGAGTGTGTGTGTGGCCGGCCGGGAGGGAATGTATATATGGGGATGTATACCACCGTCGTGTAATAAATGTGTTGTTCATATGTAATACCGTGTGTTAGTTGTTTGTAGTTCCAATTCTAATGCTAATTGTATGCTAA
Organism: Nansenia antarctica; assembly: GCF_963989245.1. Lineage (NCBI taxonomy): Eukaryota > Metazoa > Chordata > Actinopteri > Argentiniformes > Microstomatidae > Nansenia > Nansenia antarctica. The sequence goes on from NC_137677.1 coordinate 45,828,713, forward strand.
TGCTAAGTACAAGGCTAATGCTAATGCTAGTTGTTTGAATGCTAAAGGCTAATGCTAATGCTAGTTCCCATGCTAATGCTAACGACATTAACTGCTAGTCTAACGGTTTGCTGGCGCCCCCTGCCTGTATCCTCCTATACTGCCTATTTAGCTCCATTTGTTAGATAACCAGCCCCTTCCTAAATTATACAGTCCTTTTCAGCTACTCCCTGGTTACAGTTACAAAGCCATTTCTAAGGCTTTGGGACTCCAGCGAACCACAGTGAGAGCCATTATCTACAAATGGAGAACATTTGGAACAGTGGTGAACCTTCCCAGGAGTGGCCGGCCTACCAAAATTACTCCAGGAGCGCAACGACGACTCATCTAAGAGGTCACAAAAGAACCCAGAAGAATCTAAAGAACTGCAGGCCTCACTTGCCTCAGTTAAGGTCAGTGTTCATGATTCCACAATAAGAAAGAGACGGGGCAAAGATGGCGTCCATGAGAGAATGCCAAGGCGAAAACCACTGCTGAGCAAAAACAACACAAAGGCTCGTCTCACATTTGCCAAAAACCATCCTGATGACCCCCCAACATTTTGGGAAAATATTCTGTGGACTGACGAGTCAAAAGTGGAACTTTTTGGAAGGTGTGGGTCCTGTTACATTTGGCGTAAACCTAACACAGCATTCCATAATAAAAACATCATACCAACAGTCAAACATGGAGGTGGTATTGTCTGGGGCTGCTTTACTGCTGAATTGAAATTACATTCAACTAAGATAATAAGATGGTTATCATAATTTTTCTAATCTTTATTAACAAGGTGTATTAACAAGTGTCTTCTGCATTTTAGAGCGAAATCAGATTTCTGTAGATGGTTCGCATGGCATTCTGGAAGGTAGTGTCATGGCTCCAATGAGAGTCTGGTTGTGAAAAATCTTGAAACAGATCCGTGAGTAACTGCATGTTTAGCACATCACAACATGCTGATAGAACATCAACATGCAAAAAACATAACTACACATAATTAGATCATCACACAATCCTTGTTTTTTAATTCACAAATAAGTCTTTAGTGATCCTAAAACTGTTGCTTGTTATAATGAGTACGCTCTTCAACACTTAGGATGTCTGGCCGTGCAGGTGGTTTAGCCGTTATCTTCTCCAAAAAGTTTGCTTGCCGCTCTGTAGACATTGGTAATTTTAGAACTTTTGAAGCACTGCTGCTTAGAATAGGATCAGCTAACCCTCTCTTTACTTTGCTATGCTATCGCCCACCAGAAAAGTCAAAAAGTGAGTTTTTAACAGAATTTCCTGAGTTTTTATCATCTGTTGTGATGAAAGTCGACAACCTGGTGCTGGCCGGAGATTTTAATGCGCATATTGATAATGCCTCTGACAACTTCGCGAATGAGTTCATTAGTTTTACCCAATCACTGAATTTGACTCAGCATGTTTCTGGACCGACCCATGACCGGGGCCACACGCTGGATTTGATTTTTACACTGGGCTTGAACATCAATAAGCTATGTATAGGTGAGTTTTTTATTTCTGACCACAAATATATTGCTTTTAATATTGATTTTATTGCTGAGTCCCTACCAAGCAAACAGTCAGTCAGCTCCCGTACACTCAACAGCTCCTCTGCTCTCAAATTTTCCTCTGCATTCGCAGACCTCAGTAATGATGTGACAGTGTCAACTGACACAAATGGCCTGGTCCACCATTTTAATCACCTCTGTTTGTCTGCCCTAGAATTAGTTGCCCCCCTCAGAACAAAAAAGAAATGTCTCAGTGCAGCTAACTCATGCCCATGCATAAATGATGACATCCGCAACCTAAAAAGAGAGTGCAGAATAGTTGAGCGGCGGTGGAAGAAGACTAAGGGGACAGTTCACTTCATTCACATGAAGGAACTCCTCACCTCTTTCAACCTAAAAGTTGAGGATGCAAGAACCATATATTTCTCCAACCTGATCCACCTTAATAAGAATAAGCCTAAAGCTCTTTTTGCAGTTATAAACACCCTGGTTAATCCACCTCCTCCCCCAGTTCCTGTCTACTCTGATAATGACTGTGAACTATTCTTATCATTTTTTCTAGATAAAGTTAACATTATAAGATCCAAGATAACACCTCCAAACATCATCAGTGTCGACCAGCCTCCTCCAGCTCCCTCGCTACGCCAGTTCAACATTATCTCCTTAGATGATCTTACCCCAATTATCTCACTCATGAACCCCTCTTCTAGTCCTGTTGACACCATCCCAACCTCACTTTTAAAAGCTGTCTTCAATAGCCTCAGTCCCTACATTTTGTCTATTATTAACAGTTCCATATCCTCTGGGTGTGTGCCTGATCATTTCAAACATGCCATCATCCAACCTCTCCTGAAAAAAACAGGCCTTGATCCTCTAGTCCACAGTAATTACCGGCCAATCTCCAAACTCCCATTCATTTCGAAGGTCCTGGAAAAAGTTGTTTGTAACCAACTTTTACAATTTCTTGACAATAACAAGTTGTTTGATACATTTCAGTCTGGCTTCCGTCAGAAGCACAGCACCGAGACTGCACTTCTTAGAGTGTCGAGTGACATCATTATGAGGGCTGATGTCGGAGAGTGCTCAGTGCTGCTGCTGCTTGACTTAAGCGCAGCATTTGACACTATTGACCACGACATCCTTTTAAATAGGCTCCAACAGTGGGTGGGTTTAGATGGGGTAGCTCTGAAATGGTTTTCGTCCTATCTGTCAGGGAGAAGTGTGGCTGTCGCTATCGACAGCTATGTCTCCTCCACATCTCCCTTGGCCTGTGGGGTCCCCCAGGGTTCAATCCTTGGTCCAATCCTGTTCTCCCTCTACATGTTACCCCTTGGTGCTCTTATTAATAGTTTTGATGGCATATCCTATCACTGTTATGCAGATGATACGCAATTATATGTTTCTTTTAAACCAAGTGATCTCAGCAAACTCACGATCTTACATGACTGTATTGCTGGAATAAATAATTGGATGGCACAAAACTTCCTACAGTTAAATGCAGATAAAACTGAGATACTAGTTATAGGCCCTGAGAGTACCTCGAATGAAATTCGGCGGTCCCTCGGTTCATTGGCATCCAATGTAAGTAACACCGCCAAAAATCTGGGAGTCTTTTTTGATAGCCACTTGAATTTTGAATACCATGTAAAAAAGGTCACACAGTCATGTTTCTACCATCTTCGCAATATCGCAAAAATCAAACCAATCCTTACTTCTCAAGACCTAGAAAAAATCATGCACGCATTTATCTCCTCACGTCTAGACTACTGTAACGGACTCTACTCTATCCTCAGCCGCTCTTCTATTAACCGACTACAATTAGTACAAAACACAGCTGCCAGAATTCTCACTAACACACATCGCAGAGCTCATAACCCCGGTTTTGGCCGCTCTTCACTGGCTACCCGTTAAATCCAGAATTGATTTTAAAATCCTTTTAATAACTTATAAGGCATTACACGGGCTGGCCCCTCTCTATATCTCAGAATTATTACAGGCAAAGCCCAATGTGAGATCTCTCAGGTCCTCGGACAAGGGCCTTCTGGTCATACCCTCGACCAACCTCAGAACCAAGGGTGACCGAGCTTTTGTAGTAGTGGCTCCCACACTGTGGAACGCCCTCCCAGTGTCGATAAAGAATGCTCAATCCGTTAATTGTTTTAAGAACTTGTTAAAAACACACCTGTTTTGTTTGCACTTTATTCCATGACATTTTCACCTGACCCACTTTTATTGGTCATTGTTTTGTTTTATCTCTTGTTGTGTTATTGCTCTTATGCCTTTATGTGCCTTGTGTTAAACTAGCAGTGATGTGTGTGGAGGACTCCCTGACGGCTTGGATCCTCAACTACCTCACAGACAGGCGTCAGTATGTGAGACTGCAGGGCTGTCAGTCTGAGGTGGTGGTGTGCAACACCGGTGCCCCCCAGGGAACTGTTCTGTCACCCTTTCTCTTCACCCTCTATACCTCCGACTTCCAGTTTAGCTCCGACCAGTGCCACCTGCAGAAGTTTTCTGATGACTCCTCTATCGTCGGTTACATCACAGACGACAGGGATGAGGAGTACAGGGCCCTGGTGGAGAGCTTTGTGCAGTGGTGCGACACCAACTTCCTTTTGCTTAACACCAGCAAAACAAAGGAGTTGGTGGTGGATTTTAGGAGGAAGAGAAGGACCCCAGCCCCCATCACCATCAAGGGGGTGGAAGTCGAGAGGGTGGACTCCTACAGGTACCTGGGAGTACAAATTAATAACAAACTGGACTGGACTGACAACACCGAGGCTCTTCTCAGGAAAGGGCAGAGCAGACTGTTTTTCCTGAGAAGGCTGAGGTCTTTCGGTGTCTGCAACAAGCTGCTGCAAATGTTTTATCAGTCGGTGGTTGCCAGCGTTCTGTTCTTCGCCGTGGCCTGCTGGGGTGGAAACATCTGTGCCAGGGATGCTGCGAAGCTAAACAAACTGGTGAAGAAGGCCAGCTCTGTGGTGGGGACCGGGCTGGACAGCCTAGAGGTGGTGGCAGAACAGAGGATGGGGAAAAAACTGGCGGCCATGCTGGCCAATCCCTCCCACCCGATGTACTGCGAGCTGGCGGGGATGAGGAGCAAGTTCAGCCACAGATTTGTTCTCCCCCGTCAAAGTACAAAAAGATTTGGACAGTCCTTTGTTCCAGCTGCACTCCGACTCTACAACCAGGCCCTGCAGGGTGGGGGAGACCTGGAGCTGGAACTTTGGAACTTGGAACTTTTTACTTATTGAGCCTGCACTGTTTTATGTATTTTATTGAATGTTTTCTGTCTGCCCTAACTGAGCTGTTTGACAACAAAATGTCCCCATTGGGGACAATAAAGGTTTTCAATCAATCAATCAATCAATCAATTAACTTGTTTTTACCTGATTGTTTTTATGTGATGTCCACTGTACAGCACTTTGTAACTTTGTTTCGAAAGGTGCTTTATAAATAAAATGTACTTACTTACTTACTTACTTAACCTTTCATAATATGAAATATTTGTATTAAATAAACCCTTTTATCCCTAATTCTATATTCATATTTCATATTTTCATATTCCAGAATATGGAGTTCTGTTACAAAAATGTTTGTGGTGTGTTCATATTACATCAGAATTCGTAAACATTTAATTTTGCATGTCAGACCCCCCTCAATGTCAGACCCCCCTCAATGTCTTATACAGTGCCCCGTGTAAGTAATGGGACAGTGAAACATCAAATAATGACTATGGGGTTAAAGTAGATTCTCAGCTTTAAAAGCATCTTCAATGGAGATTTGACATCGATAGTGTGATTTAGTCCAGGACTGGGCTTAAGCCCCCGTCTGTGAAACCGGCCCATTATGTCGTCGTAGAAATGACATAGAACAAATATTTCTAAAAACAATTAGAAACACGTTTATTTGCAGAAAAAAAATAGAATACAAAAACAGAAAACAGAATACAAAAAAAGCCCAGCGATCCTGAGGTGTTTCATTCAAGTATAGCAAATTGATGTGTGGGGAAATGTATTTAATGTATTATTTAAATAAAGTAATAAAAAATACTTTTTTTTTCACATAAAATTTAAATGTGTTTTGTGTATGGAGATCACCTTTTAAAATATGTACAATTAAGACGCTGGTGTGTGTGGACAGTGGTAGAGTGGAAACAGTCTAACTTAGTAACTGGTAACAGGCCACATGAGGTAGAGGTCATTTCCTGGGGTCACGCTGGGGTCAAACTACCTCACACAGACACGTCAGCCCGGCAGATAGGGCAGGTAGCGTTTTCCTGTAAGAAAACCAGGTGCATCGATAAAAAGACTCATTAGTGTTAACGTCTAGGATGTAGGTATGAAGTGTCAGATAGTCATTGTGTTTAATGCATTGCTCTAAAAGGGTCTGCGTTGAAAAACGTCATGCTGCTACCCAAAATACTAAACACGCCCCTACCTTTAACCAGCGGTCGATACACTTGACATGGTAGTCGTGGAGACACGGGAGCATCCTCAGCTGTTCCCTCGCTGTGTAGTCGGAGACACAGATCTGGCACCTGGACACGGAGGGAAACATCACCACTGGATGACAATAATAATAATAGAGAATATGCAATGGTATAGTTGTAAATGATATGCAATGGTATAGTCGTAAATGCATGTACACTAATATCCCATATCCCTGTTCTGAGGACAGAAGCATCAGAAGGTGAACTGTCTGATTTGCAAAAGGTGCAACACCTCATGCTCCCATCACGCCCACCAAACGGAGAGCAAACAACAGGGTTCCCACGGGTCCTTGACATCTTTGAATGTTTGTGAATTTGAGAAAAGGTTTTTGAAAATAGACATGGGTCATTGAAAGTGCTTGAATTCCCCTCTCTTTGTCTTTCTCTAAAAAAAAAAAAAAAATGTTTTACTTGTCAACTAGTAAATAAGTCTGTATTGCTTAACTTTACACATATCCACACCTCCACAGCCCTCAGCCTCAGCACTGGGTCACCCCAGGGCTGCGTGCTAAGCCCCATCCTCTACAACCTCTACACCCACGACTTCACCCCCATCCACCCCAGCAACTACATCGTAAAGTTTGCAGACGACACCACCGTGGTGGGATGTATCTCGGGGGGGGACGAGGCGGCGTACAGGGATGAGGTAGAGCAATTGAGCAAGCTGTGCAAGGTTAACAACCTGCTGCTAAACAAGTCAAAGACCCAGGAATTCATCGTAGACTTCAGGAGGAATAAGTCCGAGATCCAGCCCCTGCTCATCGACGGAGAGAGCGTGGAGATAGTCTCAACCCTCCGATTCCTGGGACACAACATGCGGGATGACCTGGCCTGGAAGGACAACACTAAAGGCACCATCAAGAGGGCACAACAGCGGCTATACACCCTGAGATGCCTCAGGAAACAACACAACAAGCAGGAGATACTGGTGGCCTTCTACCACGGCGCAGTGGAGAGCATCCTCACCTTCGGCATCTCCAACTGGTTCCACAGCTGCACAACAGCGGAGAGAAACGAGCTACAGAGAGTCGTGAGAACAGCACAGAAGATCACCGGCGCCCCCCTCCCCTCTCTGGAGGAGCTGTACAAAACACGCTGTCTCAGGAGGGCCTCCAAGATCTCCAAGGACCCGACCCACCCTGGGCACGAACACTTTGTCAAGCTGCCCTCGAACAGGAGGTACAGGACCCCGGCCGCTAAGACAAACAGACTGAAGAACAGCTTCTACCACAGGGCCGTCAAGGCCCTGAACACAGAAAAGGCCTAAGTTCTGGGCCCAGGACAGTCCGGACGGATTGTATGGCAGCTAGTGCTGAGGCACAAACATGTACATTTTCAAGCCTGCAAACTGTGACACTTTAAAATAATGTGAAAAAATACTTTTTGTGCAATATGACAACCCTAGTTGACTATCCGTGCAGTATAGTACAGTGGATTGTGTACATAGCCTTTATTGATGTAAACCAGCTCCTTACCTTCTTGTGATTTTATGCATCTATGCTTTTTCTAAAATGTGTTTTCATTTTCCTTTCCTAAACACCAGGGGAGCCTCCCCTCCTAAATTTCGTTGTTTGGTACCTGTACTGTAGCAATGACAAATAAAGTCCATTCCATTCCATATTTCACAACATTGTTTTGCTGTGCTGTGGTAGAGAAGGCAAGAGACCATCTAGTGTTCACACATTCAAGCCTCTCTTTTTAATTGTTGTCTGTGAGCGGATAGCTCCTTTTATATACATTCTCATCTAGATCTGTCTCAAACTATGCCGTGTTGGGCCCTTGAATTTGAGAGAATTGAGTCTTGAAAGTCCTTGAAAGGTGCTTGAATTTGATGTTTCAGAAGGTGTGGGAACCCTGAAACAAGTTTTCAGAACATTGCTCCCTGCTGAGAGAGAATGTGTTGTTTACTGACGTTACTGAGTTCTGTTGAACATCATAGTACAATGCCAAGCCAATAACATTTGATCTGTTCCACCACCAGCACACCTGATTCAACTAATCGACTACAAATCATATTTGCCAGTCAGTTTGGAAACCACTGCTCTAGAGAGTTGGAGTTAATGGGGAATATGGAGTAAAATGCCATTGGTGACTTACTGTGTCTTTCCTGAACAGTGTGCACTGTCATAGGCTTTGGTAGGCAGCCTGTTAATCTCCCTCTTACTCAGGGTGTTCTTAGCCACAACTGCCCCCTGACCCTGAAAGACACGAAGAAGACACATACAGTACACACACATTTATTAGAAAAGCTAAAGACACACAAAGAATAGTATCTAGGGGATGTAGCTCAGTCAATGCTAAGCCTTCACAGCAAAATGTGTGACCTCTATCCTTACACGGGTCGGCTCTACCTATTAGTTAAGCAGAGTCGGAAATGAATGTAGATCGGGGTGAATGTTTGAGTACAATTTGAATGATCGCTTTCTTTTTTTTAATGTAACATAATTAGAGGTGAACATGTAATGAACATACGTATATGTATATGACGAGTACGATTCCTGGGGTCTGAATCTGGATTCAGACCCCAGGAAGACTAACAGGGATCCTGTTGTGGATTTAATTGATTCTTAATAGATTTAGTAAAACTTATAAAGCACAAAGAGCTTAGATCAATTGTCTCCAAAGAGGCCTTTTATTAAGCAAAGTTACATGAGCGCAGAGAGAAACGAGCAGACCAATAAGCGAAAGCCAAAAATCCAAAAGCCCCCAACGATGGGTGGGACTCATATTTATAGAAATGTCCTTGGTCATGAGGTCACTATTCTTGGGAACCAATCATATTATACAAATCTGTGATTACACAAGTTAGGGGCCCTGTCCATAGTCAGAATTATTCACTGCGCCACAGATCTTGGCCCATCCCTTACAGGAAGGAAATGGGCCTTCCTTGAGTGCTAGATTCGCCAAACTGTAGAGAGTCTTCAATTTCTCAGTATAAATTGATATAAAACTACAACAATCCTTTTAATAAGGAAATAAATAAGTGGGTTCAGTGCGTACCTCGTTCCTACGACGCGGAGCACGGGACCGACCTCTTCCTCTGCATCGTCCTCTCAGATCTAAACACACGTACACACACATGTACACACACACTTAGCATACACGTACACACACATGTACACACACTCTTAGCATACATGTACACACACTCTTAGCATACACATACACACACACTCTTAGCATACATGTACACTCACTCTTAGTATACATGTACACACACATATACACACACTCGTAGCATACACGTACACACTCTTAGCATACACATACACACACACTTAGCATACACGTACACACACTCTTAGCATACACGTACACACAAGTTAGCATACATGTACACACACTCTTAGCATACATGTACACACACTCTTAGCATACACATACACACACTCTTAGCATACACATACACACACTCTTAGCATACATGTACACACACTCTTAGCATACACGTACACACACTCTTAGCATACACGTACACACACTCTTAGCATACACATACACACACTCTTAGCATACACGTACACACACACTTAGCATACACATACACACACTCTTAGCATACATGTACACACACTCTTAGCATACACGTACACACACTCTTAGCATACATATACACACACTCTTAGCATACATGTACACACACTCTTAGCATACATGTACACACACTCTTAGCATACACATACACACACTCTTAGCATACATGTACACACACTCTTAGCATACATATACACACACTCTTAGCATACATGTACACACACTCTTAGCATACACATACAACGACGCGGAGCAAGGGAGCGACCTCTTCCTCTGCGCCGTCCTCTCAGATCTAAACACACGTACACACTCTTAGCATACATATACACACACTCTTAGCATACATGTACACACTCTTAACATACATGTACACACACTCTTATCCCACACCTTCTGAAACCTCAAATTCAAGCACCTTTCAAGACTAAATTCCCTCAAATTCAAGGACCCAACATATAGAATAATATTCTATATGTTGGGTCCTTGAATTTGAGGGAATTGATATATTATAGTTTGAGACAGAACTAGTTGACGAGCTAAGAAAACATTTTTGAATATTGTGATATTCTGACGTGTAGCAAGAATATAATGTATAAATGATGAGACACACACTGGATATCAATTGGACTCTTTAGTTATTCGATGTGCACGCATTACAGCATATCCATTGACTGACTCCCGACTGCGCATGACCGGGTCTTGACTCTTGACAGTGTATCGAGTCTACCACCGGGTGGCAGTAGGTGGTCTAAACATTACATCACTCCTTTTTTTTTAATAAATGATAAAGTTCATAACATTCAAACAGTCCATTAACTTGGAACATTGTTAACTCGGAAGAACATGTTAACAGTCCTTTGGTACTCCTGCTCTTTAATCGAAGTCACGCAGGTATGCGGGAGGTTGTCTGTTCTCCCTAACTGGATACCTCGGCGGAGGTGCGGGTGGAGGCGTAGCTGGGCCTACTTCCTCACTGACCTCTGAACTTAAGTCCATTAGAGTGTCTGGGTTGTCTCGGACAATCTTCTTAAAGAATGAACTGTTCCTAGTGGTGGTGTAACCACTTCTTCCAGCTGTTATCATGGAACCTTTGACATCGATTACTGTGAGCGGCTCTGCGTTGTAAGGCGTAGTAAGCTTGTTCTGTTTTGGTTGACGACACAGGACGGTGTCTCCTGGCTTGATGTCAGAAGGCGTAGCGTGTCGTCGAGCATCTGAGAGAGCTTTCATCTTTGCCTTGGCCTCTCTGTCGATTCTGCGTATCTCTTCGTCAGCAGGGATGGTGATTGTGTCTGCTGAGGGTAGCTTGGTGGTCATCTTCCGTTGGAATAGTAACTCGGCAGGTGACGTGTTCGTCGTGCTGTGGGGAGTGGACCTGTACTCACGCAGGAAGACGTGCAGCTGTTGTTTCCATGGCATCCTCTGCATCTGGGCGATTCTGAGTACTTTCCCGACGGTGCGCATGAATCTCTCAGCTGTGGCATTAGCTTGTGGCCATAGAGGTGTTATCTTCCTGTGCTTGAACCCTAGGTAGTTGGCAAACTCAGCGAACTGGTTGCTGTTGAAAGGAGGTCCGTTGTCAGTCTTAACAATTCTTGGGATTCCAAACATGGAGAAGACTTTGTCCATGACTGGTATGACTGTGTTTGCTGAGGTAGATCGAATTGGCTCAACAATTGGGTATCGTGTGTAGTCATCGACTATAACTAACAGGTATTCTCCCGATGGGAGTGGGCCATAAAAGTCAGCACTAACACTGTGCCATGGTGCGTCTGGCAGCTCAGACATTTTGAGTGGTTCGGTCCGGGTAACTGGAGTGTTCACTTGACATGGGAGGCAGGTCTTGGTGATGGTCTCTACCTGTTGGTCTATGGTAGGGAACCATACCTTTTCTCTGAGTAGGGCCTTTGTCTTAGCTACGCCCTGGTGGCTTTCATGAGCAATCTGCAGCGCCCTCTGCTGTAGAGCTGCAGGTATGACAATCCTGGTGCCTCGCAGTATGATGTCGTTACCTGTGGACACTGTGAGTTCATCACTGACGAGCTTGTATGGTTTCAGTGCAGCAGCACCTGGTGAGCGGTCTGTGATTAAACGCCATGAGTTATTTCTGATGTGTGCACTGACCTGTTGCAGGAGTGTGTCTTTCAATGTCTCTCGCTGTATCTCTTGTAGTGTCATCGCCTTGGGTGTTGCTTGAAGTGCTACGAAGTTAACGTACTCCTCTGCAACCTTGGATGCTCTTGTGTTCTGTGACGACTGTACCGGGAGAGGGTGTCTAGACATGTAGTCAGCTGGATTGTCAGCTCCTTTTCTATATTCCACTCTGAAGTTGTACGGCTGTAGTCTGAGGCCCCATCTCTCGATCCGTGCAGGTTGTTTTGATCTCGGGTTATTCCATATCATCTCCAATGGTTTGTGGTCGGTTACCATGGTGAATGGATGTCCATACAGATACAGGTGAAAATGTTCGCAGCTCCAGATGATGGCTAGGGCCTCACGTTCTGTTTGCGAGTATCTCGTTTCTACATCACTGAGTGCGCGGCTGGCGTAGGCTATGATGCGCTTCTCTCCCCCTCCTCCTTTCTGACAGAGGATGGCGCCTAGCCCCACCGGACTTCCATCAACAATGAGCTCCGTCTCCTTCCTGGGATCGAAATATGACATTGTTGTGTCGCTCGTCAGGCTGTCCTTGAGCGTCTGGAGTGCCGTAGCTTGATCACTGCCCCACTGCCACGGAGCGTCCTTCTTCGTGAGCTCACGGAGCGGTGCAGTGATGGTTGAGTAGTCCTTTATGAACCTGGCGCAGTAGTTGGCCATGCCCAGAAGACTTCTGATCTCACCTGGATCTTTGGGGTCGCTGGCGTCGTGAATGGCTGACACCTTCTTTGGATCTGCAGAAATCCCGTCGGCAGAAAAAATGAACCCAAAGAATTCAAGGCGCTGCTTGTTGAATTCGCATTTGTTGCGATTGAGTGTCAAACCACTGTCTTTCAGTCTTTTAAACACTGCTCTCAGAGTGTCGTCGTGTGCTTCCTGAGAGACGCCATAGATGATGATGTCATCGCTGAGGTTCTTCACGCCCGGTATACCTTGCAGCGTCTGGCAGATGGCGTTCTGGAACACTTCAGCGGCGGATGATATACCGAAGTTCAGGCGTTTGTATCTTCTTAGCCCGAGGTGTGTTGTGAACGTTGTGATGTAACGACTCTCTGGATGCAGCTCGAGCTGGTGGTAGCCTGCTGTGAGGTCCAACTTCGAGAATACCTTGGCACCGTTCAGCTCGTGTATTACATCGTCCATTGTTGGGGTGATATGTCGTTCTCGCTGAATTGCTGTGTTCGCCTGACGCATATCAACGCAGATTCGGACTTTATCAGGGTCTTTTGGCTTCGGTGGTGTGACGATCGGGGAAACCCAGGGTGTTGGTCCAGATATAGTTTCAATGATACCGTCGTTCTCCAGCTTCTGAAGCTCCGCCTCGACCTTCTGACGGACATGGAAAGGGACCCGTCTGTGCGGCTGGCACGTCGGTTGGATGTCGGGGTCTATATGCAGTTTCACCTGGAAGTCTTTCAGCTTTCCGATTCCGGTGAAAAGCTCTGGGTAGCTCTGCACGAGCTCATCTGCGACAGTACGCCCACTGGGTGGCATCACTGGCGGCGTGTTCACCATATTGATGATCTGGATCAGCCCTAGTTCACTGGCAGTTGCGTAGCTGAGCAGAGATTGTCCGGCGTCGCCTCTGAGAACGTAGAACACACTCTCTGTCCGCTTGTTAGTAGCCTGTACTTTGCATGCAAATTTACCAATGATAGGTAGAGCGTTGTTGGACCCATATGGAAATATTTTGATCATGGCTGTGCTGAGCATAGGCTTTGGGTCAAGTGTGTTTAACACATCTTCATTAATTATGTTGACAGCTGCTCCTGAATCAATCAGTATTTTAACACTGACACCATTCAGCTTGATGTTGGTCTGGGGTTGCTGTATACTTGTGCTGTTGATTACATACACATACCTTTCGTCTCCACTTGATGAGTCTCTTGATTTGGTCTCGGAGCATGCTGTCACCTGGTTCACTTTCTTAGTGCTCCGCTGCTTGTAGTGAGCTGTGTCTTCCTCTTGGCTTTGATGTGCAAATTTCTGACCACGGCAGTGTTTGGCATAGTGGTTAGGCTTTCCACAGGCCCTGCAGTCCTTCCCTCTGGCTGGACAGTCACCCTCGTGTGGATAATTTCCTCCACAGTTTCTACATTGCAAGCTCTTCTCTTTGTGCCTGTATGCTGCATGTTGCTGTTTGGCGCCCTTGAGATGCAGTGCATTGATTGCGGTGACAGCCTTCTCTTCTATGCTTTCTGCCTGTTGTTCAGAGATCTCTAACATTCTCCCTAGGTCTAACATATTAGTCAAAGTCATGTTTGGCTCTCTGAGCGCTCTCCTGCGCAGCCGTGATGAGGTACAGCTCTGTATTATTTGCGCGACTATTTCTCTGTCTGCATCTGCAAATTCACAATCTTTAGCTAGCATCCTCAGTCTGGTATGAAATGTGTCTAAAGACTCACCGGGAAGCTGTATGGCTTGTCTGAACTTGTACACAAGGTAGTGTGTGTTCTTTTTCGGTGAGAAATATCCGTGGAGCTTCGTCTTTGTGTTTTCATAGTCATCACTGTCGTCAGCCAGCGTGTCGTAGATATCATGGACTCTCTCTCCAGCTAAGTGAAGCAGCAGTGCCCTTTTCCTTATTTCTTGAGTAATGTTTGTGGCTACGGTGTAGTTTTCAAATCGGTTGATCAATTTGTTCCATCGCGTTCCAAGCGAACTGGGATCGGTTTCTGTGTCGAATGGCTGTATGGCCATGTGGCCCGAAAATGCCGACTGCATGATACTAGCGTTAGCCTGGGTAGCTTAGCTTAGCTTCTTGCTAGCTAACTACTCACTTCGACTTTTCCGGACGGATTCTTCTTCTTCCTCCTTCAAAAATCGACACTGGTGGCGTTTCCACTTTGAATCCTCGTCGCCATTGTGATATTCTGACGTGTAGCAAGAATATAATGTATAAATGATGAGACACACACTGGATATCAATTGGACTCTTTAGTTATTCGATGTGCACGCATTACAGCATATCCATTGACTGACTCCCGACTGCGCATGACCGGGTCTTGACTCTTGACAGTGTATCGAGTCTACCACCAGGTGGCAGTAGGTGGTCTAAACATTACAAATATATATATACATTTTTTTTTTTAGAGAGAGAGAGAGAGGGGAATTCAAGCACATTCAATGACCCATGTCTATTTTCCAAAACTTTTAAGACCTTCATTTATTTTTCTCAAAGTCACAAACTTTCAAGGATTTCAAGGACCCGTGGGAACCCTGCAAAGGGATAGGTAGGCGTGTCAAAGGGATAGGTAGGTGTATCAAAGGGATAGGTAGGTGTGACAATCACATGCTTGATGTTCAGACATACCTTCCTCTCTCTGCTCCTGCTGCAGTTGCTCCTCTCGGTCAAACTGCTCCTGGGGTAGAGAATGTGGAAGGTTAGGGTTATGAGGTAGAGAATGTGGAGGGTTATGAGGTAGAGAATGTGGAAGGTTAGGGTTAGGGGGTAGAGAATGTGGAGGGTTATGGGGTAGAGAATGTGGAAGGTTAGGGTTATGGGGTAGAGAATGTGGAAGGTTAGGGTTATGGGGTAGAGAATGTGGAAGGTTAGGGTTATGAGGTAGAGAATGTGGAGGGTTATGGGGTAGAGAATGTGGAAGGTTAGGGTTATGGGGTAGAGAATGTGGAAGGTTAGGGTTATGGGGTAGAGAATGTGGAAGGTTAGGGTTATGGGGTAGAGAATGTGGAGGGTTAGGGTTATGGGGTAGAGAATGTGGAAGGCTAGGGTTATGGGGTAGAGAATGTGGAAGGTTAGGGTTATGGGGTAGAGAATGTGTAGGGTTAGGGTTATGAGGTAGAGAATGTGTAGGGTTAGGGTTATGAGGTAGAGAATGTAGAGGGTTATGGGGTAGAGAATGTGGAAGGTTAGGGTTATGGGGTAGAGAATGTGGAGGGTTAGGGTTATGGGGTAGAGAATGTGGAAGGTTTGGGTTATGGGGTAGAGAATGTGGAAGTTAGGGTTATGAGGTAGAGAATGTGGAGGGTTATGGGGTAGAGAATGTGGAGGGTTAGGGTTATGGGGTAGAGAATGTGGAGGGTTAGGGTTATGGGGTAGAGAATGTGGAAGGTTTGGGTTATGGGGTAGAGAATGTGGAAGGTTAGGGTTATGAGGTAGAGAATGTGGAGGGTTATGGGGTAGAGAATGTGGAAGGTTTGGGTTATGGGGTAGAGAATGTGGAAGGTTAGGGTTATGAGGTAGAGAATGTGGAAGGTTAGGGTTATGAGGTAGAGAATGTGGAAGGTTAGGGTTATGGGGTAGAGAATGTGGAGGGTTATGGGGTAGAGAATGTGGAAGGTTAGGGTTATGGGGTAGAGCATGTGGAGGGTTATGGGGTAGAAAATGTGGAGGGTTAGGGTTATGGGGTAGAGCATGTGGAGGGTTATGGGGTAGAGAATGTGGAAGGTTAGGGTTATGGGGTAGAGAATGTGGAAGGTTAGGGTTATGGGGTAGAGAATGTGGAAGGTTAGGGTTATGGGGTAGAGAATGTGGAGGGTTATGGGGTAGAGAATGTGGAAGGTTAGGGTTATGAGGTAGAGAATGTGGAAGGTTAGGGTTATGGGGTAGAGAATGTGGAAGGTTAGGGTTATGGGGTAGAGAATGTGGAAGGTTAGGGTTATGGGGTAGAGAATGTGGAAGGTTAGGGTTATGGGGTAGAGAATGTGGAAGGTTAGGGTTATGGGGTAGAGAATGTGGAAGGTTAGGGTTATGGGGTAGAGAATGTGGAAGGTTAGGGTTATGGGGTAGATAATGTGTAGGGTTAGGGTTATGAGGTAGAGAATGTGTAGGGTTAGGGTTATGAGGTAGAGAATGTAGAGGGTTATGGGGTAGAGAATGTGGAAGGTTAGGGTTATGGGGTAGAGAATGTGGAGGGTTAGGGATATGGGGTAGAGAATGTGGAAGGTTTGGGTTATGGGGTAGAGAATGTGGAAGGTTAGGGTTATGAGGTAGAGAATGTGGAGGGTTATGGGGTAGAGAATGTGGAGGGTTAGGGTTATGGGGTAGAGAATGTGGAGGGTTAGGGTTATGGGGTAGAGAATGTGGAAGGTTTGGGTTATGGGGTAGAGAATGTGGAGGGTTATGGGGTAGAGAATGTGGAGGGTTAGGGTTATGGGGTAGAGAATGTGGAGGGTTAGGGTTATGGGGTAGAGAATGTGGAAGGTTAGGGTTATGGGGTAGAGAATGTGGTGGGTTATGGGGTAGAGAATGTGGAAGGTTTGGGTTATGGGGTAGAGAATGTGGAAGGTTAGGGTTATGAGGTAGAGAATGTGGAAGGTTAGGGTTATGTGGTAGAGAATGTGGAAGGTTAGGGTTATGGGGTAGAGAATGTGGAGGGTTATGGGGTAGAGAATGTGGAAGGTTAGGGTTATGGGGTAGAGCATGTGGAGGGTTTTGGGGTAGAAAATGTGGAGGGTTAGGGTTATGGGGTAGAGCATGTGGAGGGTTATGGGGTAGAGAATGTGGAAGGTTAGGGTTATGGGGTAGAGAATGTGGAAGGTTTGGGTTATGGGGTAGAGAATGTGGAAGGTTAGGGTTATGAGGTAGAGAATGTGGAGGGTTATGGGGTAGAGAATGTGGAAGGTTAGGGTTATGGGGTAGAGAATGTGGAAGGTTAGGGTTATGGGGTAGAGAATGTGGAAGGTTAGGGTTATGGGGTATCAGGGGTGCAAACTGGTGATGGCCCAAAAAGGTGACACTTTATCAATGCGCGGATAAAACATTTTTTTGGGGGGTGGAAAGCGTAGCACTAGCAGTGCTAAATGGATAGCGCTAGCACTAATGTTGGTCTCAGCAGCGGTCCTAACCTTAACAACCGCATAATTGTTGAAAACAGGTTGCTTACTGTGACTGTCCTCCACACTGTCTAGAATTGTACCTAGCTGCATGAAGCTAAAAGTTATTTCAACAGCAGCAGAGTTTAGCAGACAGGAAGACTAGTTAGAAGAATAGTCATCATGTGACTTGGATGACACATAGACCCATAGAGGATGTGAGGGGTCAGAGATGATCTTATATATGTATATGTTGTATATGTATTTATGTTATATATGTATGTGTATGTGGTGCCACGTGAGAAGTCATCCCTACCTGGAGACTGCGAGCCATCGCCTCATCTTCTTCCACCTGCACGGAGCGGACCATTTCTTCTGCTGTGAAGAAATAAGACAACAATCAGACTGAACAATCTTCTTGTCGGGAATGATGGAATGGATCAATCTATCAGGGTTCCTACAAGTTTCAACAAGTCAACTTAAGACCTTTTTAGACCTATTTGAATATGATTTTAGACCTATTTGCGACACCATTATGATAGCTATTTGTCATCCTCAAGGTGATGAAATTAGGGATTTCACTGCCATACAGACAACAAAGTCTGAAGGATAATTAATATAAAATAAATATTGGTTCCAGCTTGATTAATTGCTGCGTAAATAGATGTGGTCGGACTGATTTCTTAGCAGGACAAGCTAATCTCAACACCTAGCACCTCATCTTTTAGACCTAATAACTGAAATGTAAGACCTTTTTAGGCCTTATAAATCGGATTGTTGGATTTTAGACTTTAAGGCTTTTTAAGATCAGCGCGGGAACCCTGATCTATAGAGGATTTCGTGATCTTAAATGCGCTGTGTCATCTCTTGTAGATCGGAGTGTGCAGCCTACACGAATTGACAAGTAACAGATATGCAACACGGGTCGTAATGATTACTCTAAAGACTTTATTAACCAAATAGCAGAATTAGTTAACGTGTTCTCTTCAGCAGAGTACAAGCATTAGACACTCACTCTTAACACAAGCAGGTTAAATACTTGTTCATGGTATCACAGATGTTGCGTCATAAATTAGCTCACATTCCCCTGACCATCTCTGGCTCCTACGACCCCAATGCCGTACCTCCTTAGAGATAACACCCCCAAAAATGCCCCTTTGTTCTATGCTAACACTGAGGATACCAAGGTAGCCTACATGCTGACCTAACTGTGACCTGTCCTGATACCACGACTATGATCTAAGATCTAACAAGACACACACAGGGTTCCTACAAGTTTCAACAAGTCAAATCTAAGACCTTTTTAGACCTTTTTTAGACCTCTTTGAATGAAAGTTTAGACCTATTCGCGACACTGTATGTTACGCCCCCTGGTGACTCGGGGTAGAAGGGCGCAACATAGAGCAACAAGAAGGACAAGTGAGGGTGCAGTCACACAAAAACCAGGAAACTAAGGGTTGCAATTAAATTGATATTTATTGATAAAGCAACACAGGGAACAGAGAGGACTAACAGTGGCACCAAATAAAAGTAATCAAAATAACCCCCACCCCCCTTTACAGGTGCTAGGCACCTCAAAGTACAGTGGGTGGTGCTCACTCTAAACTGGGGTGCTAGACAGCAGGGGGCCATTCCACTAAAGGTGGATCAGTATAGCTGCGATATAAATAAATGCGGCGCTCAGGCAACTCGAGATTGGAATTCAAGCCTCAGGTGATTCCTCGAACGAGGATCAGCCTTGTGTCATCAGTGTTCACAGAAGACAGGCTTACAAATCTTCGATATGGGCGCGTGCACGCAGACATACGCAGTCCCGAAGAGTCGATCTGTCGAAATGAAGATACTCCACTCTGCAGGGGTACTACATTTGCGCAGCATTCCGAATTATTGATTTTTATGAAGACGGAAAAATAAGATGTAAAATAGTGCAATACTGCCGCAATTAACAAGGCGAGGGAAATGGTTTGGCAAGAAATTGCTGACCGATTAAATGCGTAGGTCATACTAGCCCCAGTTATTGTTATATGTTCATATTTTAATAAATGAATATTACTACTGTGGTGATATCCGCAGCAGGCTACAAACCGTCATATCGCCACAATGGCTTAGT
The DNA here is from genome assembly GCF_963989245.1 of Nansenia antarctica. Taxonomy (NCBI): domain Eukaryota; kingdom Metazoa; phylum Chordata; class Actinopteri; order Argentiniformes; family Microstomatidae; genus Nansenia; species Nansenia antarctica. The sequence continues at coordinate 45,848,307 of NC_137677.1, forward strand.
GGTATCGACCGCTGCCATAGGATTTACTCGTCATTTTATATCGGTGGTTCGAATCCCTCTTCAGACTCACTTTTTACTGCATTTCGTTGTCTGAATCTAATCTAAAATCTCATCTAAAAAAGTATGTAGGCTATAAAATTATGGTGCAGGCTAATTTACAAGAACTGACACGATTACAATGGTGTTTGAAACCTTTGCATGAAATCTTCGGTTAAATGTAAAAAAAACAAAATGACTTAGTCAAGTCTCGAACTCGCAACCTTTGGAACTTGAGTCGGCTGCCTTTTTTTTTTTTTTTTTATCTTTTATTATAAAAATATTCTTTTAAATACAATCATAGCTATACATATTCATACATGTTCATTTTATAGCCTTCATTGTATTCTAATTCAAATAAAATAAATTAAAAACCAATAGATAAAAACAAAACACACCCATACCATTTTGGTATGAGATGCATCCATCTATTATTCAGTCAGTCCTTCATAACCAAGATAACCCTTTATCATAAATCAATAACAAATGAATGCAACACACAAAACATCTTCAAAAATCTAAATCAAACTCCAACCCTCCATCCACCACCACTCTTATAAACCCACAATCCCTAATAAACAACTTCTCAAAATCTTTTTGCCCTGTCTTGTGCATCAGTCCCACATTCTTCCTGATCAATCCCTCAAAGACTTTCCACACCGTTATCCACTTTCCCTCAAATCTTGCTTAACCACTACGCCAGCCAGACCGCTGAGATGACAGCAATGCAAGTTGAGACAATTACTTCTTTTTTTTTTTACACTCTTTTCTTTATTGATCTATCGATCTATCTATCACACTTTCAAAATATCAAGTTATCTATCACACAATCAAACTATCTATCGATCGATCACACTTTCAAAATATCAAATTATCTATCTATCACACAGTCAAACTATCTAATCTATCTATCTCGTGTGAAGTGGGAATTAATATTTCCTAAAAGACACATGAGGAACTGTCGTTCGGGGTTTAGTTTCCGCCTGTGAGCCTTTTTTGACGCACGGATGACTATAGCCTGTGTTTTAGCCTGGTCGGGAGCAGGCTAATTATATCTGACTCAGAAGGAGCTCAACCAAGCAGCGAATTATTTGAGCCACATTGATGGCACCGAACGCAAGCTAACATTTTCGAGGCTTAGAACTTTATCGAGGCTTAGAACTTTATCGAGCTTTGTGGAATAGGGCCCAGGTAGCCTATGGACTCCTACGTATATGCAGATGTAAACCCAGGGTATCTCAACTAGTCATCTGTCCCTGTGTGCACAAATAAACATAAATTATTATTAACAAACAAGGTAATATAATAAATGGAAACTTTCATACTTAATTTACATAAATCATCTAAATGAACAAAACAAATAACACAAACAAAACCAAACAGAGCTCAACCCACCAGAGCCCTGCCACAGCTCAAAACAGGAGAGAGAGAGGGAGATAAAGAGGGGCCATAAAGATCGGTAGAAAAACATGGTCCAAACAGGGGAGGCTGGTTCATTAGGGGCAATTGGACAATGCCCCACCAAAGGGAGAAGAGAGAGATTTTTTTTCTATGACTTCTAGACAGTGTTGCTTCTGAATATCATAGTCCAATCAGCTAGTGTTCTGTGGAGTATATCATAGTCCAATCAGCTAGTGTTCTGTGGAGTATGTTCCAATCAGCTTCAAGTCCCGCCCCTTTCGGGGCAACTTTCACTCTACGCGAAATTGCACTAGGCTGTTCTCGTAGACTTGCATGTAAAATCTATTTTGGTTACTTCAGGCCATTCGGTCATTTGTCTATGGGGTTTTGGGACATGCACAAAGAATCGTACGTGCTTACGTCATGTCCGGCGTAGCTTTAGACCTGCTTCACCATCGCTATGGCGGCTAGTAATGTTCTGAACAACTCGGTTGAATCTTTAAAAGAAACACCGTTCAGCCGTCGTAGCAACCAGGAGAAATTAACAGTAAAGGAATTAGGACCACCCAGACCAAATTTAATTATAAAGCAAGTTTATACAAAGGCAGGGAACATGGGAAAATCGTATAACCGAGGATTTAGGAGGATTTCTTTCTGTAAACAAATTGAACAAATGGATTAGAAGGAGGCATCTTTTGTTCCCAACTTGAGGATATTACAACTGGACCTATTACCGAAGTCAAACTTCGTTTGTGGTCGCAATCTCCGCGGCTGTTAGGCTGCTACTGTTGGTGTTTTGCGAAGCCAGAATACACAAACTCGACCTGAAGGTAAGTGAGTCAGCTAAGATAAAAGCTACTTCAAACATTTAGTAATATCGTCAGCATGGTACGTTTTCTATTGTCGTCTTTTAGCTTGTTTGTTTATGTATTCAGCACACGCACACACACACACACACACACACACACACACACACACACACACACACTCACTAGAGGGGATGAAGAGGTCTGTACAGGGGGGTAGGGGGGATGAAGAGGTCTGTACAGGGGGGTAGGGGGGATGAGGAGGTATGTACAGGGGGGTAGAGGGGATGAAGAGGTCTGTACAAGGGGGTAGAGGGGATGGAGAGGTCTGTACAGGGGGGTAGAGGGGATGGAGAGGTCTGTACAGGGGGGTAGAGGGGATGAAGAGGTCTGTACAAGGGGGTAGAGGGGATGGAGAGGTCTGTACAGGGGGGTAGAGGGGATGGAGAGGTCTGTACAGGGGGGTAGGGGGGATGAGGAGGTATGTACAGGGGGGTAGAGGGGATGAAGAGGTCTGTACAGGGGGGTAGGGGGGATGAGGAGGTATGTACAGGGGGGTAGAGGGGATGAAGAGGTCTGTAGAGGAGGGTAGAGGGGATGGAGAGGTCTGTACAGGGGGTAGAGGGGATGGAGAGGTCTGTAGAGGTGGGTAGAGGGGATGTAGAGGTGGGTAGAGGTGATGAAGAGGTCTGTAGAGGTGGGTAGAGGGGATGAAGAGGTCTGTACAGGGGGGTAGAGGGGATGAAGAGGTCTGTAGAGGTGGGTAGAGGGGATGAAGAGGTCTGTACAGGGGGGTAGAGGGGATGGCGAGGTCTGTACAGGGGGGTAGAGCTATTCTCATGCTAAAATCAACTGTAAATCCAGATTTTAAAGTTGATATTCTTCCCCGTGGAGCATGCCCCCATAACCTGTGCCCCACCCAAAATGTTTAGCACCAGCCGCCACTGGGTCCAAATGGTCCACATCCACCTGAGACAGTGTGCTGCTATCCATGGCCACGGTGGAGACATGACTGTCTACTGGCTGTCTGCTCTCTTTCGTCCACACCTTGTCAAACCTAAACCAAGGAAGGCAGACAAAACGATAGTGTTCATGGATTTGCGACAACATCATTTCAGAACCAAGCAGGTGAGCAGTTGAGCTAACGCAGACCTGGGTGTAGACAGCACGGGCATGGTCCTGCACTGCGCTCGCTACGTACAGGGTAACAACTAAACAACGGCTATGAGCTAGCGATTTACTTTAGGGCTAAGACTTATTTTGTCATTTGTTTTGAGGTAAGTAGACCCACCTGACTGTACGAGAAAGGCACACACACACACACACCAGTACACACACGTTATAATCTGACTGGGTAGGCAGGACAGTAATAGGACGGTCTCAGCTCAACTGGTAAAACTTAACTGCCTCTGTCTGTTATGACATAATTGTCGACACTGGCGACAGAGGCAGTTCAGTTTGAAACATAACATTCAGTTAAGTAAACATAATTTATGTTGTCCGACCTCACTACAGCATAGGAACTGCAGCTATCCAACTAGCTAAACTCTTGCTTGCCAAAGGATGACTTGAGACGTAGTAAATTTTACTTGTAGTTTACTGTGGTTCTTTACACCATCTTACAGGCAGAGTGAAAACTGTAACAAGACAGAAAGTGAAACAATCAGCCTACTACTGTTTGTTGGCAGCATCCTTTTCCTAATGTAAATCATGTACAAAAACGATCAACTGTAACAAGACAGAATAACATGTTAGCAGGTACATTTTCCTAATGTAAATCATGTACAAAAACGATCAACTGTAACAAGACAGAATAACATGTTAGCAGGTACATTTTCCTAATGTAAATCATGTACAAAAACGATCAACTGTAACAAGACAGAATAACATGTTAGCAGGTACATTTTCCTAATGTAAATCATGTACAAAAACGATCTTTTTTACTAGAAACAAATCAAATGCCTTTTTTTATGTAAATAAGCTCTTAACACTAACATTAACATTAAGTATAACTATGAAATTATTAACTTACACTTTGCCTCTGTGGCGTGTACAGCGTGGATAGAATGAATAGCTTCAAACTGGTTTCCTTAGCAACAACAAACTAATAGGAAGTGAGCTTTAGGAACTAGTAGTAGAGGCTGTTAACAACGTTTGACTTCAGTTCATGCAACACATGTCCCATTTGGCATGCAAGTACCTTATATAAGCCAACAATACATCAGAGCCCATTGGCAATTACCACACCCCCTATATTTGCTACTGTTATAGCTATAATTACAAATTTGGTGTCAAACTGTACATTTGTGGGGTCAGGGAATCCAATTTAATAGGTTTCAAGGATGAAAACCCAATACTTTTCTTCTTACCATGACAATCTGGGGTAAAATATGCAAATTTGTGTCCTTTAGTAGCATTATATTTAGACCAATCAGGTGCAACCTAAGCAAACCATGAAAGGATGTACGGTGCAAACACATCTGTAAAGTAGTGTCCAATGGTCACGGCACTTCCAGTACGAAGCATTTGGACAGGCACAGCACCATCCAGCACAGCTGCAGTTGTCACTGGTCTGTGGTTTTGGAGATCTCTGGGAACAATGCAATCTAGAATCTCACTCTTGGCTCCATGATGCATTTTTCCTGTTTTCCTGAGTGAGTAAAGGTGGATGATTGAGTGAAGGTGGATGGGGAGAACTTTCATGTGAGAATACTGCCTCATTGGTTTTGTGACCAGAATGAACAGCCAACAAAGGTTGGGTCACTTTTGCTTGTTGGTCCTTCACAATAGCCACTTCTGATTTGTTGTGTGGTTGGGAAAGTGGAGCCATGAACAACTTCAGCTTGGTGTGGTATGGGAGCAGTGAATGCCTCTTCTTGGGACCTGACCCGCTTATCCACAAACACTGTATCGCTTCTTTCCGATGTCCTTCACCTCCTTTACATTGTCGACCACATAGTCGAATAGTACCTAGTAGTGCAAATCAAGACTACCTGCCAATTTGAAATGAATCAGAAAATTACCTTGTAGACAGCTTGAAATGTTGGATACTGTTCATGGTGAATGGTCTTTATTGTCATTGATATAGTACAGGTACCAAACAACGAAATTTGGGAGGGGGGGCTCCCCTGGTGCTAGGAAAGAAAACTAAAAACAAGAAGGGAAAAGAGCTGGTTTACATAAATAAAGGCTATGTACACTGTCCACTATACTATACTATACTATACAAATAAACACTGTGCTGTACTCTATGCTATGCTATACCTATTCTAACATTTCCTATCTCTGAACCTTATGTACCCGAGGGTTGTCATATTGCACATAGTGTTATTGCACATTCATTTAAAGTGTCGCAGTTTGCAGGTTTGAAATGTTCACAGTTGTGTTTCAGTATTGCACTTGATTTCAATCTAGTAGCTGCCATCAAATGTCTAGATTGTCCAGGGCCTAGAACCTAGGTCTTTGCTGTGTTCAGGGCCTGAATGGCCCTGGGGTAGAAGCTGAGCTTCAGTCTGTTTGTCCTTGCGAACATGGTCCTGAACCGCCTGTCCGAGGGCAGCCGAGCAAAGTGTTCGTTCCCAGGGTGGGATGGGTCTCTGGAGATCTTGGAGGCCTTCCTGAGGCAGCGTGTGTTGTACAGCTCTTCCAGAGAGGGGAGGGGGGCGCCGGTGATCTTCTGGGCCGATCTCACGACTCTCTGTAGCGCATTCCTCTCTGCGGCTGTGCAGCTGGAGAACCACACGCAGATGCAGTAGGTGAGGATGCTCTCCACTGCGCAGCGGTAGAAGGTCACAAGCATGGTGCCTCTGTTCTTCTGACTTCTTTGTACCCTCAATTTCCTGGACTAGGCGTGCCAGCTCAGGGCGAACAATCTGCTCTCTGCAAACTGTGTCTAGGTCATCCAGGTTCTCTATGACGCCACCATGATTCTTGAGCCAATCAATGAGTTGCTCATGCATCTGGTCATGAGGGATCATAGATAATGCTCGCCTTGACTTCTGCCTTATGAGGTGACCACTTTGGAACTCCACAAACAGAGCAGGATGTCGCTCTTCTAGTGTTGCCATATTGTGGAGATGGATGGGCAGGTTCCGGGCATAGTGGGTATGATCCAGTGCAAATACCGATCAGCACATCAGCGAATCAAGTGTCTCCATGTAGAGGGAGATGTTTGCTGAGCAACAGGACGTGACAAACTTACTTACAAAAGTACTTTATATGAAACACTAGGAAATTGTGGAGGAGCTGTACTCTTGACTAAAGAATATAATAATTGTTTAAAGGAGTGAGTGTGCCGTGAACATGTCTTACCTGAAGAATGAGAAGATCCAGCTCCATGGACTTGAACCAGTAATGTGCTTGGGGCTGTGAGGCACACTGCATCTTGAGCCATTCATCAAAGGGCAGAGGGATGAGGCCCCTTAGCTCTTCATTGTCATTTGTTGCCTTCTCCACGTATTGATCATATGCCTGCTTCATGAACACACAGAGAGCAGCTACAGACACCTGATGCATGTACCGGGCTCTGCAGATGTGGTGAACACCAATGAAGGACTGAGCTTTGCCACTAGTTGAGATACCACTGTTGGTAAGCACTGTGGTCCATCCACTGCCTTCCAGCCAGTCTCCAGACACACTCCACAGCATCTTCTCCGTATGCATTGGCCCCAATGTTACCAGGAAAGAATCCTCACCAAGCTCTGTCTGGGGGAACTTCCACTGAAGTTTACTGGCCAGGGTGAACAGTGGTTGATCAGCTACCATGACTGGTGTCTGACCTGGATTTAGATAATTCAAGGTTCTCTTTCCCTAGAAGGTTTCTGACTTTCTCCAGCCACTGGTAACCTTCAAGGATGTTGATGACGGGAGGCTGGATGAGGATGGCTGTTGGTATTTAGGGCAGGTACATACAAGACCTCATCAGTTGGCAGTGAAACATCTAGATCCATGGTTGTGTAGCAAGCTGTCAAGGTTTTCACACCCTTCTTCCCCATCATAGCTGGATCTAGGATGTCAGTGAGAAGTGGCTCTCTGAAGAGAAGTGCTGCTGAATGCTGATGCATGTTCCATGGAGGGCTGATGCTGCTGTTGTACCACACCAATCTGTTCCCAGTGATTGATCACTGAATTGGCGATGTATGTGCTGTATATTTCCAAGCGGTGATATGACACACATAGTCCTCGATTATGCATGGCCTCCACCAGATGTCTGCTGCCAGTTTGAAGGTGTAGTTTCATTGCCAGATATAGCCATGCTGGCGTTTTCTTCTCTTTTTTATGCTGAGAAACACTGTCAGGCTTCTTGGATCTGTGTCTTACGGAGTTGAAAATGATTTGCTGCCCAGTGGATGTTGCAACCTGGGACTTCTCAGGTCCAGGAGGTGGCTGATCAATACCTGGTCCATCAAGAAGCATGTGTAGGAATGATCTTAGCATGGGAGGGATCGGATCTGCTTCACAGAAGTTTGAGAAGGAACCTGTAAAAGCCTGCTTCATGGGGAGATACTCTTGCCAGAGGATTTTGGTTGTGTTGAAGATGATGGACACATCGTTGCATATGTTTTTCTTCATGTCCAAAACAACAGGTGCATGCTTCAATCTAATAATACAACTACTACTAGCTATACCTAGTTAGCTAACATTAGAAAGGTCTGTAATCAATAATAAAGTTATACCAACCTCATGTGTTCATCTAAAATTTCTGTCATCTCAACATTTTTGACTTGCTTAGGTTGCACCTGATTGGTCTAAATATAATGCTACTAAAGGACACATTATGGAAGTAGCTGGACCTCTTAAAACAATTTAAAATAAAATAGTTGGAAAATCACCTTATCACACTTATTTTTGAATGAAATTTTAAAATGTGACAATCTGGGGCATATTTTACCCCAGATTGTCATGGTAAGAAGAAAAATATTGGGTTTTCATCCTTGAAACGTATTTAATTGGATTCTCTGACCGCACAAATGTACAGTTTGACACCAAATTTGTAATTATAGCTATAACAGTAGCAAATAATGTATTATTGCAAAAGATGTATTGTTGGTGGCCATTTTGAAAAAAAAGCAGATCTCACTTGTGTCTTTGGATAAACGTTTTTCTATCACCCTAAGGTACTTGCATGCCAAAGGGGACATTTGTTGCATGAACTGAAGTCAACGCGCTATATTTTGGTCTAACAGCCTCTACTATAGCGCAACAAACGCTTTTCAAAATAAAAGTCCCTCCAACATTATGCCTTGAAGGCAACACACTCCCCGTCTGGCCTCTGTGAGGTCACTACTCAAGTAACCCATCACCTGAACTAAACATCTCTAAACGTCTCTAAACATCAGTCTTTAGTCAGAAGTAAGACGACTTCTGTGATTGGTCTGAGGAAAGTCTTTGAACGTCCCTGATCTGTAGTCTTTAATTCCACCTTTCTCGGAAGGTCTTTGTGATTACAGCCATCGGCCAGTTGTTGCGGGCAGCTTGATTGTCTTTGAGAAGGACAATGTCTCCTTCTTGCAGGTTATCACAGGACTTGGTCCATTTCTTCCGGCACTGCAAGGTAAGCAGGTACTCTCGACTCCAACGGTTCCAGAATTTGTTGGCAAGAGCTTGTACTTGTCTCCACTGCTTGGTGAGGAGGTCTTTGTTTGTGAAGTCCCCTGGTGGAGGCGGGACTTCACAAACACCTTAAAGCGTTGATGCAGCTTCCAGTGTCCATTGAGTCGATGACCTTAATATGTACAGCTCTGGAGCTCATACAGCAGAACAATATTGCCCACCGCTTGCTTTCAACTTGTCCTACTCTTGTACGTCTGGTGGTGATGGTCCAAGGACCGAAGACATCCAACCCAACGTATGTGAAGGGAGGGCAGGCTTCAAGGCGTTCTGGGGGCAAGTCTGCCATTCATTGTTCTTGCATTTTACCTCTAAGTTTACAACAGGTTACACATTTGTGTAAGACTGAGGCGATGAGCCTTTTCCCTCCCAAGAGCCAAATTCCTGCTGCTCTGACAGCCCCTTCAGTCAGGTGGCGGCCTTGATGTTTGACTTGGGCATGGTAGTGTCTGACAAGTAACAGGGAGATGTGGTTGTCGTTTGGGAGGATTACTGGGTTCTTTTCTGCAACATCCAGGTGAGCATTTTTTCTGCACGATTGGACTGAGGCGATGAAGGCTGCTGCTTAGCGGGACTGGCTTGTTTGTTTCCAAAGCTTCAAATTCCTTTGTGAATGCCCTCTTCTGAACAGCTTTGATGATGACTTCCTTTGCTTGGGATAGTTCATCTGGAGTGCGAGGTAGATTGCATTTATGCCATCCCTTACACTTGTCCATGCTATTGGAAGACTTGTGAGACCTTGCAATATGGATCAGGAGTGCTATAGCTCGTACAAGAGTATTGAAGCTGGAGAACCTTTGAAAGCGTTCTGTATCAAGGCTTTTTCTTTGGAGCTGTGTAGCATAGCTTCTCACTTGTGGACGGATCTCTACGTCTACTTCTGGTTCGACTAAGTTGAACGACTGAACTTGTTCACGGTTTTTAGGCAAGCATTGTCTTGGTTGTCTGAATGGGAGTGGGGCTACCCAACTATGTGACTCATCTCTGTAGACCTCGTCATCCATCTCTTTCATAAAGATCTTATCTTCAATAGAAGGTGCTAGCCTGTTGTCATGTTCGGTGTGATTGAATACGGTTTGTCCCAACATCTCCTCTGCGGCCTTACTGAGCTCTGAGATCCTGTCTTGTGCCTCTCCAGCATGATGAATCTTTTCTTTGACATGTAAGAAGCTCGTGCAGGGTTGGAGGAGTGAAGGCCGGCCATTGTCGAGCACAGTTGTTTTGTAGGTGTTGACCCTTGGCCTGTGTCCAAACAGACATCACCAACTAACACCCAGCCTAGGTCTAGGCGTTGGGCGAAGGGACCATTGTGAGGACCGTTGACTTGTTCTCGTACCTTATGCACTCTAATTATGTCTCTGCCGAGCAACAGGAGGATCTCAGCAGCGGGGTCAACCTCTGGGATGTGCTCTGCTACCTTCACAAGGTGTGGGTGATGTAGGGCAGCATTTGGTGTTGGGATTTCAGACCGGTTTTTATGTCATCACACTCAATGAGTGGTTGGAGAGGGATTGTGACCTTTCCATTGAGTGACTCAACCATGAACTCTTCAGACCTCTGGCCGGATGTTTCCATCGTGCCGGAACACGTTCTCAGGTCATAAGGATATGGTTCAGACTTGACGTTGAACAGCTTGAAAAAACTGGACCTTGCTAGTGACTGATTACTTTGGTCATCCAAAATGACGTAAGCCTTGATTGCTTTGTCCGGTTGACTTTTGCGATATACTTTCACGAGGCAGATCTTAGAACATGACTGGCTGACCGCAAACTTCAGTGCAGTTTGAGCTGACGACATCCTCAGTGTCATCGCTTTCCTCTCCCTCCCCGCCGTTATGTAGTGAAGTTAAGGTAGCAGCTACCACTTGAGGCACAAGGTCTGGATGCATAGCAGAGTCGTGGTGGGTGCTATCACACTCTGTACACCTAACTACAGTGGTACAGTCCCTCGCTGAGTGGGGGTTAGAGCCGCAACACTTAAAGCAGATCCCTCTTTGTTTGAGGAAGGTCTTTCTGTCGTCCAGACTCTTGGTTCTGAAGGCTCTGCATGGCCTGAGGGGGTGTGGCATGCCATGTATTGAGGGGGTGTGGCACGCCATGCCATGTGTTGGACAGCTTTTGTTTAGGCCGCTGACATTGTCCATGAGACTGTTTGTGCTTGAGCCTGTTGAGGAAACATCCGTTTTGTGAACCGAAATTGGGTTTCTTGTGCTTTTAAAGAGGGTTTTTTTCACCAGCACTGGGAAGAACAAAGCTGGGGTCATTCCTCTTCCGCGCCTCATAGCATACGAACCTGGCGAAGAATTCAAATGGTGGAAATCGTCCTCCATTTTCTTCTTTGTGTCTTGAACCAGTGGAGATCCATTTTTCTTGAAGCCCATAGGGCAGTTTCACAAGTATAGGTTCGATGCCGCGGGCAGTGTCCAGGTAGGACAGGGCTGGGAGGTAGCCATCCTCCTTGGCGCACTGTAGCTCCATTAGCAAGTCTGCTGGTTCCCGTAGCTTTGTGTGTTCTTTTGCTGAAACTCTTGGAAAGTTGTCAAGTCGGTCGAAAAGAGCCTTTTCGATTATTTCAGGTGCTGCATAACAGTCCCTGAGACGTTCCCAGGCCTTTTCAAGTGCTATGACTGGGTTTCGTTACGTGCACTGACCTCAGACGTTTGACGTGGTTGCTGGATTCTTTACCAAGCCATTTAGTCATCAAGTCCAATTCCTCAGTGGCTGTGAGTCCTAGCCCTTGTGTGGCATTGTTGTATGATGACTGCCAAGCACGATAGTAAGTTTTCAGGCTTGTCGTCAAATTGATACAAACTTGAACTCACCAGATCGCGCCGAGCTAAGTACTGTGCCAGGTGTTCAGTTGTGGGAGCTCCGTGGTTAGCTGTTGGCATAGGCTGGGGATGGAAAGGTTGTGTAGACTCATTGAAGTCAGTGTGACACATTTGGGGGTTTCTCTCATGCTCACCTTCTCCTTGTGGAGCCTGATGTTCCACTTTCATTGCTGGTGGTGGCACATAGTCAAAGTCGTAATTTGCTATTGCAGGGTGGCTAGTGTTATTTGCGTGTAATTACTTATTTGGAAAAACAACGGGCTGCCACCTTGAAATGAAAGGATTGTTAGGGCTTAGGCCGGCTGGAAAGGTGTCATTTGCAGGGGAATTTACCAATGCAGGGCAACTGGTGCTATTATGTGAAGGCTCACTCGGGAGGACAGAGGGCCACGTCTTGAAATTAAAGGATTGTTGGGACTCACCCGAAAGATATCTTCTGGAGGGGGGCTGACGTGTTGAGAGACTAGGATTAATGGCCTCTTGGGCTGGGGAGTTGGTAGGTTTACATGCTTGTAGGTCAAAATGAGATCGGACATATTCGCTTGTCCGTTCCATTTTATCTTTCTCTGATGGGCCTACCCTACTGATGGGCCTACCTCATCCAATATAATTACATTTTCCATTGTATCTGCCGCTTCCCACACAGGACCGCTTCGGCTTGGGCAGCTGCTGTCTCTCGGCGGATGACGAGGACTTCAAGCTCAGCTTCTTTAACAGCTCTCTAGTCTATTTTAACTTTAGCTTCTTGGTCAGCAAATGCAGCGCGTACTCTAGCTGCCTCCACTTTAGCGTGAGCGCATGTTAATGAGTTAAGAAGCTTTTTGGTCTTTTGAACGACTTGAGAGAATTGCTGACATGCAGACCTTTTCACCAGACTGTGTCACATTTACTTTTGATCTCATATTGACATTGCATTTATTTGCAATATTTCCATTGAACAATGTTACATGTCCAGTGTCTCAATAAACCTTTTGTTCAACTGACTTCCTCTGTAAATAAATCTTACATACATCCATTAGTGTTATTGAAACAGAGATCTGTGGATTTTCCAGTGCCTCATCACATTCAAAAGCTCCATAAGCCTTGTTGTTAATCCAAAGAATGAATTTGGCAAAAACCTCCTTTGGAGCTGCTAGTTATGAGCTGGTACAGTTGAAGCTGGAATGTTATACTTTTTCATTTCAATTTTCCTAGACGTGTTCATTATGCAATATGCTAATAGGCGCCACTATTGGCACAGCATGAGCGGGTATAGAAGGTCTGTTTTACAGAGGTTGCCACATCAACTCCGTTTATTTATTAATTCACATACTCTCTGTTTGCCAAATCAGTCAGCTAAGACAATCTTCATCACTGTCAGTTTGAAAGCTTTGACAGGGTGCTTCCAAAACAGAATATATTTTGCTCCTTATTCTTTTGTTTTTTTATGCAGACTGATCACTCAACATACTCATGCTTATAAGATATAATGTATTTTAGTCTATGGTTTGACAATGGTATAACGGGCATTATACACTAATGATCAGTTAGATTATTGGCTTTTTGTGTGTCTTTATCAATTTCTAATGGGAGTGCACCTCTTGCATACACACGCTTCAATAAGACCTCCTGGCATAAAACCACAGCATAAGACCACAGACCATATCCTCAACTCTCCGACTAGCCTATTTCATCAGCTTTCCTATAAGCAGCAGTGGTCCTCAATGGACATTACTTCTGAGTGCAATCACAACAATATTTAGAGGTTTGCAGAGGCCCTGGAGTGCTTGCTAGCTGCCAGGAAAATAAGCTAAGGGACACACTGGCATTATACGTGCGAAGGTCAGCTTGTTAACCAAAGTAATTGGATTTCTTGGTTCTCTGTGGGCTGTGGCCCTTCGGCGTACTAAGTGGCAGCCATTAGCTTTCTTTCCCTCACTATTTTAGGCATATTCTCTCAATGCCTCTAATTTTGCTATTGATCAATTTGTCATTTGGATTCAGAGAAAAGACATCCCTTCCCAACTTCCCTCTCTTTCCTGAGACTGTCACACATCTTGATTACACAAAACGGCATTTACAAACAGGTCTGCATTCATCATTTAATTTACCTCTACTCTACGTAATAAGGTACAGTGTGGCCAAATGAATGATTAACATAATTTACATTTACATTTATCATTTACATTGATCATATACAGTAGGGTTCCACTTGCACCTTACTGTACACTATGCCTAACACGGCAACTTCTGTCAGTCTTTAAAGTTACATTTAGTGGCAGACAGTAATCTGTAGCTAGCAAGAAGACTGATGGAATGGCCTAAAAGGAAGCATTAATAATTCACAATGCTGAAATGTGAAAAGTTACTGCCATGGTCTAAGAGAGAGGAATTAAATGTAGCTCCGGGCTGTTTTTGGGCAACTTTTTAAAACTATTCATCAAACTTACAGTTCAGCAAGAGTAAAAGCTGCATGGCATCAACACTTTCTAGATAAAGTGGTTATATTAGCCAGTTGGTGCTCACATGAATGTATTACAAATCTCAAAGATGCATGTACCGTAATACACATCTCATAAATCAACATCTTAGTTTTCCATGTAGTATTCTCCTTCCTTGTATTCTCCAGGATATTTAAATCTTCAGTCTTTGGCTACCATTAGGTAGCGGGGTAAACCAACAGGGGCAGAGCTCCCCTATGGGGCTCCGCTCCACTCATAGAACTGGAGTCTACCTCTAGTGAGGGAGGGGTAGACAGGAGGGCCATATCTATATGGCTTTCTGGGTCAATTTCCAGGGTCATTTTTGCCAATAATGAAGAGGGAGATCAATAACAGTGTAAATGTGTTAAAGGTCTGCATTCTCAAGTCATTACAATACCATGTGCCACTGGAATCAGTGGGGACAATGCAGAGAAGGTACACTTCTGAAAAGAATCTGATTATTTTAATACTGATTGACTGGAGCAGCATAGCTCACATTAAAGGGCCTCAATAGTCATCAACGCTACTTTTTGTTTTTTAAGAATGTTTTTTAAGAATATTTATTTTTGGGATAAATATGCATTTTATACGTTATACACATATTTTATTAGATTTTGGTTATACTGTTGATTATAAGTTGTTTCATTTTCACTAGCAGCATTATCATGATACTGTGTATGATCTTCCATCTGACATTTTGCATCACTTTATGAAGAGACTTAAATACATTATCCCTTTATGACCTTATGACTATAAGGCACTTAATGTATCCGTCTGCCCTTTGATCCTATGTCTTTCTATGGGCAAAGTCAACATTAATACAGAGGGAAAACTCCTCTCCACACTGTACTGTATACATCAGAGAGTATGAATATCTTCCATGCTGTTTTGGTGTCAAATTAGTTGACAGTTTACTACTGTATGTCTCGGATTATGAAAAATGTAACTTAGTGTCCAATCAGTGAATGCTAATTGTTGATTTCATTTTTGAGCTGAACTGTGTATCCATAAACAGTACGGTAACCTAGGTAACTTTGTGCGCCTGCTCGATTGGCAGAGGCTTGCTCATGGCTGTCCAGTGTTCGCCGTTTTGCTCACACATTCTTCTAGCATTGTTCTAGACAAGAGCCAACACTGAGCACGTTCAGTGGGTGGACAGACCAAAATGGCGACGAAGAAGTGCATTTCATTGGCAGATTAGTGAAACAAGCTACAACTATCTAAATGAATCCTGTGTGATGTCAGACTTCAATGTGTCCATTCATTTCCAGTTATTGATTTCAACACTCAAGCCAAGTGTAACCTCAATGAATGTAGAGGCCAGCTGTAAACCTGTGCGACAGAGCAGTGATGGGTGGATAGTGAGAGAGGAAAAGTGGGGCACAGATTGATATAAACAACACCTTTGGGAGAGGAGAAGAGTAGCGGTGGTGGTAATGGGGGGAGGGGGGGGGGACATTTTGTACTGTATATTCCAACCCTCAGTGACATGTGAGATATATGAGAAACAAGACCTTTAAAAGCCATGGCGTCTTCTTGTTATACTGTAAGGCACAACACAAACAAGACCTTTTCTCAACCATATCAATTCAGGAAGTAATGCAGGGTTAGTAATAAGGGATTGGAAAATGTAATTCAAAATCCCCTTTGGCTCATTGGGCTGTGAAGTCATAAAACAATTGAATCCTTTATTTTCTTCTTTGACTTACATTATTTAGAACTCATTTAAAACCTTTAAATTCACTCTAATTATGCCCATAAAAAACTAAATTGTCAGTGAAGTATTATTTTCCCTCTAAGTATAAGAATTTTAAAATACTGTTCTGACAAGACCTCATATTTTGTGCAATGTTGTCCGGGAAGGTTATTTCACGTTGTTGAAAAATACCAGTGAAAGGATGGGGGAAAAGGCTTGCTGTAAGGCATAAAACAGCTTTGAAGATAGATGAAAGTTACCGGAACCAAATTGGGGAAAATTTGTTTTATATTTTATTCTGAACATAAAAGTTAAGAACCATGTTTAAATCATGCCTTTTCATCTCAATCCCAGATGGAGTGAAAGATTTGATGATCTCTTTTTCACTACTTACCCCTACTTGGTAACATTCTAACTTTATGGGTAACCCTTTAGTTTATGGCCCACTATTTACAAGGTATTCACTTAAAAGGTATTTTGTAAAATGGTACTTACCAAATAAGTGCATAACATACACACATTGGAGTCTTTGAGTACCACTACATATCATGTGTTACATGTGTTTAGCGATTTGAAATAATTAACACTGTACAATGATAATGAGAAGTATCTTCTGTTCTGTATAGAAGAACAGAAATGATAATTCATTTAGCAATATGAAATCCCTCTACATGTATATGTGATAAATATATTGTTGTTGTTATTATTATTATTATTATTATTATTATTATTATTATTATAAATACAGAGATCAAGTTCTTAGGGACTGTCATACTCATACAAACACATTCTCTGTAGCTGTTTTGCTTAATGTCTTCTTGATTCCATCTCCCCCATGGCTCTTACCATTTGCAGCTATCTGAACACTGTTGCTTAATTACCACCTGCATTCCTGTTGATAACAGCAGTGCTAAAGCAGGGGTTGTTTTATAAATCACACCAAAGCTGGGATTTATGAGAAATAGAGGGGGTTTGATACTACCGTTGTGAAATATCAACCGGAGCATACTGTTTACATCCCAAATGGTACTTTTCACTGTCATTTTTGGCACCGGTGCTTGGCCCAAAGCCTCATACTTTTGTGTTTCCACCTTGAATGGCACAGAAAAAGCCCATGGCCATGGATCCAAGGTCCTACTGTGTCCTGTGACCTTGGGGAGATATTTGGGACTATTCTGGGCCTTGGTTTGGGTCTGCCCTCCCATTGTTTGGCTAGGCTAGTCTTTAGGCTAGGATAGACTAGCCTAACCTAAAGTCTATGGGACTGCTACTTGTTATGTTACAAAAGCATGAAAACACAATATAAACAAGTTTCTGACAACATCGATAGTTTGCTCTTCCCTGCTCATCTCACCAAGACATCAGAATGACCCTGGGTGATGGAAACACAATGTGGAGTGAAACCTGACCTCTTGTGGAATAGCGCCAACAGAGTAGTTTACAGGGACACATGGAGAGTTACATAATGTGCAAATATTTTCCAGTGTAAACTGCTGGATTCCATAATCCTTCCTATAATGACATATCTGATATTTAAAAACAACTAATATTCTTTGACCATTCACCATTAGTGTACTGAGCAGTTTCATTCATATATTCTGTTTCTCCATTATGCCTCAAACAGCCCCATCTGCTCACAGAAGAGCAAAGCACACTGGTTTGAAAAAAGGTTTTTAAAGCTAGCACACACTTCACCTGGCTGTCACTTGATACAGTATGGTACATTAGCCTTGTGCAGTAAAATGTCATCAAGGCACAAGGAGATTTATGGCCATAATGCAAACTGAAATATTTAGCATTGTGAAACTCGTTAAGTGAATGGATGAGAATGGTATTTCCTATTTCAAATTACAGTAAATTATCATGTTAAGGAAATGTGTTTACTGAATGTAGAGGGGATAATAGCCATGGGTGTTCTAGACGTGTCCTGCAAAGGACAAGTTGATAGGACACTCGTAGCCACTATGGCGAGTGTTTCTTTGACTGAAGTGACTGGCGAATTCTCAAAATGGCTTCATGTGATTGGACGAACAAAATGTCAATCTTTCAGCCCTGGACTCAATGCATGGTGAGGCCAGGCCTCCCTTGCCCACCCATTTTCAGTGATTTGGCCAATCACATATTGCCATGAAAAAAATTGCATTACATTCTCATACTTCTATGAGAAACCACTTTCCTTGGGGAGGCCTGGCCTCCCTCAATACAAACGGATAGGGATTCTGGCCTGTAGGTGCTTTACAATTGCAATATTGGGTTTTAGCCATGGAAAAATTCAGATTTATGAACAAAACGGAAATAATATTAATATAAATAAATAATAAAAATAAATAAATAAATAAAATACATATAATTATTGCTTTTTTAAATCTCTCTCTCTTCTCAAATTATTGGGGAGGCCAGGCCTCCTCCACCTCTATGGAGGAGCCTCCACTGAAATCCACATCAGTTTATATCCATACTCCCTGAAGAAGCCTTTTTAGTGGACTGTTCTCTGATAATTCAATACAAACTTATCAATCAAGACATGGGATTCAGAAACATCTGTTCACCATATGAAATCCAGATACATTAGGGGTAGGAGTGGATATGAAGCACAAATTGTAGCCTTACACTTGCTATCGCTAACAAATGATACCTGCTGTTTAATTGTAAAACAAAATTATCAGATTGTCCTTTTTATTCTCAGTATCTGTAATTCTAATGTAGCGTCCTGAGATATTCTTACTATGCCCTCTACCAGGGTCACGTTATTAACAATACGCTACCGTGGGAAAAGAAAAATAGCTATATTTTTGTGGTTTTCAAGACGTTTGTTTGAAGTGTTTCTGTTATTCTTGAGATTTGTACACAGGACTGCCCTATGGAGAGGGGGTTAGAGAGGAATAGTGTAGCTTTTCTGTATAAAAAATAAAACTTTTTTTTTTTACATACAAACAAGCCTAAACTTGTTCATAGCTGGGCAGAATCCAAATAGGATGTTGTTTGCAAAATGGGGTTTTCTGCATTTGTGATGCTGTATAATTTCCTGTTTTCTCTATGCACATCCATCTGTGCCAGTGAAAAGTCCTCAATCTGCTCGATTGTGCCCAAATTTGCTGAACACATCTGCCAAGCAAATCTTGTCAGCTGCTCATCTGACTTGTTCAACCGGGTTTCAGTCAATGAATGGCATTAGTTTCCCAAATATACAAGAGCAATGGAAACTGAAAAGGCCACCTGCCCCGATTAGCCAAATGTCCAGGGAGGCTAGTGCATGCTACTGCCAAAGAGGTCTGAAACCAAAAGACTCAACAAGTGATTATTCCCTGTAAGTATGTATGGAACTAATTTGCCACTCTCCCATTGACGTCAGTCTGCTTGAGTCTGTTTCAAACCTCGTTGACACTAGCAGAGCTTAAATGCAAGACCTATAGTACTTGTTGGTGTGTAGTCAACATCTACCTGTAAGGAGAGCCAGCCACATTCAAAATGCTCTGAAAGGATAGTAAATAAAGAACAAAGAACATTTGTGACATGTGAGACACATGAGATATATCACTGTGGTCTAGGATGGACATTCAAGCCATGAACAGATGTCTTTGATCAATGTGTTTTTGCTCCACTCTTGTATGCACACTGAATCAGAGAAGTCTAGCCCCTTACTGTGGATGTGTAAATGTTATTCCACCCCTGTGCATGCATCCAACCCTCACCCTCAGCAGATTTATGGAGACCGAGGCACTCACACCCAAAGACACATATTTACTTTCGCTGAGGTCTCCTCATCAATCACAATGTAGAACCAAGGACATTCCTTTTTTCTGACATCTGCTATCCTACAGACAAACTCAAATTGATTGACAGAAGAAAATGTTTGATTGCTTTTTGCCTGTTTGAGGGGAATGCATTGATTAATACATTTTCTGTGCTGCTTTGTGCCCTATATCTTTTTTTCCAGGTCAGTGATTCTGTATCACTCAAAGTATTAATTTAGGACACATTAGGTCAACACAATAATGTACAGTATGGATGTATTTGATCAATGTCATTATTCTCCTTTTATATACATTATGTTGACCTTCTTAGAATTCTTTAAAAAAGTAATCTTAATTGTGACATCATACTGCCTTATATGGTCGTCATGCTGATGGAATGAGTGGTTGCTAAAACAATATTTCATAACACAAGCTGCATCTTTTAAGTTTTTGAAAACACACTTCAATGATGTCATAATCAAAATCTATTATTCTTTTTCTGGATTTCCCAGGAAACAGAACCAAACAGAACACTCCAACTGTGTTCTTTTCAGGAAAGACAGACAAAGCTACATTCAAACCACAAACCTTGCTGGTGAAATGCAGTCGTGCAATACTATGAATTCCAACGCCTTCCAGTTCTACAGGTCTCAGACTGCTCTTTCAGGCCTCTACTCCACTGTTGCCAGTGGCGAGGAGCCCCAAAGTGACTCTGACGACTTGTCAGGTAAGGGCTAAACTTTATTTTCTCCCTTATCCGCTAATCTTTGTTATTTGGTTTTGTTTGTGTAAGCAAATTATTCATAAGTTTTGAGCATCTACATGCCTGTCCTGTTTGGTCTGCAGCTTGGGGCTTCTCTCCTGCTGGGCCAAGAGTAGGGAGCCCTGCTAGCAGCCAGAGAGACCATTTGGTGTTGGAGATCACCCTTCTTCTATCCTGGCTGGCTCTCTGAACTTTCTCTCTCAGATCGACCTAGAGCAGACCCTCTGCCTGGCCCCAGCAACCCTCAGCCTGGCCCCAGCAGTGCTCGGCCCAACCACAACAAGAGAGGCAGGGACGGTGGAGACGGACCAGTGGTCCACCCAACCTGCAAGCGACCCAGGATATGAGACCATGGGCCCTATTATGCACTTCTTAACTTGCCATCTTAAGTCTTAATTAAGACGCACCGCCAGGTTAAGACCTACCGCCACCCTTATTATGCGCTTCATACGCGCTACTGCTATTATGCAGGTGTCGATAGGCGCCCACACATAAGACGTAAAACTCCCATGCATATATTGCTCATTGTGGGAGTGTTCATATGTTAATGAAGTGCACTAGGCGCCAGTGGCGGCTGGCCGATAGAGGGCGCTGGGGCGCCGCCCCCACCTTCACTTCCTTGTTGCGATTTGTAAAAGTTTTTTTTTTAAATAAACATTGTTTATTCACAAAATGCGGCTGATATTCTGTCGGCGCCTATCAGCATTCATTAAAAATCCTCCAATACAATAAACATTTTTATCTGTGTGTGTGTGTGTGTGTGTAAAACTCACTGTTAAAATACGTCGGGGGAGAACGCGGGGCGCCGTGTCAATGCAAGTCTATGCCAGGACGAATACATTTCGCTTACACGTGAGCTGTAGCAGCGCTCCAATTGGCTGTCTCTATTTCTTGGCCAGGACGCACATTTGTGCGCCCTGGCCAAGAAATCTCCAGTTGTATTGCAGACAATGCATTATGCTGAGGACTCCCGACTTCCGGTTTTCCGGACTTCGGGCTTCCGGAGTATTTTAAATGAACATTCGTAATGTCTGTCTCTGATGTTCATGGTCAATTAAATCAGCCTATTTTGTGCAACTAATAATGTTCCCGCTAATGGGTTAACCAAGCAGCCTCGCACCTAACGTGCAAGCACCTATCTTCGAACTATTCATAGCAATATGCGCGGGGCAAGGCGGAGGTACGGGTAAACACGGCTCATGTTCTGTCATCAAAGGTAAGAGTTGGTTTTCTTTAACTCAGCTGATGCATTGTTGTGTTTCTGACATGGTCTGGTTGTGTTACAGACATGGTCTGGTTGTGTTTCTGACATGGTCTGGTTGTGTTACAGACATGGTCTGGTTGTGTTTCTGACATGGTCTGGTTGTGTTACAGACATGGTCTGGTTGTGTTACAGACATGGTCTGGTTGTGTTTCTGACATGGTCTGGTTGTGTTTCTGACATGGTCTGGTTGTGTTTCTGACATGGTCTGGTTGTGTTTCTGGCATGGTCTGGTTGTGATACAGACATGGTCTGGTTGTGTTTCTGACATGGTCTGGTTGTGATACAGACATGGTCTGGTTGTGTTTCTGACATGGTCTGGTTGTGTTTCTGACATGGTCTGGTTGTGATACAGACATGGTCTGGTTGTGTTTCTGACATGGTCTGGTTGTGTTTCTGACATGGTCTGGTTGTGTTTCTGGCATGGTCTGGTTGTGATACAGACATGGTCTGGTTGTGTTTCTGACATGGTCTGGTTGTGATACATCATTGAATGTGTTGACCACCATCACTCTCCATCATCATCCATCATGTGTCTATGAAATAGATAGTACTGTACTACTGACTGCAGCATTCATCTCTGCTCATTGATGTAGCCATGTCACACAGACACATAGTACACATATTCATCTGCTACCTTTATTAACCTGAGTGTAGCTGTGAGGCCTGTACTAGCCTTGTTGACTAGACTTCCTCCTTGTCTGACACTGGGTATTGGACCGTACCGACGTCCATAGACCGGTCACTCTTCCACCTCAGTGTCTGTAGTTGACAGGGTAACTTCTCCATGGCCACACAGTCATTTTAAGGGTGAAAGTTGAAATTATACAATGGTTGTAACGCCAGTGCGTGTTTTATGCGCGTGCACGCGAAAAAAAATCGTGCACGCGGAAAACATCGCGCGCGCTGCGCGCGCGGAAGAGGATCCCCCCGCCACACTGCTGTGCCCCACCCAAAAAAAAGTGCACCAGCCGCCACTGCTAGGCGCCCCTGCTATTATGCAATCTGACTTTGCTCCTAGCGCTAAGAAGTGGTTTGAAAAGTTCTTAAGTTTAGACTTCATGCACGTTTTGAAACACGAGCGCGCTTCCGCGGTTTGCGCATGCATGTGGGCACACATGAACACGCACGTGGCTCCACGGCAAGACGTCAATTACGGTCACAGTATAAATGCTTTATTTCAGAAGGGAGAGGCAGAGAAGCGCGCTGACCTCCTTCTTAGGACTTCCATAATAGCATAGCGCTAATGACTCAACGCAGCCGGTTCTTAAAGGGAATGGCACCTGGCACGCTGATTGGGTTGATTGAGAAGACGCCCAAAACACACCCATGACTAATTTCTTTGCTTAGCGCCGGGTTTTAGGCGCCCACTACCGCACGCATAATAGCAAAGTGGCCTTGACCACGCCTCCACGTCTTAAGTTTAGATCTACCGCCTCGTCTTATTGATGAAGTGCATAATAGGGCCCCATGTCTCAAGAACTCAATTAGGACATGGGGACTTAAAGCATCCCATTTATCTTTCAATGTATCATTCAATTTAATTAAAACATGTATTATATTAGAAATATTTAAATTGCAATATTATTGACTTTGTATTGGCTCTTTTAGAAACATAGGTAAGTATTTTGTGTAATATTCTAAAGTAGTGTTATAAATAATATATGAATTCTAAATAAACATTTTAAATGATCACTGACTATGCTGTTTTTGTTACATAAAGTACTGTGTCCATGACTTTTTGTATTATTGAGCAGAGCGTCAAAGAGTGGCCAATAAAGCAGCCTCTTGTAATGTGGATATCGTCTGTAAATGGTAAATGGTAAATGGACTGCACTTATATAGCGCCTTTTTTGCTGCTCCAAAGCGCTTCCTCTGCCTGGCCCCAGCAACCCTCTGCCTGGCCCTAGCAACCCTCTGCCTGGCCCCAGCAACCCTCTGCCTGGCCCTAGCAACCCTCTGCCTGGCCCTAGCAACCCTCTGCCTGGCCCTAGCAACCCTCTGCCTGGCCCCAGCAACCCTCTGCCTGGCCCTAGCAACCCTCTGCCTGGCCCCAACAACCCTCTGCCCAACCACAACAAGAGAGGCAGGGACCGGGGAGACGGACCAGTGGTCCACCCAAACTGCAAGCGACTCAGAATATGAGACCATGTCTCAAGAACTCAATTAGGACATGGGGACTTAAACATCCCATTTATCTTTCAATGTATCATTCAATTTAATTTAAGAATTAATTTGTTATATTTTAATTGCAATATTATTGACTTTGTGTTGGCTCTTTTAGAAACATAAGTAAGTATTTTTTGTATTATTTTAAAGTAGTGTTATAAATGTAATGTATGAATTCTAAATAAACATTTTAAATGATCACTGACTATGCTGTTTTTGTTACATAATGTACTGTGTCCATGACTTTTTGTATTATTGAGCAGAGCGTCAAAGAGTGGCCAATAATGCAGCCTCTTGTAATGTGGATATCGTCTGTAAATGGTAAATGGACTGCAGTTATATAGCGCCTTTTTTGCTGCTCCAAAGCGATTTACAACGGCCTCTCATTCACCCATTCACACACACATTCACACACCAATGGCGGCAAGCTGCCATGCAAGGCGCTGGCCCGCTCACTGGGAGCAATTTGGGGTTCAGTGTCTTGCCCAAGGACACTTCGACATGTGGCGAGCCGGGGCTCGAACCGCCGATCTGCCAACCTTGTGATTATTAGACGGCGGCTCTACCTCCTGCTTGAGTGAGTGTCACAAGCGTCTTGCAATATGGAATTGCACATCGATAGTGCCGTACTCCACACATGACATAGTAAAACGAATATGTTCTCCACCTAAGGCTCGCTGATATGTTTGTTTTTTAGCAGAGGGGAGTATGGACAACTACTAATAACGTGTTTGTTTTTTTAGTATATATATATACTTCAACAGACATAACAAATAATATTATTTGTTAATAAGTATAATATAATATATAATTATATTATACATAACCTGCATTACAGAGGGGATTGAAATTCCGCTATTTAATGTCCAACTGTTGGAATACAGTTGAAGCCTCAACTGTCACTGTTTGCCTGAAGCTAAGTCTTTTATTTTTCCATATCCATCCCAAGATTCCTAAAGGGGAATCTTATTGCAGGCCAAGCAGCTGTTGGCACTGTCAGCCTCCCAGCTTTTATGAAAGTCGATTAAACTAATGCATCGGTCTCCTCCCTGCTTCAGGACACTTTTTATTGGTCTAATCCAAATCCATATCTCTTACTGTGTAATACCCTTATTCTACATACTGTAATGTTTACCCTCCCCACAGATCATGGTATGAATGGCATGAAAAGGTTTAAAGATTGTAGACATTTGACATCACAATTGACCCTGGTGTTTATGGTCCCTCCATTTCAGACATACACAAATGATCCATGGCCTGCTTATTATGATATAACAAGATCAATGCCTCTGTAATAATGTTCAGCTCAGGAAGATGTGTTCCAACAACATACAACCAGAGAGAACGACTTGACAAGAAAACGCGTAGGCTTCGGACAGGATAGGAGTTTCACTCCCATCTGTGAAAGAGTGTTATTGTTAGGGTGTCCTCATACATACCTTGTTTTTTAAATAGAAGTCTTTGAAAGTTGAGATGTGCAGAAAGTTCAGAAAGATAACAAATAATAATTTAGTGCCAAAAAGTCAAGTCAAGTCTTTTAATGTTGACCAGAATTTTATGTCACTATTCTAACAAAATGGTGTACAGTGTGTTGTATTCTCTCCTTTTGCCTCATATGTGTGTTTAGAAATACTGTATGCACATTCAGGATCAACACAAATTAGACAGAGCAGTTCGATATGCCAGTAAGATAATCAGCATCAGCCCGTGGCAGCGTTACAATCCAAACTGATGGGCACTAAAATAAAACAAAACAAACAGTAGTAGAGCACAATACCCGCCCTATCCATAAAAGTCTGTGTAGGTACAAAACACACTAAGCATTCTCAGGGATCCTTTATTACAGAGGCAATTAGGTTTGACAATGAACACTTAAGCCGATGGAAGGCTTACATACACATACAGCTGTACACATACTGCTGTTTTTATCTGTGACAATGCACATCATGGTGATTTAGCCTATAGGTGATTATTGATTAAGATGTGTTTTGCTGTATTTTACTTAAAACGTTCTTTTGTTGTTCAATGTTTGTCTCTTAAATGTCTCTTGTGTTTTTTTTGTACAAGTGGATGTCAGGTGGGAGTAGTTGCTCGACAGCGCCACCTAGGTTATAGCACCTAGGAGCTCAGCTAATCTTATAACCAAAGTACACACGTTCGTTTTGGGAGGGAAGAGGAGCAGTGTGAATTACCCAGAGGAAGCAAAGGCTAGAGCACTTTAAGATAAAAAAACATTTTAATTAAATAATACTCTCAATAAAATAAATAATAATAATAATAACATTGTCCAAATCCTCAGCATTGTCCTCCATGATGGAGATAAGATGGCTCCATCTCGTACAGTCCACGCCTGGGTGCGGGAGCGTACGTATGTCGGCATCACCCCTGCCTCTGTGTTTCCCGCTCCTTCATGGTCCCCCGCGACTACCAAAACGAGAGAGAACAAAAACTGGCCAGTCCAAAGTTCATGTAACAACCGTAGGAGCAACCCATAGCAAAATGGGTCTGTGTCAAGGCTAGGTGGAATGTGCTCCTATGGCCTACTGCTTCCGCTCAAGACCAGGGCACGAGAGACACACAGCCAGCAGGCTCTCTTCTGCAGTAAAGCCCAATTTATACTTCTACGTTGAATTTACGCGCGGCTACGCCGTAGCCTACGCAAGGGCTCTCCCAATTTATAGTTCTGCGTTGGTCGGTCTGCGTCGCGTTGGTCGGTCTGCGTCGCGTTGGTCGGTGTACTCATAATAGCGTTTTTTTTGTTATGCTTGTTGTAAAGAAAATGTCTATAATGCATTGAAATGACATTAAACTAAGATAATAAGATGGTTATCATAATTTTTCAAATCTTTATTAATAAGTAATTACAGAAAAAGTAAATGACATTTCTGTCATGGCTTCCGCATTTAGGCCTACGAGAGAGTCGGAATCGTGTCGGAATCATGTGCTACCAAGCGGACCAATCACAGTTCTTACGGTCTGCGTAGGTATGCCGCGTAGTTACATTTTTGCAGAGGTGCGCGAAAAGCTATGGCGTAGGCTACAGCGTAGGCTCGCAGGCTACGTTCGCGCACGTTCGTGCTCTGTGTCTCCGCCTCTCGTCCCTCTACAGCAGTGGTCGGGCACTCCCGGTCAGGGACCTCACCCTTCGCCTTTCCCAAGTTGCTTCTTTCCAGGTTGTGCCTCCAGGTCGCGCTTTACTCTGTAGCTTCGCTTCGCCACGCCACGCCAGATCCGTCCAGACTGCTATCCGGGCTACCGCATTCTTTTGGGGCGCAACTCGGTCTAATCCGGCAGCCATTCCTAAACAAAACCCCCCAGCCTCACATTGGCTGACCACACTGTCGCTCAGAGTTTGTGCAATAATCATGGAGCGGGGTTGAAGGAGCACAGCTGTCAATAATCAAATCAATCATAACAAAAAAGCAACAATGACACAACACACAATATAATAATATATCACTGTAACTCAAATAAACACAGCAAAATAGAAAAGTGTAGCAAATGATACACTGCTACAGAAAATATATTAACATCACACAAAGAAAACAATTCAAGTCCAGTCTGTGACTGGATAATAAGGATAATCATATTTGACTTGTCAATCGAAATTTAAATGGAGGGATCACAAAAACCAAAACAACAGATTTTGAGATTGTTAAAATGGAAATGTCCACTTCTATTTGTTTTCAGTTTGCTGGGGTTACCTTTTATTGCAGTAGTTTCCTTTAATCCCCATGCAGCCTTTTAAGGGATAAATTAATAGCATCCCCTGGTAGCCTCCCACAGAGAGAAGCATGCTAGCTGCTATTGTGTATTCACAGGCTCCTATGCACAGCACTGCAATTATGTAAAGGACAACACATATATGAGAATAAAGAAAGGGATTAAAAATAAACTATGGTTTGTTTGACTACACCACACTTATTTATCAGCAACTAATGTATGAAACTCTCTTTGCACCACACAAGAAATGTTGTTGTTATAAGCTTTGACACAGCAAACACATTGAATATAGTAGTGCTACATCATTCAATACACTGGCAGGAGAAACATACCCAGCCCTTTCTGGCACCTTGTAAGATTAAGAATACAATGGCCTAGCTGACATGGTTATATTAGGTATAAGCAAAATAAAAGAAAAAAAGAAGCTGCTGTAATGATGTGAGACTGGAGGAACTGCAGGTGTCATTAATAACGGTTGGCCGTATGAAATGTTAATCCACCAAGGGGTGGAAACAAAACTTACTCAAGTTGATGTAAGACATCCTTTAAAATCATCTCAATACTCCTGCACTGGTGTACAGCTGACAAATGGACAGGCAACAATGTTTTTGTTTGTGAGTGAAAAAGATTAATTGTAAACATTACCCCATCAGCCTTACCTTACCTTACTTCATCATAACTTTACCCAAACCTAATTGAGACAAAAGCAACAGCTTCAATCATCTCTCCCTGCTATGTTGTTGCTACATCAAATCATTACTTTTATATAGCATAGGATTCCTCTGGTACAGTATGCTGTAGTTAAATATATACATACTGTGTGTGCATCATGATCATGGGTTTGCAGTTGGCTTGTAAAGGAAAAGCTTGGACTACAAGAACTGCACAATTGACAGATATGCTAACAGCTCGGAGCATAATGATGGGCTGCTACGGACAAACCCCTTGCTGAAAATCCCCATGAGCAATGAAATATTTAACTCCACCTCCTCCGAGAACAGCGGGAGACACATCATACTGTGCTACATCATTCATATTCTCTGATCAGCCCAGTAGTCTCCCTGATACGATTGGCATCCCACTGACTTGCACTTTCTATAAGATGTTAGATTATTATTATATTATATTTGTCAAATTGTCAACAATCAGCCTTGAAGCAATGTGACACAAAATAAATGTTCTTGGTAAGCATTTAACTGACAGTGGTGGGAAATGTGTTCCTCTTTCAGACCCAATGACAGGGGGTAATAGCATCCACATGCCTGGAGGAGGACAGGTAGTCATCTGTGACTCAATTACATCAGGACAACAATAGAACAGGGGATTTGTCTGACAAGAATCAACTTTCCAATCATATTTGCTGCTTGTAAATTGAATTAGGAACAAGACTCTCGTTGTGACTAATTATGTCTTTGAGTGTCACAAAAGGCTTTTATAGCTACGGAAACATCTGTATTCTCCTGCCCAACAGCCCGTACAGTAACTGTTCTGCACCGCTGATTCATTTACTGTGTGTAAGGGCTTATCAAGGCAATACCAACACAATGTGTTGACAAACTGAGTAAGATTTATTTTATATTTTATATAGAGATGAGTCATATGTACACATCTGGGTTTCCGTTAACCGGCAATTACCGGTCTTTGTCCGGTAAAATTTGGTGAAGTCTGACAAATTGAAAAGTCGTCGGACATATTGTCCGGTGAAAATAATTCCCTTTGAATACAATTCGCTAAAGCTGGCTGGGTGCGTTCGTAAACACGCTCTGGAAATCCGATCAGCACTCGCGGAACGCCTCTCGTCCAATCGAACGACTCGGTCGCTCTGTGACATCGAAGCCAGCGTGCGCTCCGGCGCTCTCAGAGCGTGTTTACGAACGCACCCCTAGAAGTTTCCAGCCAGCTAGCTGAAGCTGCTACACACACCAGAGCCATGGCGACCGAACGGCAAGTTAAACAACATACTATAAAAGTGACATTGTTTTACTCATTACTCATACGTTTGTTGTCATTCGGCGGTGCTAATAGTCGCTTTCTTTATTAATTTATTTAATTTATTTTATTTTAGCAGTTTCCCCGAAAGTTAAGTGTTTGTTTTTATATCACTATTTGCACTTCTGGTTAGATGCTAAACTGCATTTTGTTGTCTGGTACTTGTACTCTGCAATGACAATAAAGTTGAATCTCACCTAATCTAATCTAATCTAATCTAAAATAATCTAAGATAATCCCATCACTATTACTCCCTATTTTCATCAGTGTTTCAATCCTTGAATCTGTGATGGAAATCAAGCAAAGCCACTTCAAGTCTCCCCACCACTGACAGCGCTGGGTGTGCCTTTCCTTACACTCTCGGTTATTCCCTGTGGATTTAAAAAACGGTGTTTTGGTTTCTATAATGTGGTCTATTCTCAGTGTTGACGAGCAGCTCAGGGGGCTTTGAGATGGCTAACAGCTAATTAAAGGAGTAATTCCACTCAAAAGGGTAGAAGTAAGCTGACTGTCTGTCTGTCTGTCTATCTGTCTGTCTGTCTGTCTGTCTGTCTGTCTGTCTGTCTGTCTCTCTGTCAGTGTGCTGGACTACCTATGACTTCCATGGTACCTGGGAACGCGTTGTCGGAGAGAAACGCCCTCTGTACAAAGGACCTACTGACCAAAATCCCTGTTCCCCGTAGCCTACATGCTTGCACTGTTACTGTTCAATAAAATGTTATACATCTAGACATTGTGGTATTTCTTTATATACGTATCCCAGACTGCCTATCAATTGTTTCTCAATAAACAGTTATGTTCTTCCCATTGTCATACTCCCGAGCTAAACGAAATGCCTTCCCAACCAGCGAGACTTATAGAAATGACGTTGTTTTATTGATTTAAAAAAAAAAAAGGGTAAAACTGTAAAGAGAAAATAGAAAACTCACATTAATCCCAAACAATTTAACAAACTTCAGTTAACGTAATGTGGAGTCCGTTCATTGATCGATGCTGTCTGTTCAGTTCCCAGTGAGGCGCCCGTTCAGCGCTGGACCCGTTCAGCGCTGGATTTGACGCATGGCATAGCGCGCATGCGTCAAATCATGTTATATTATTATATATTATATAGCTCGCATCTAATCGTATCGGATGAGAAATAGACATTAAATGGCATATATAGGCCGCTACACAACAGTAATCACCGCGACAAACAGCTATATTAGATTTGGAGAAAAAAATATATGATTTTGAAAAAAAAAATTTTTATTATATTTTAATATGATGACCGGAATATATCACGTTTGTCCGGTAAATCGAATTCTTCCCGGACACGATGTCCGACGGCAAATTTTTCTAACGGAAACCCTGGTACACATTATTGTAGTAGTTGTTTGTAAATGTTGGTCTTGATCTGGCCCACGTCTGTTTTTATTGGCTTCCAGATGTGACCCAGGTACAAATGTGTTCCCCGGGCCAGAAGTGGGCCGGCTCACTCTGCCATTTGTGAGCTGCATCTTTGCCATGAAAGGGCTTGACCTTGGCCGCCATGTGGATGTGGCTCAGGTACAACTTTGTTCCCTGGGCCAGAAGTGGGCCAGCACTGCCTACCATTCTGGTGCCTTATCTTTGTCATAAAAAGGCCTGACTTAAACTGGTATGTGGATGTGACCCAGGTATCACTTGATATAACAGTCCCGGTCTGGGCCAGGTCTGGTTGCTTAAGGCTTAGATTTGGATACCGTAACCGGCCCATTTCTGGGCCATCTTCCCAAGTGGTTACTGGGCCACATCCACACACCGGTTAATCGATGGCCTTTTCATGGTGATGATTGCACACAGGTCTGGCCCAGGCTTATGGCAGATCTGATTTAGTTTTTAACAACCAGATCTGGCCCTTTTATCATCAAATTGTAATCCAGATCTGGTAACTGTACTGGACACGCACTCTGTGTACTTACGTATTACCTGAAGACCCCTCTACAATCAAGCCTGGTACAGGCCAGTGACGCTTGCAGGTAGTTAGCCCCATCTACCACCATCCTATACAGTACACTATGCAAATTGTTGCCAAACATAACTGAAGGGCAATGGTGCCATATATTTCCACATGATTCACTGTGCATGATTTTCTCATCATGCACAGTGAGTCAGAAAATAGCTCCACTAACAGTCTCATATGAAATGCACACAGACACAGGCCCTCATCTTTGTCAGCCTATTGGTATTCAGCATGGAAAACCATGAATAAAACATTGACATGATGATTGGGGGCAAAATGCAATTGCATTGCTGTTGTCTATGGTCAAGGAGGTATACCAGAATGTCCATGCTGGGATGAAAATCTATGCAGGTCGACTTGACCTCATTCCCATCAGCGCGTCCCTCGCCTGCTGTTGATGTCTGATATGAGGCTTCAGATCGTCGAGGAGAAATTCAGACAGGGTAACGGTCAACCCACAGCTAACTCTCTGCCAACATTACCAGAATTACACTCTGTTTCCTCCTTTTCATGAAGTTGAAGCAGTGGGAATCTCCAGAAAAGAGGCAATCTTCCATGCATGACCATTATAGCGAGATGAGGGATATACAGTCATCTGTGCAGTCGTCAATGCAGCCACCCTAAAGATATTAATGATAGCCTCCTTTTCTGCACCACTGAGGGATTTAAAACCACTACTTATTCGCCATGCGTCAGATCTCTACGATAGAGAGAGATCTCACCCTGTCGGCTGTTTGATTTGTTTGCTTCACTTAATGAACTATTTTTACACTAGAGGAAACACGCACAGTGTAAAATGTAGTGACCTATAGCAATCTCATCCTGACACGATGGCTGAGGTTTTTGAACTTGCAGCATTTTATCTACAATGTCTTTGCATCCCACTAGGGATGTATAGATACCCTGAACACTGACGCACCACTAATACATATATACTGTGCACTACTACATACCCAGCCATCACCTTGTCTTGAGATGTCTTAATTAACCAAATTGTGTCTGTCAAGATTCCTTAAGTCGTCTCGAGACAAGGTGATGGCTGGGTATGTATGTAGACATTTCCGTGGTTGTAGTTTTTGGTTGATTGCTGAGATGAGAACAACCCAATCCCTATGCTTTCTCATATGAGTTAGTGTCACTCCACATCTCTGATCTCTGGTCTTTAAATTCAGACCATGGTGCCTTCCAAGAGACCACAGGGGAAATGTATAAATGATTAAAGTATAAGGGAGTCAAGAAAAGAGTGTAGGGGGATATTGGTGTGTCGCTGAATGACAGAATGCTGGTGTTGCAGTCAGGCTTATGTCTCTATCATATAGTGGAAGTTTAGAGGAGATGGAAAGCTGTGGACTGCTTTGTAGACAGATATCCTGGTGTTTTCTTCCTGGAACTTTGGGGGTTGTTTTCTGGATGGCATTGTGAGAATATATTTAATCATACTGTAGAGGATGGCAGTGCCAGTGAAGGTTTGACTGCTGAATCAAGAAGTGGAAAGAGATACAAGGTTATTATTACACCCAAACGAAATCCACACCCAAGCACAACATCTTCGAGAATATAACATCTCTTTTGTTTCTGCCTTCTTATTCTCTCAGACCAAAATAATCCAGTATCTGTTTTCAATAATTTCATTAACAAACTTCAAAGATTTCATACCTTTGAAGAATACAGTATACGGTATGTATTACTATTACACACTGTATCAATTCCCCTTCGTTGTGACTCTTTCAAAGACAATTGAACCATTATGTAATGTAGGGTCTTCCATGTGTTGTCCCAGACATAGATAGATCAATAATGCTACTGATCAAGCCAATCCATTAGACATGCTGGCATTGAGACCTTGTGGAGCACTGAGCTGCGTTGTGTTATTGCTCAGGCCTCATCAAGAGACTGTTGGCAGCATGCCATTGCTTGCATTATAATCAGTATCCTAATGAAGTATAACAGTCTATTTTTATTTTGAAGTTTAAAGGGGCAATCTATGTTTGCGACATCCATTTCTGGACGTTTATATTAATGACATATAACCATTGATATTTTTAAGAATATACAGTACCAGTCAAAAGTTTGGACACTATCTCTAACCATATCAGGACCCTTGCTTGTTTCATTCCATTGTTTTTAAGCAAACACTGTATAGATTCAAGGCATGGTTAAAACTATAATTTTGACCTCATGTCATTGTCGGTATTTTGTTCAAAAGTAAAAATTCCTGGGAGGTTAGTATGACCCAGAACTTAAGACTGGTTCATGGTTCTGTTGAAAATATGACCTAAGTGGCAGTCTGAAGAAAAATATAATGTGACACATTATATATGTGGCTCACTTCAAAATGGCTGTGACTCCTCCTGGAGAGGATGGTTAGATTCGCTGGCCTGCGCTCTTCACAGTCAGAAAAGCCTTTTATCAGTCACTCCTGGTGCCACTGAGAATGGGAGAGTTATGTGCTCTCTCAGCCTCTCCACTTCACCACAGCTGTTCACAGCTTCAGATCATGAGCCAGCACAACCAGCAAGCAGTAGAGTGACAGCAGACAGTAGAGTGTGATGCAGAGAAGAGCTGTGCAGTGAGGGATTGGTCTTTTCTCCATTTTACAAGGTGCAGTAAAAACAAAAAACTCAGTATATGTAGTGAGTATTTTTTGGTACCCAGATCATTCCCCTGTGACAACATGGTTCTAATGATATCTCTAACTAACCATTAGGGCCTATGTGCCCTAATTGGGCATTGGGCCTATCCTTGACACAGCCTAAAACGGACGTAAAGTACTACAATTGAAAAGTTAACTTTTACAGTCTCCCTTGTTCATAATTAAACTGTTATTACATTGTTCCATACAGTAGTCTCTATGCATTTCTTGGTTGCTACATAATTCTGTTACAAGTAACCCAACGTTATGGATGAAGCCATTAATGAAATATAAGGCAGGGGATGGCTCAAAATGACCTTGTTCTGTCTGATTTAGTGAAGGATTGGCACACAACGACCTAGCAATCACTTATTGATAACATCATGACTCAATCAGAGCTAAGCCCATCTGAATCTGACCTGATAGTTCTACTGTGGTCAAACATATACCCTTAAAGATTATTATGAACTTATTATGCCTTATGTTCTGTAACCTCTGAATAGCATTAAGCAAGACCAGGAAGAAATTGGTATGACATAAATTACTTCTAGTTCTCAGTATTGAGGCAGCTCTGTATGTGTCTGTTGAGGTGAGAAGTAATGGTTTCAGTGTGCGTGTATGTAATAATAATAATAATAATAATAATAATAATATGTTATTTATGGCCGCCTTTCAAGGCTCTCAAGGACACCGTACAAGACATAGTTAAAACCACATATCAGAACATTTTAAAATCAACAAAGCAAAGTCAGATAAAAACAGCAAAGTCAGATATAACAACAAACAAACAAAATACAGCAGATCAAACCAAATATGCCATTGTGAAAAGGTGTGTTTTTGAAAGTGGAAACTGGATTTGAAAGTGGAGAGAGTGTCAATATGATGTACTGTACTCTACATATTAGTTATTAGTTATTTTATTATTTTAAATCATGTTCGAAATAAAAGATTCATTCATTCATTCATTCATTCATTCATTATGTTAGGTGGCAGTGAGTTCCAGAGGCGGGGAGCAGAACGGCTGAAGGCTCTAGATCCCATAGTAGTCAGGCGGGCAGAAGGTATGACAAGTTGGTTGGCAGAGGAGTATCTGAGACTACGGGAGGGAGTGTGAGTAAGAAGGAGTTCAAAGAGATATAAAGGTGCTAGGTTATGGAGAGCCTTAAAGGTGAGAAGGTAGTGTACTTACAAAGAGAATATCAATTAAAGAGACTTTTCAACTTGTGGGGATAGACTGGGCATCAGCACCACTCAACATGCTTCTGACTGGCTCAAGGCAAGAAAAAACACATGATCTGTGTCCTATCATGCAACAAATACAAAGACTCATTCAGTGCATGGCTAGCGATGAGAGCAGGACCACGTTTTCAAGGTGAGATATGATGATACCCCAGGGAGGATCGTAAAGATTATGACATGTAATAAAGCATGGAATCAGGGAGAAAAGAAAATAGAGATTCCGTGCAGAGACACATACTTCTCCAGTGTTAAGAGTTACAGACACATAACACACACCAATTCACCTGTAAGTGTCATTAGTCAGACTAGTATGGCAGTCTCTCTACATGATTTATAAGTCTGTCTGAAATTCAATTTTTCTTAATGTATCACTACATTTGTCATTGGCAGGCTATAAGAATATACAGAGGTAAGAATAGCTAACAATCTCATTCTAGGCTATAAGTAGTTTAAGAGTAATATTGAAAGAAAAAGTAATGATTTTTGGAACTGATGAACCTTCAGTTGATGAAATGCAAGAACACATTAGAATACATACATTACACTATTGTGGTAAGGGCCTTAAATGTTCTGTTCTGTTCTGTTTTGTTCTGTATGTGTGGGCACTGAACAGCTGTTTGGATAACACTAAACATCTGCCTGAGTTAAATTATGAGTAAAGTGCAATGGCTGATGCACTGACATCTGTCTGATTCCCAAACAGCTAAGCCCATTCCGTATCTACAGTCCCACAGATGCCTTGTATTAGTTGCATTTTAGTGGCACCAAGCAGATGCCTTCTCTTAGAAACATTCAGAAAGTGTCATTTAATTTCTCATGGCTGTCTATTGGAAGTTAAAAAAACGACTTTGCTTTATGGCTCGACATCTCTAATCGATTACTCAGCAGATGGATCTGCACATGCATGCTCCGAAAATTCCTAAAATATGGAGCCATTCAGCAACGTTAATGAAGACGTTGATCACTGTCAGGTTAATGACAGTCCTTAAA
This sequence comes from Nansenia antarctica, assembly GCF_963989245.1. Lineage (NCBI taxonomy): Eukaryota > Metazoa > Chordata > Actinopteri > Argentiniformes > Microstomatidae > Nansenia > Nansenia antarctica. The sequence goes on from NC_137677.1 coordinate 45,884,628, forward strand.
TGCACTGTGCACCAATGGAACACTGTGATATTCTGGCAACACAGTCTTCGCGTAAAATATGCAGACATAAACAATAGTACAAGGCTACAATGGCATGAACACATGCCTGTTACTATAGTGTCAAATCTTCAAGCACAATGTAAAACATGACAATAAAACAACAACAACAACAAAGCACTCTAAGTAACTAAACTATGTAGTATTTTGACTTTGATAGTGTCTTACACTTATATCCAACACTTAAAAAGCATTGGTCAAAATTGTCTCAAAGCGAACTGGAACCTGCGATGCTCAGGATGCAGGTCTTGTTTTTACCCCCAAACTACTTCCTTACAAAGCATTCTTCCTTTTGTAGATTCCTGCCGGCTACCAGATGCCTGATACACGAATGCACTGTATTTTTTTGCCGGTACTTACTATCATGTGCAAGGCAAGCACACATATCCTATAAGTGACCAATGTGTATTCGGGAGGCCTTCACAGATAATGAGGTTGAAGTTCAAGACTGAAAGCAAGACTCAAGAATCATATCGGCTAAAAATGTCCTTAAGAGTTACTGTACATAGAGAAGTATGCTGCTTCATGACATAGAGAAATGTCATGCTCAAGTAGTTTTACTGCAGGTTTAGATTCTCTTCCAAGAGCACTCATGAATCTTGCCCTCATTAGAATGATCAATTCACTCTCCTATGAGAAGCCTGGGTCCAGAAGTGAAGATCTCCAACAGGGTTGCTGCCTCTCGTCTAGAATCTATTTTACCTGCAGAATGCAGGGGAGCTCTAAGGAGACCTGCTGGTAATCAAATTATAAGCTTTTTTAAAATTGTGATTTATACCTCTAGTGGCAAGGTGCATACTAGGCTGTTGAGAATTTAAAATGTGTGATTTTGGGGGGAATTTAGTAGATGTATACGCCCTACCCCAATACCACCTTCTACCCTCTAGAAAAGCAATCTTCTTTTAATAGCCCTCTGCTGAGTATTATTACCTGATATGTGCATGCACATACACATAGCCAGTTACTCCTATTGTGTGCAGATGCACATATGCTAAAAGTGACATGTTGAGACAGTGCTTCGTATGCATCTGTATCTGTCAGTCTGAGATATAGCTTTGCATTGCTGTGGTCATTAAATTAAGTCAAGAACATATCAACAGAGACAATTAAGTCACTCTGAACTCTGTGAGCTATCATTAAAGAGGTTGAAAATGAAGGACATAGTATGTGTGACAGCAGAAAGGAAACAATCACACAATGATAGACCAGGAGTTATAATCACCAAATGCAGCTGTAGTGAAGTAGTTATGGATAAAAAGGCAACGCTACTAAAAACCATGATAGAGTATATAAGAGGTTTGTACATGACATTCCTCACCAGCAGTGAGCTATTGAGTCTAATTTCAAAGCCATCCTTAAGGAAATAGGCTGTTTTTTTGGTCCAGGAGCAGAGCCTGCCCCTTCCCAGCATTAAGTGGGTTTTGGAATGTACAGAGCTGGAAGACAATAGTAAGATCCATTTTCTTTGTTTACAGCAGCTTGACCTGGGTATAGTTGGAGTGGCAGAAACTTGGACAGAACAGTTTTCACCAATGTGTATTAGAGGTGTACAGAGACGTCATTATCTGTATCGGTATCTGTTCAACCAACAAAACGATCTGTATTTTTATTTGGATGGGGCACTGGACTGGACTGTTTATACCAGAAGTCACGTTAAAGTTAATGAATGAATGAATGAATGAATGAATGGATGAATGAATGAATGAATGAATGGTCTTTATTGTCATTGCTACAGTACAGGTACTGCATTTTCTATGCAACTTTTGTGCTATTCAAAGCATCAAATTGATTTCATTAGTATATACTTAATTATGTAATATATTTCCACCCCACCACCACCACCACCCCTTTAACTGGGGGACAACTGGGGAACAATCAGAAACTGGGAAAATAAAGTTTCATAAATCGAAAGATTCTGTTTTGCATTGGAAATAGAAACTATTTACAGTAAAGATATTTAGAAAAATATCCTTCAGTAAATGAAACGACTACTGAGTGAGATCAAAGTCCCATGTTGCAAACAGAATGGGCATTTTTTTGTGTGGCCATCCACAATGATATGAATTGATTTGAAGAAACATAATGGTTGACGCACAGGCAACGATGTCAATCATGGCATTTTTTCCAAATAATAACGAGTAACTTCAGGTAGAATCTGTATCTGTTTCCATCACATTATTTGTGCTTACAAATAACATATTCGGATTTGGGTACATCCCTAATGTGCATCTACTGGATCAGGGGGGGCGTAGGCCTTTTGAGATAGACCAACTTTGCATTATCATTATAATATTATTGATGACTCAGTGGAGGGCATTTACTGTGGCCTTTTATGAGAGTAATTACGCGGCCATGTATAGTGGCTGGTGGAGGTAGAATCAGAGGACAGGCTCATTGTAATGCATGGAATGGAATGAGGATACCATTCCTCATTCTGTTCCATGCATTACAATGAGTCTGTCCTCCGATTTCTACCTGCACAAGCCTCCACTGGTATACAGATATCCGAAGCAAAACCCTTTTCTTATGGGCAACTTTAATAGCCGCTGTGCTGATGCCCAGGACTATATTGAAGGGATGAATTCAATTCGATGGAACATTGGTGGATTATTCACAAAACTCTCACAGCAAGCTCTCATCCTGTTCCTGATTAGTGCAAACTGTTGCATTTTAAATGGAAGTAATTACAGCAACAATGACTTCACATGTGTATCATCAAAGAGGCAATCTGTCATGGATTACAGACTCAGTTCAGTGACTTTGTTTAGGAGCAGGGACCTATTTACCCTGTTATCTATGCTGTGTGTCTGCCAATGATCCAACCAGAGAGATCCGAGACCACTCGTGTCTCACACGCTCTCAGGACCAGTATTCATGTCCCACCATCCCACTGACCAGACGAGACCACTCGTGTCTCACACGCTCTCAGGACCAGTATTCATGTCCCACCATCCCACTGACCAGCAGGACATGGTCCTACCAACACCAAATACATAATGTTCAGTATTCCTGAAAATGTCCTGACAAGGGACATACAGTATGTGAAGCAACATTGAATGACTGTTTATAGCCCAACTAGAGGTCACAGTTGCTAACTAGCATACAGTGGACTCTGCACATAGTCTTTCATGTGATACATAGACCCGGTCAGCCTTCAATACAATAGGCCCGGTCAATCTCTTCAACAAACTGGTGGACATGAACATTGACCCCTGCATCTGCCACTGGATACGGAGCTTCCTGTGGAAAAGACGACAGCGGGTCAAGATGAACAGCCTTTCATCTCGACCCCTGACCCTCAGCACAGGCGCTGCGTCCTCTCACCCTGGCTCTTCTCCCTCTACACCAACCACCTGATATCCCTCCACAGCTCAGTCACCTTTCTGAAATATGCGGATGACACAACCATAATCGGACTCATAACAAATAATAATGAAGACCATTATCGCGAGCAGATAGCCCAAGCAGTCACTTGGTGCCTCAACAACAACCTCCAGCTCAACTCATCAAAAACACAAGAACTCATCGTAGACTTCAGGCACAGCCCCCCCCCCCCCCCCCAAAAAAAAACGTCAACATCCTTGGAGAACCCATAACCATAACGGACTCCTTCAAATTCCTTGGCACTCACATCAGCAACTCCCTCAAATGGAACACCAACGCAGACTTCATCACCAAAAAAGCCCACCAACGACTATTCTTTCTCAGACAGCTCAAAAAATTCAAAGTAAAACAAAAACTCCTCCTTCAGTTCTACACCGCCATCATTGAGAGCATACTCCATTTGTTCACAGTTTGGTACGGCAGCTCGGACAGTAAATCAAAAAGGAAACTACAGCGAATAGTAAGGAAATCATCCAAGATCATCGGCACCCCTCTCCCATCAGTTGAATCACTGTATCTCAAACGCACCACAAATAGAGCACATACAATTATCTCTGACCCCTCCCACCCTGCTCACCACCTGTTTCAACTGTTGCCCTCTGGACGGCGCTACCGATCCCTGGCCACCAAAACATCCCGTTTCAAAAACTGTTTTTTCCCCTCTGCCATAAGGACTCTCAACACCTGACTCACTGCACTTTATAAATTGTAAATTGTAAATATGTTCTTGTCTTGTGGTTATGTGTGTTCATGTCCATGTGATAGTCATGTGCAATGTGTGTACGTTTTTTGACACTGATGTTTGAGCTGTACCAAAAACAAATTCCATCGACCTAGGTCGTGTGGTCATTAAACTATTCATTCATTCATTCATTCATTCTTACAGTAAAGCAGGCGGTGCAGAAGCAGATCCCATACAGGGATTGTGATTAAACCTAGCAGATCTAATAAGAGGAGGAAGGCTCAACCTATTGTGGACCTGCCTGTGCTCTGCAGAGGATGAATGGTTAGCCTGTCCACCTGGCCCAGTGAAGATGCAAGCTAAGGCCTCAATGAGGGATGCCCAACGGCAGTTTGACTGCTCAGTCCATCTGCTAAACAGCACTATTGGCGGCAAAAACAGGAGATCATCCAAGTAGAGACATCTAAAGCTAAAGGCTTGTTGGCAACATGTTAAGCAACTTGACATGGCTAGTTACTCTCCTGGGAGGCGAGGGCCTGATGCATCTTCTCATATTGATAAGCACATTGTACTAGATTGTAGACCAAAATATTTTGCCAGTTTTTCCAATCGGACCTCAGAGTAAATGTAAGCCTCAGGACAGAGTTAGTGGCTCAAGTTGACTCTCCTTTGAACCAGCCGATTAGTGAAGCTGAGATTGTGTCAGTATGGCAAACAGCTAATAATGGTAAAGCATATGGATATGATGGGTTACCTGTTGAAGTTTTGAAAAATGATGAGGCCATGAATGTACTGTACACCCTGCAGCATCATCAATCCTATACCCAAGTCAGGAGACAAGGACAAAAAGGTCCTAATGAACTATTGTGGTATCATCCTGACTCTGCTGTATATGAAATATTGTTCTGTGTCTGCCACTGATCAATGGGCAGAAACTAACAACATCACAGCAGATGAGCAAAATTGGTTTAGAAAGAAACAAAGTTGCCTGGACCACACCACCACTTGTGCCACAATCATAGATGCAAGGAAATTAATATTTATTTCCAAAGCTTTTGACCACATTTACAGAAATACTGTATGTTATGCCATACATACATACATACATACATACATACATACATACATACATACATACATACATACATACATACATACATACATACATAAATGGTCATATATGCAACCATTGACACTGGTGTAAACAATGGGAAATGCAATATGAATGTAAACAAAACAAAGGTTGTACACTTCATCATTACCTAGAACACCCTGTAAATTCACCTGTGGTCCTGACACATTATACAGTATGTTGTCAGTGAATACCTAAGGATGATTATTAATGAATATTTGGATTATAATGTGTCTGGTAAGTACATAGCTAACCATGTGAATGATGCCCTTGGTGTGATTATTAAATGTAAAGTCATGGAAAGCCTATCTTTTTCATGTTTTACTACAGTTGTTTGATTGACTAGTCTAGTGCTACCTATCATAACTTATTCAGCAGCAGTATGGGGATACAGGAATTCTTCATGTGTTACGGTACTTATGTCTTTAATGGTGCCTGCATAAATATTCAGATTCAAATTCTGCAATTCGAAAGCTGGGCTGGAAAACCTTTTGGCATCAGCCGTGGCTATACATTTTTAAAAACATATTTAGCATGCCAAATTAACACCTTTGAAAACTAGTGACTTTCCAACAACAAACAAAACGGGTATATACACTGTAGCATGTCAAAGGCCTTTTTAGCCATAAGGCCTTTGAGTTAGCATTTTCAGAGAGTGAAGAACAAAAGTGCTATCAACTGAAAAACAAACCTGAAGTGAACACATGATATACCTTTTCAAAAGCACACTAATGTTTTATAGCATCAATATCAATGCTCTTTTGGTAAATGTAGATGTGGAGTGGCCCTCTTTATGATAGTAATAAAGTGTGTGAAATGTTAACTGGTAAAAAAATATGCAAATGCCTCTGCCAAAGCCTGCCATCTTATTCTGCAACATCGATGTTTCTTTATAAATACCTAAATATCAGTTTATAGTTGTATGTATTGTCATTTTTATTGCCGTCCAGGCCCTGAACACAGCAAAGACCTAAGTTCTGGGCCCTGGACAGTCTGGACGGATTGTATGGCAGCTGCTGGACTGAAAAAATCAGGTGTAGTGCTGAGGCACAAACATGTACATTTCAAGCCTGCAAACTGTGACACTTTAAATAACGTGAAAAAATACTATTGTGCAATATGACAACCCTAGTTGACTATCTGTGCAGTATAGTATAGTGGATTGTGTACATAGCCTTTATTTATGTAAACCAGCTCCTTACCTTCTTGTGATTTTTTTTCTTTTTCTAAAAGTTTTTTTTTTTTTTTCTTTCCTAACACCAGGGGAGCCACCCCTCCTAAATTTCGTTGTTTGGTACCTGTACTGTAGCAATGACAATAAAGTCCATTCCATTCCATTCCATTCCATTTGTTTTGTTCCATACGTGTGTATGGTTGATCTATTGTATTATATACAGTATGTTGATACAAATTACACTAAGATTATGTATTGTATTTATAGTATAATGTCACTCTTTTGGAGTAGTCCACAATGTGATTTTTAAATCTGTATTTTTCAATTGCTGGATTATTGTGGAGCAACATTAAAATAAACAATCTATCCATCTATCTATCTATCTATCTATCTATCTATCTATCTATCTATCTATTATCGTCCGATTCCAAGCATGGGGGATGTTTGTGTTCAGACATTTTATTTGTGGGAGTCACCATAACGAAGCATCTCGCACAGAGTAAACTGAAGGAGGAGAGTACTGTATAGTGTGGGAGACCACATCATTGTGGGAGTATCAGTACTTTAAAGTGTGTTCTAACCTGACAGGCAGAGAGAAAAGGGAGAACAGGAAGAGAGGTCCTGTTGGCTGGGATGAGAACAGAGGGGACTGTTTACTGAAGTGCCCCAAGGTAAGACAGCCTTTGTGGGTCCATGTCAAGCAGACAAACCTGCTCTGTGTCTCATGCTGTCAGAATGTACCGACCCACGTCCTGAAAGACACACGTCTCCCTGTCTCCCACAGCTGACAGACAGGATATGACAGACTGTCATTCTCTGTCTGTGTCTATTGATGTATGATGGAGAAAGGGTTTGAAAAGGGAACAGGGATATTTTAGATAATGTATACTCACGTTCACCCACATGACAAATGCATTAAGCATTCAACTGAGAGAGCTGAGAGAGCTTCTGCAGATTGTCAAGGTATCCGGGACTGATATCTGAGATACCATAATGTGAATGAATGAATATGAATGAATGAATGAATGAATGGTCTTTATTGTCATTGATATAGTACAGGTACCAAACAACGAAATTTGGGAGGGGGGGGCTCCCCTGGTGCTAGAAAAAAAACTAAAAAACTAAAAACAAGAAGGGAAAAGAGCTGGTTTACATAAATAAAGGCTATGTACACTATCCACTATACTATACTATACAAATAAAACACTGTGCTGTACTCTATGCTATGCTATACCTATTCTAAAATGTCCTATCTCTGAACCTTATGTACCCGAGGGTTGTCATATTGCACATATGACAACCCTAATGTAATATCTTCAAGTGCAAACTGAACATAGGATGATTTGTTTCCCCTTGATCAAGTGCAATTCTAGTTTGTTGTTATATGTAGGTTTGAATAGACATTGATTGGTGTTTCTGACCCCTGTCAGAGAAAGCCCTGTCTGGTAGCCCCGGGCGCCTAAACAAGCAGTAAAGTCTTGAAAATAAGAATTGTTTCAGTTGATAACCACAAAAAGTTATGCAGCAAGGCAGGCAGATCTGTTGAGAGAGACGGACAGGTGGGCCAGGGCTGCATGTCTCTGTATGGTAGACTAGCATTTTGATCAGCTCAAGGATGAACAAAGCCTGGTCTCATTTAAAGTCAGCTCTGGTGTATCTAGCTTGAGGGAGTCTGTCTAATTCTGTCTGAAAATTATTCTGAGCAAACAGGAAGTTTTACAGCTCCCAAAACAGGGACTTGTCTTGACAAGGCCAGAGTCCACCTGTCAAGGGTTAGCTGCCAATATCATTTCAGTACAAATGTGTCCTCATGAAGATTCAAAACAAATACAAATAAATATAAATTAAACATTAAACATTAAAGCTGCCGAAGACCATCAACAGAGATTGGTGTCTACCATCACTAAGCGGCAGGTTTATTGTATTTACTTAGTGAGAGGTTTTCAGGCCTTGCTTTAGGGTTTGAAAAAAAAAAAAAAAGATCAGGATCCAGGTATTGATTTAAAGTGCAAGCATGGCAGGGAATGTTAAATGGATTTGTGCTCTGAGCTTTGATGTGATTCATGTCTCTCTTATCATAGGTCTTTAACTGCTCACATACTAATGAGATTGGCCTGCCCTTAATGAGAGCGCCCCCTACATTAGACACTATCCTGCTCCTACTGCTCAGGTTGAAATGTTACCCATTACTACAGTATGTGGTTGAACGCCTAAGTGGGAGAAAGAAATATAGCTGGCATGTCATGAAAATAATTATTGGAATAATATTAGGGGTAGTTAGCAGCCATTTTATGGGTGTGCAATTCCTGACATTTCAACCCCTGTAGCAGCCATTTAGGCCTACATGTTAGTTATGTTAATTTTCAAATATTAATTTTGAATTATTTACTTAATGATATGTATTGCTTTGATTTAATTATGATAATATTTGCTTCTAAAGTTTATATTCCCTACTGACCCTTAGATTGTTCCATGTGGTCATTTCCCCCTTGTGGTTGGGATGTATGAATATTAGGATAAGGGAACAGGAAAGGGAATGTCGATGGGAGCAAATAGGTTTTCAACAGCGGTAGCAGTAGCAGTATCAGTAGCAATGGATTGATTGATTGATTGATTGAAAACTTTATTAGAAGATTTGCAGAAGTAGGTACATGAAAGTACATATTGCATACAAGGTCACCTAATAGGATAAAAACCCAAGAAAGCCACTGGCTTATTTCAATTGGGGTCCTTGATTCTCAATCATAGTAGATAATGTAGATGGCGATATGATTTTGGGAAAATAAAATAATGTTTTTTTTATACACACATCACTCTGTTTTGTACAGAACCAACGTTTGTTGGAACCTCCGACTCACCCATGTAGAGGCGATTTGGATTTATTAAGAGGGCTCTACAACCCCTGAGATCCAAAGCAGATTCATGAGATTCATGACACACAGTGATGCCTGCGATAGCAACCTCTATTAGTGCTTCCATAGTTTAAAGTTTAAAAAGATAATGTTGTTAACTGACATGACATGGGGTAGTGGTGGTCTAGTGGATAGTGAGTTGGACTTGTGATCGGAAGGTCGTGAGTTCAAATCCCGCCTGAAGCCACACCACTACTAGTGTGCCCTTGGGTAAGGCACTTAGCCCTCAGTTACTCCAGGGGGAATGTCCCTGTAATTCGTAATTGTAAGTCGCTTTGGATAAAAGCGTCTGCTAAATGGCAAAATTATTTTAATTAAATTACATGACATACATATCTATTACTCTACTACCGTTAAGTATAATCAGTCCATTCTGTAAATGTGTATACTTATAGTTAATGACATACATAAAAGTATGATATCAAATTGCATTTTCACAACGTTCCCAAAACTATGTAACAATCGGGATCTCTGAATTACCTTTTGTATTTAAAAAATAAAAAATTCCAGCCATTTTATAAGATCCCAATTAGCAAATCCTCTCAGCTTCCTCAGATACAAAAAGGAAGGCGGCGTCAGCAAGATTCATTGAGGATCAAAGCAGGACATTGTCAAACCCGACAACGCCCTCTCCACCGGAGAGTTTGAAGATTCCCTCTGTTCACCAGCAGTGAATCCCTCACTTTGTTCTATCTTACTGAGTGTACCCTCTGAGGAGAACACAGAAGGCAATGATGGACTTGTTTGTCAACTGCAATTAACCCAAAGTGCTCAGAATACTTTTTATCCTTTTATCTCTCTTCACAGGGAGATTTCTGCCAGGCCTCCTTATTCAAGCTGTCATATTACCCTTTCTTACCCTTCCATCTCTGAGTTTCAGAGAGTTTTGAACAATGTTCTTTCTTTAATTGCTGCCAGAGAAGAATAGTTTATATATAACGATACCTAAGTGAAAAAATAGTATTCTTAAGTGTTAGATTATAGGAGTAATTAATATGCTTAAAGTACGCTAAAGTTGTACTGACTTTGTTCTTTTGTATACTTACTCAAAACGTATAGTTTTAATGTCATTCCTTAAATCTGTGCTTTAGTATACTTGCAAAAAGTATACTAAAATGTAATGCACTTTAAACTGTATTTTTAGTGTAGTTACAAAATGTATACTTTACTGTGATGGAATTTAACCTGTACTTAAGTATACAAAAATATATATATACAAAAGGTATACTTGATACCTTGGTCCCAACCACATTCAGACTAAAGGCCCAGTAGCTACAGGTATCAGGGCCATAGTCCTCAGCCAGAGCTGGCCTATAGCATATGTCCAGCCAGGATTGGATCCCACATTTGGACCAGGTCTGGCCCATTTAATACTTTGCTGTTTCTGGAACACAGCCATATGTTTTGTGGGGATTTACATGTACACCGGCTGATCCACCACAGCCACAGTACTTTTTCTGCGGCGAAGTCCTGGCTAATAAGTCAATGAAGCCATCCCATTTACAGCGACACCAGAGCACCAAACACCTAGCAACTGTTGGTAAAACTGACGACTTTTTCAAGCGAAAACTGTCAGAGTTCAAGTCAAGTCAGGCTACACTGAAGGAAGCGGCAGGTAAGTGTGTCAAGCAAAGCACTGGAGGCGTCCTATGCTGTTTCATTACTGGTGGCTAAGTAAAAAAAAAAAAAAATCGCCGAAGATCTGATTTTGCCTGCCGCTATGATTTTGTCTAAAACTATGCTGGACAAGAAAGCAGCTGACGCGTTCAAGTTGGTACCATTATCAAACAATACCGTCTCCCGTCAGATTGATGATATGTCCATAAATATTGCCGGACAAGTGGTGGATCAGGCGGGAACGTTGAACGTTCTAAAACGTTGAACGTTCTACCTATTGAACGTTCTTAAACTTTAAATAGCCTAAAATCGCCGTCGCATTCTGTGGCTTCTCCGTGGTCTAGTGGTTACGTCCGTTCATTACATGGTGCGCAGGTTCGAATCAGTCAGGTCTATGTATTATGATCAAGTCTACTCGAATGCGACCTGTATGCCGAACTATCTACAGAGAGCAGCCCGATATTTTTGTAATAATTATTGACCGTGAACTGTCTTCTTCAAGTAATAGCTATACTTTATTGTGTTGTCTGTCGCCAATTTCAAGGCGTCAGCCATGTAATCACAGGGTCGCCGGTTCGATTCCACCCGCGGACATGTAGGCTAATGTGGAAAACAAAGAATGAAAGTGGAAAACAAAGAATGAATGCGTAAAAGAATAAATAAATATAGAAATGTATTTCGTTATACTGTGTGTATTCATTCATTTATTTGTTCATACATTCATTTATGTATCTATATATTTATTGTTAATTTTGTCAGACTTGGTCCTCCGTATGTGCCACCACAAGACCATCGTCTGCTGACTGGTTACAGTTTGGTTATTTATTGGATTCAATGCTTATTTTGACATTGGGTTATTTATGAAAAGTGCTACATTAAATGTTGTATACTGTACATACAGTAGTTTCCTGCTATCCCTCAATTATGTGTAGTAAGTATTAACCATAACTGCATATAGGTCCAAGATAAAGTATGCCATTCAGTCCGAAGCCTATGATCCGCCTTGCTTGGCAGTTGGCCTGCTGCAAGAGTTACAGAGTTTCATGGTAATGTGGCATACCCCCCTCAACCTCAATGGGACTTCATGCATTAATAACGGTTTAATATTAACATGAAAGAACATACATACCAAGGCATTTTAAGATAATTAATGTGTTATTTTTAGGATACACAGAAATATGCTAGTTACACATTATTAACACACTAATTCATCCTATTTGACAGTCACTTTGAATATGAGTAATTCCACAGTACATTCCAACTGTGTTTAAAGTACATTTCAGATAATCTATCATCAGTATACTTAAATATGAATGAAGAGGGGTCAATTTAACATATTTTAAGTATACTTAATATGCAAAAAAACTAAATAATTCACAACTGATATACATTAAATACAACTAAGGTCATTGATGTATCCTTTAATATTCTTTATTTATGCATATTTAAACTAAAGTATACTAGAAATACTTAAAGTAGTAAGTATACTTAAAGTATATACAGTATATATATATATATATTTATTTATTTATTTTTCGCTTGGGTATATATACAGTACAGTTCAGTATATCCTGAAACCACATCCCCCTCTCCAGAAGATATACATGTGATATGATGTTTTCTATATTGTTTTTTTATGCCCCAGAAGGTTAACTTTTAAATGAAAAGTTCTGACCTGAAGAACTAAAAGCGCAGACATTATTTTTCTGATCCCACCAGAAAAGAGCTTGTAATTCAATTGTGGAGTGTTTTCTGTTTTCTCTAACTCACATACAGACTATGTGTGCAAAGAGGAAGACTTAATAAACATCAGTGGCATGAAATTGGCCAACGCCTTAGGCTCATACTGGCAATAATAACCATGGTAATGGAGCTATCTATTTATCTATTGCATGAGTAATTAGGAGGTAGATGGGGCAGGAGGAGCAGAAGAGGCAGGGCCTCTGAGCAAAGAAAGCTGCTAGGAAAGCTACATTATATTTGGTTCCATCTGGAGGGATGGTAGAGAGTTGAGGATAACGAGGAAAGCCCACCGGCTGGCTGGCTGGTCTGCTGGCTGGCTGGCAGGCTGGCTCTGCAGCAGAGGAGAAGAGAGCTGCCCCTGGCACAGGTCCAAGTACCCAGGGCAGAATTAAAAGGTCTTGGGTCTTGGGTTGGCAGTGGGAAACATGGAGGGATTAGTGTAAATTAAGTTTTGCAGAGTTATGCATGTGTAATCTTTTCCTCATAGTCAAGCACTGTTCTGTTCTGTTCTGTTCTGTTCTGTTCTGTTCTGTTCTGTTCTGTTCTGTTCTGTTCTGTTCTGTTCTGTTCTGTTCTTTCTGTCTGTTATGTATCACCTTCCTTGGTTGATACTAAAGAATCTGAGATTCCCCATGGGTCCCTCCTAAAGTTTACTGTGGTGGACAGTGAGAGGGATTCCTCTGTCTGACCCATTCAAATGTGCTACAGCTTTTGTTGTGGATCAGGAGTGACTTTCTGAAATGCTTTGTAGCTTACTTTGGAAAGTCGTTCGTAAGAGCCTTCGAAAATTCAAGTGGGTTTTCAGAAACCCTTTGTAGTTCATGAGAGCTGCGTAGCACTTCGGAACATCCAAAGAGCATTGTTAGGTGAAATTTTCCCTCCCAATTTACTTTACCCATTGACAATGGACAAACCAACATACAACTAAGAGGTTTAAATATCGCAGATGAACAGATACTAGGTCTTGACAAGCAAAACCAAATATATTGTTTTTACATAAACATGGACATCAGTGATCATTATCTTGATTATGGTGCCTTGAGAAAAAAACAGATGCAGCTTCTTTTTACAGCTCAGTATGAAGTCTATATTGCAGATAAAGCGTTTTGTGTAGGCCTGCATTATTAGTTTTTTAACTATAACAAAGGCATTTCTTAATCAACATGATTATGATATAGGACTACCAGTCTACGATATTTACATTTTCGAAAATAATGGATACATTGTTATCGAACATGCAAAGTGCATGCTTCAGTGTTGCCATAGCAAACATTATAGAACCGGTCCAGTGTCAGTCTAGATAATAAGTAGATGTTTCGATGTGCAGACAAGGTGAATGTACACTAAAGATGTTACACAGGTGCTACTGCCTGTAAAGTTTGCTCCTGAATGTCTTTCTGGCACAAAGGGAGTACATGTTTATATAGTATATGCAAGTATAAACCATGAATCAAACTACCCAGTTATTGTGTATTCATTAAATAATAATGTTTAAATGTTTACAAGGTGTTCATTAGCAGACCTTCAAATTAGGTATTACTAAGTAATGTTTGTAGAACGTCGCTGGTTCAAATTGTGCTCAGGATGCAATTTTTGTGGACTGTGTGCTAATTCTTGTTGCTTATGCTAATGTTTGCTAATGCCTTCCTATTACCAATGACAACTTTCCCTTACCTTAACCACTACAAGTTAATCGTATCTTGTAATTCACGTAACTCATGCACATACAGTATCTTATAGCACCACACATGGTCGATGCTGGTATAGCTAGATAATACATTTACATTTTTACATTTGAACTATTTAGCACTTTTATGCAAAGCGACTTACAATTAGAAATTAGAGGGACAGTCTTCCTGGAGTAACTTAGGGCTAAGTGAATTACTCAAGGGTGGTGTTCCAGGTGGGATTTGAACTCATGACCTTCTGATCACCAGTCCAACTCACTATCCACTAACAGAAAGTATTCTTTGGTCTGCAGAAGCGATCCCCCAGAACATATTCTGTTGAAGATATTCTGTTGTGTTGCCATATAGAAAAAAACATTTAAATGTTGTAGGTTGCTAAAACTTATGTAGGCCATTTGTTAGTGTAAAGTGACATACCCTCAGAGGTTTGTTTGTGCCGTCAAAGCTTTCTTTGCAGCATAACTTAGTAAATGTGTTATTTATTATATTTTTGGCTGACTGCAAGGACTCTATGCTGAGCACTCTATGCTCTCTATGAAAGTCTGTTTTGAAATAACAGTGAAGTTGTAGAACAGCATTAATTAAAATATGAAGAAAATATGTGCATGATGAAAGAGTATTAACAAAGGGGAAGCAGAAGAAGTCGACAGACAGATGGAAGGAATGTATGCAGTAAGGGAGAACGCGCCATGCATTTCAGTGACACGTTTCCCCTCATTCTGTCCCCCAGGGGAGCTGTGGATATGTGCAGACAAGAAAAGGGGGGATACAAGAAATGGAGAATGGGTTCCTATATAGGCGGAGGAAGTAATCACTGCAAATTCAATATGGTGATGCAGTGCACCCCCCTTCTCCCACAGGAACTGTGCTGAAAGGACTCCGCCTCGTTAAGGGGATTAGACTAATAACTCAGAGGACTCTGACACTAGGTCCTCCTTCCTATCTTTCCCAGGCCCTATAGCAGACTATACGTCAACTTTCTTTCACCACACCAGGTCCGGTCATCCACCATCACCAGCATCACCTTCTCTGGCCAGAACATTCCCCTCTCCTCATCTGTTACCAACCTGGGTGTAAAAATGGACCCTCACCTCACCTACGAGACCCACATCAAACATATATCCAAAACAGCTTTTTTTCACTTAAGGAACATTGCCAAACTCCGTCCTGCACTCACTCTGGCAGATGCAGAGAAGCTCGTCCACGCCTTTGTCTCCTCCAGACTGGACTACTGCAACGCACTCCTCATCGTGATTCCTAGCAGCTGCCTCCAGAAACTTCAATACATCCAGAACAGCGCTGCTAGGATCCTGATGAGGGTGCGCAAATATGATCACATCACCCCCATCCTCAAATCACTTCACTGGCTCCCCGTCTCCCTCAGAATAGAATTCAAGGTCTCCCTCCTCACCCACCAGTGCATCCATGGAACTGCCCCCCCCTACCTCAAGGAACTCCTCCATACCCCTCAGACCTCCTCACGCACCCTCCGTTCTACTGCCACCAACCTCCTCAAGACCCCCAGGACCAAGCTCCGCACGATGGGAGATCGGGCCTTCTGCTCGGCTGCTCCCAGGCTGTGGAATGCTCTCCCTGACCACCTAAGGGCACCACAGTCTGTGGATGCTTTTAAACGAGGCCTTAAAACCCACCTTTTTAATAGAGCCTTTTTTTAGCCTTTTAATTGAATGTTTTTTGCTTTATCTTACTGTGTTGTAGCACTCTGAGATTGTATATGTAAAGTGCTTTTATAAATAAAATGTATTATTATTATTATTATTATTATTATTATTACCAGGAGGTAAATTATTTCACATCAAGCTAAATAATTACAAAATGGGAGAAAATAAATTGTTATGATTTCCAGTAGTGAATTTACAGAAGAAAGGCCTATAGTGATTCAGTAAAACAGGGGAAGGTATTACAGTTATTTTAGTCTACAATGTTAAATTCGAAATGTTCAGTTTGAAGTGTGGATGAACCTTCCAATTTAGGTAGCTTTTTGGTGCCGTCTGGCTTGTTGTTTTGTTATCCTTCCATCTGTGTGGCTGTGTGTCCATGGTAAGTGTGAGAGGCTGTGTGGCCATGGTACGTGTGAGAGGCAGCCTTGTGTGTCCATGGTGAGTGTGAGAGGCAGCCTTGTGTGTCCATAAGGAGTCAGAATGAGCACCATTTTATTATGTGGGTTGAATCAACCAATATTTCTGCTGGGACATTTCATTTTCTATATCCCCAGCTGTCCCCTTTTACAGTCTGCGACTGAGAGTATGGGACCTAGGGCCTGTTAGCATCCACATGACTGATTGTATAATGTAGGTGTAAATGGGGTCTGACGTCATGAATAGACATTTAAAAAGAAAAAAGGGTTCACCAATATAAAAGGACTGAGGTGAGGATGATGAGGTCATTAAACATTTCATATCCTGCACAGGGATATTAATGGACCATAAGATAGTGTTTGCAAACTGGGCTTGCGACCTCCAAACTCTTTACGAAATCTGAGGTTGCATATTGTGAGGGTATACTGTATATAGCCCTAAGGGCTGCTTCGCGCATGCATAAGTGAATTTCTTGCACTATCTTTGATTTTTTAAACTGTGGTAGACATTTTCCTTTGAAATGCACAGAATTGGGTCGCAGCTGCTCTTCCTAGGTAGTACCCATGTTCATACAAACAGGAATAAGAGGTCAGAGATTCAATCATATTATACACAGGCCAAACCCACTACCAACCCAGCCCTGTATCATAACTTGCGCATACAAATATTCAAACATATATACAAAAGGAAGAATCCTATTTGTCAGATTATATTATCTATGTATAGCAATGATATAAAAGAAAGAATGCATTGGTAGGCTGAGGTTGGGGGTGGTGGAGGGCCTATAACTAAGAGGTAGGGGTAGCGGAGGTTGTATAACCAAAACTTGTATTGGACTTCATGTGTTCTAATCTGCTTTGAGACAATTTTGGTTTTGTTTGCTAATTATTGTTGCTAACCCTAGCCCAACCCTAGCCCTAACTATAACTCGTACCTTAACCACTTGAAGTTAATGCCTAATACTGCCTGACTGCCGCCATAGTCTTTGCTGAAGTCGTTTTTCTCTTTTATTTAATTTGTATCTATATATATCTTTTGTTTTTACGAAAACAGAGATTCCCTAGTCATCACTAACCCTAGTGGGACCAAGTCCATATGAATGGCCTAACCCTAACCCTAAGTTCAACAAGCACGTATGGGTGTGATGTTCAGGTGTCCCAATACTTGTGTCCATATAGTGTAGTATTAGGACGTTTTGCAATGATTGCATGTTGCTCCTCCAATAAAGAAAAAAAGCCAACTTCAAACCTCTCAGAACCTGCTTTCATGGGGTGAATGGTGTACTATCACAAGCCCTATGGTGAATGTGTATCATCAACTCTGCTCTCTGATCAAACAAGATAATGACAAAACTGCTGGCTGTAACTACTGAAATAAAATGCATTTATTCTTGTGATTACATATGACAGCTTTCGCTGTTAAGATCCCTATTTGTTTGTATACACTCAAGCTGTGAACAGGCGCTATGCTGAATTGCAGCAGTGAGGACAGAATGGAAGTTGAGGGGCATGAAAATGATTGTTTTTCCTGCATTACTGACTCTCTTAAGACACAGATCTTCAGAGTTCAGTAGCATCTACTGCCTCCAAAATTCTAATTCCTTCATCCTCCAGGGGTGAGAAGAGTACAGGGAGATGGAGGGATGGAGAGAGGTTGGGTTCTCCTGTAATAAACAGTCCCTGGAGGAGTTTCTCTGTCAGAGTGCAGCAAGAGGAGGCCATGTGCAGCACTTGCACACTCTAATTGATTATCAGCCAAACCAGGAACAACCAGATGTTCAGCATCCAGTCCAAATCATTAGCCTAATATGATACATTAGCATGAAGAATGATAACTTCCCTTTAATTGTTGTGTGGAAAACAACATAAATCGCTGATTAGAGCCGATTAGTTTTCTGATGAATACACAGCTAAATATACTTTTGCACATTAAAGGAGAGCAGGCAAACAGAATAATATGCACCTGCAGGTCTACGGTATATGGCTATCTCTATCTAGTTTTATGAGTAGATGTTTGAAAAATGATCTCTCTGGAGAGGTATCCATGAATGCCTTATTTCCTCATGACTCATAGAACATTACTGATTGATTCCAGCACATGAATAAACTTAGATTCTCTTTCTGATTTAGACAGATTTGACAAATGTGACAAATACAGGCTTAAACACAGTATCAGTGACTGGTGTACAGTTGCACTTTGTCAAATACCTCATACTTTGTATCATTTACAAAGTATGAGGTATTTGACAAAGTGCAACTGTACACCAATCACTGATACTGTCACACACTAATTGTGTGTGACAGACAACGACAACAAAAGACAACGACAGCACTGGACTGAACTGAAATTGCAAGGGAAGCTGGCATGTCTCCCTGCTGCTGATCACTCTGTCTCTCACGCAGTGTTTAAAAGTGTAACTCTCGATGAGTGTATGTATTGTCACCTTCACTTTAAAAGCTAGGCTACAGGTTTTACCAACAACGCTTAACCTCTCCATCTGGCTTCCTGACAGTCATTGTCCACACTGCATACATCACAGTCACAAACAGATAACTGAAACCATGCCTCACATCGGTTGTCATGGGCTCTACATACTGTATGTAGGCATCATCGAATTGTGGATCTGATTTCAGAGGGTGTCATTTCCATATTCAGGCCTGCCGCAACGCTGTACAAGCACTCCACTGTAAAGCCTAGCATGTTCAATCTGTGTAGCGACGATTCAGAAGTGTAATATTTCATCTAACACCCCTGATGCTGTAATTGTCAATGAAAATCACAGAGAGGTGCTCATTCTATCATAATTTGGTGTGAATAACATCCTATGTGTAGGCAACTGGTTGTTGGCTCAGCACTATTGTAACTGACTGTTTTAATAATGTCAAATGCACTGATAGTATTTATGTCCTTTAGATATGTGATATTAGTGTGTGTGTGTGTGTGTGTGTGTGTGTGTGTGTGTGTGTGTGTGTGCGTTTGTGTGTGTGTGTGTGTGTGCGTTTGTGTGTGTGTGTGTGTGTGTGTGTGTGTGTGTGTGTGTGTGTTTGTGTGTGTTTGTATGTGTATGTGTTTCATTGTTTTACCGCCTTTTAAAGTTCAAGCCAGATACCCACAGATGCCAGATACTTTGTAAATCCTAATGAAAGGACGAAACAGACCATGAAGAAAAGAGACAAAGAGAGGTGGCCATCATGAGCTGAGTTAAATCCAGCTCTTTAATAGAGGACATTTGGTCAAAAAGACAGTTGAAATTAAAGGTTTTCAGTGGAGATGAAAAAGACCTTGATTTTTTGCCAACATCGTCTCCTAATTAAATCGTGTAGTTATACACAATAGTACGCATTCCCAATTGTGTGTCCTGGTTGATGCATTGGAGAGATTTTTGGACATATGTAAAAAACTGAACAGACACTACGTGAGGGTAAGTGAATTTCCATGAAGCGAATCTTTTATTTACTTTGAATTGCATGACGTAAGGCAGTATTAGGCATTACCTTAAAGTGGTTACGGTAAGGGTAGCCTACATTGTCAGGGGAAGGCATTAGCAGACATTAGCATTCGCAACAATAATTAGTCTATAACGCGATTTGAACCAGCAGCATGCTACCTGCAAGGCAAGCTGTTAATGGATTTTTTTTATGAAGGAACATAACAGTTTTTTCATTAATATTCTCATCCAGTCTCAGTTCAGAGCAATAATGACATTTTTGCCAACACACCCTCTCCACATAACCCAGTTCTGCAATTGAATGGAGCAGAAGGTATTGCATTTACTCTCTAGCAGATCTGCACATGAAGAGAATAGGCTATGGTCTAGAAGGGATACATTTTGAATAGCACCAACAGGTACAGTACAGCGACAAAATATGTTTCTAGTCCATGAAGTGTCTGGTTGCATAGCCTACAGCATGAATGCCTACATCCAGTGACGTCACAAGGCCTGGGCGTCCGGGGCTATAGCCTAAAATGTGTTATGAATCTTTTAACCACCCAGGCTGAGCAGACTCTCAGTGTATTATTTTTTTATATTTTAAAATATTTTCCAGTTTTTTTTCAGTTTTGTTTGTCAAGTTCTGTAACAACCAGACTAGTGAACCCAAGAGCAGACACAGACAAGAGGCAAATGGAGAGTTAAACCAAAGGCTGGGTGTATTTATTGTTTCCAGGGAATAGGGGCAGAGCTTCTATATCGAAGCAGGCAGGTAAGGATGGGCAGCTGGCAGGGCAGGTAGGCAGGGCAGTGCAGGCAGGTAGACAGGGCAAATAGGGCAGGCAGGCAGGTAGACAGAGAAAATAGGACAGGCAGGCAGGTAGACAGAGAAAATAGGACAGGCAGGCAGGTAGACAGAGAAAATAGGACAGGCAGGCAGGTAGACAGAGAAAATAGGACAGGCAGGCAGGTAGACAGAGAAAATAGGGCAGGCAGGCAGGTAGACAGGGAAAATAGGACAGGCAGGCAGGTAGACAGAGAAAATAGGACAGGCAGGCAGGTAGACAGAGAAAATAGGACAGGCAGGCAGGTAGACAGAGAAAATAGGACAGGCAGGCAGGCAGACAGAGGGCTGTAGTCAGTGGCAGGAACCAGGCTGGCGTACTGCAGGCACAGGGAAACAGGAATAGCACGCCACAGGCTTCAAGTCCTTGTCTGTCAACGGTAAAGGAATACTCTACCTGACCCTGTACTTCTTACTTTATACACAGCAGGGTATTGTTCTTCATTTGGTTTTGTATAATTCTGTTGTGTTCACAGTACCATGATTAATCACGTGTCACATGTTATCACTGTATTATCTTCATCACTGGAAATACAGACCACTCACTACTGTACATCATTTTGGATAATTTCAAATGTGGTGTCATCGCTCAAGTAAAGTTGGTTAAAATACATGGACAGAGAAAATTAGGATTGACAGCATTGAAAGCTTTATCAACCTACAGACTGCCACACATCACGAACATCATGACCCGACTCATGGTAGATATGAAGTCATTTTACTTCAATATACAATGCTGAACCAACTCTGCCCCCTGGTGGTACTTTAAAAACATGCAGGCTGTAACTCACCTTTTGCTTTCATCACAACCCTGCTTATGTCACACACAGTGCAAGATGTTGGCTCATCCCAGCTTTAGCCTTCTTTGTATGTATCTGTGTGAGGTCTGTAAGGTGTATGCGCATAGTATTGATTGTTTGTTCCTTTGAGGCCCTTTGAAATAAGTCTCATTACCACTCTGCCATCTCTTTCTAAAATGAAGAGATGAGACGGGTCAATTGTTCCGATCAGATGGTGTGAACCTATCTCCATGGTAACGTGGGCTTGTTCCTCCGTGACAAAAACACTTAAGTGGCAAGCTTTCGGGTTACAAGAGACAGGCAAGTTTACATTGTTATTTCATCTGCCTGTACTCAATATTCCATTACTACTCACCCCTTAAGATTGATCCTGTCAGGTTAACACATCCAAATATAGCTTTTTCTATTTATTACATTAATTCAAAGAATTTCCCAAAGTCACTGTGCATGATCATTAGGAAAAATGATGATGAAAATGGGAATTTCATGACCATTTTAAGTATACTGCAGTGGTCACGGTCCAACTGTCTGAGTGTATGCCCAACAGGCACCATGCTGGTGCCACCAGGCGATCTGAGCGACATTGAGCTGGAGGCAGGAACAAGGACGTTATCTCTTACTGCCCCCTGGGTGTCTTTATTACTCTTCTGCCATTGTCTCTTTCTAAAATGAATAGATGAGATGAATCTGACGTTCCTATCAGATGGTGTGACCCCATCTCCATGGAAACATACAGTACCAGTCAAAAGTTTGGACACATTTTCCCATTAAATTGAATGGGGAGGTGTGTCCAAACGTTTGACTGGTACTGTAAGCTTGTTCCTAAGTGACAAATCACTTAATTGGCGAAGGCACCAAGCTTCTGTGTCACAAGAGAGGCAATGAAAAGCCGCTAAAAGGGATGTTGACTGCCTGTAGGCTACTCAATATTCCAATACTACTCACTCTTAGAGATTGATCCACCTACACATATTGCTCTACCTACACAAGTCACTGTTTCACCAAGCTCGGTGAAAATGTGAATTTCATCATAACAATTTCATGTTTTTAATCATATTATAGTGGTCAAAGTCCAAGTCCAACTCTCTGAGTGTATGCCCAGCGTGCAGCATGCCGGTGCCACCAGGTGGTCTGAGTGACATTGAGCTGGAGGTAGAAACAAGGACGTTAACTCTCAAAGCCCCCTGAACATCCATCAGCACAGCTGGCCAGGAGGAGGAACCCCACCCGACAGCTTCACTGAGAGTCGTTTAGACCGGAGCACGTCCGTCAGCAGGCTTCCAAAAATGCAACAGCATCATGCTACTGTAAGCTCACTCTGATGGACCATTATGTCTAAATGACTTAAACTAATGTGTTTTATACTACATTAAAAGGCCTTTTTTTTCTCCATTATTACCTATCTGATGTTATTTTGTCACTTTAATTACTGTTCCACCAATGGTACTGTATACGATTCACAATCAGGGATTGTATGGTATCATAGATGGGTATGTCCTGATCCTGAGTTAACCATGGAGGCAGTTCTTCCATCTTGATAAATTGACTACCCCTACTGCCTATGCAGCTTGTCCTTGGTGTGTAATTGCTTGACAGTGAGTTATTGATGAGAAGCCAGCGGTGATGTTTCTCGGTTTCCATGGGTTTAGCCATGAAGACGTGGTAGCATGTTGTAACCAGCCAGCGGATGACAACAGTAATCCATCAGACTGCGACAGAGACCGGTTGACAGGACTGCTCTAATAATGATCTATTGCAAGCCTGTTCCTTGACAACATTCATAATCAAAGTATAAAGAAGCTGGAGGGCCCTCAAGGACTTGATCAAACATGACGTAGTAGTGAAAATCAAAGGGGGAGAAGGTGGACATCATGTCACATCTTACGGTAGTCAGGGTACTGCAGGTTTCTCAGGGAAATACATAAGTGCAGTACAATATTATGCGGACTACAAACTGTACCAGTCAAAGGTTTGGACACACATACCCATTAAATTGAATGGGGAAGTGTGCCCAAACTTTTGACTGTTACTGTACATTACACCAGGTATTCATATTTTCTCTAGGAGTAGGATTGGGTTAAGACTGCAGGTACAGTAGCCTATATAGAATCAGATATGGATCGATTATTTCTCTTTGTTGGAGATGCACACAAAGTTGACAATTCCAGCAGCATAGAGTGATTCAGAGTCAATACTGCACCACGGCTAAACCAGAAATAATTAATCCTTTGGTCTGATCCATTATTTAGTTAGTCAGACAGGGTGTGGACAGCAGGCAGCTCTGGTGTTGGAGATGAGAGCAGAGATGTCTATTGCCGCAGGGAAACTTAGCACAAAGTGGAGCCACGCATCACTGCAAATCAAGTCCTCTCAAACTCACAAACTGGAATTCAGACTGCAGGGCCTTCTTTGGAAAAGATCCACCAACTCCGGCAAAACACAGGCACACGTTCCATTCGCTGAATAGTTGTCATGATGGGATGCATACAAAAACGTTCTCTCTTGCTGACGGCAAAGACGACAGTCTCATCTCTCTCTCTCTCTTTCTCTCTCTTTCTCTCTCTCACTCTTTCTTTCTCTCTCTTTTGATGCAACCATTTTTTCCTTTCTCCGCAGCCATCACTCAGTATGATCAATGTGTGCTGCCATTCTGGGTTTGTATTACATCTCACTGACCCAGCAGCTGACAACAACAGTGCTTTTTTCTTTGAGATTAAAGCTTTTGTGTGACACGTCTGCCAGTATTCTGACATTGACCACGGCATTTTCTTTTCTCTGACTGGTTCCATTCACGAGAGGATGGAAGTCAGTAAATGCTCCCTATGTCTTCATTTACTATCAAAGTGTAGGCAATAGAAGGCGAGGCAAGACGAGTGCTGTAAGACAGAGCAGGAAAAATGGATGTGTGTGTGTGTGTGTGTGTGTGCCACAGTCATAGCTGCTTGATGAAAACATTAAGGGGAGCTGAGAACATTGCTACGGTGACATAGATAACCAGG
The DNA here is from genome assembly GCF_963989245.1 of Nansenia antarctica. NCBI lineage: Eukaryota > Metazoa > Chordata > Actinopteri > Argentiniformes > Microstomatidae > Nansenia > Nansenia antarctica. The sequence goes on from NC_137677.1 coordinate 45,909,189, forward strand.
GTGACAAAGGGTGAAATGTGGCCATCAACATCCTCATCCTCCCATCTTTTTCTTTTATTTCCATCCCTTTATGTATCTACCTTTTTCACCAAACTGTAATCAGTTAGAAATGTATAAATCAGGGCAGATCTGATTCTATGTCTTTTACTGTAGAATAGGGGAAACTATACATTGCTGTATTAATTGGATTTCCATACATTTCCTAGATATTGCACAATGCAGTAATTCAACCCATGCCTAAGAGCATTATGCTTCTTGAGGTGGAAGTGACAGTGGAAGAGGACAAAGGCTCCCCAGAGAAGCCTTTGTCATGGCCTATGCTGGTGGCCTGTCTAATTGACCCTGCCTCTCCACACTGAGCGTCTGACACAGATAGCATCAGGCTGTCACTCTCCCAGCCTCATTCTACTCCCTCCTCTCCATCCACTCGCTCTGTTCCCATTGGCAGGGAGGACACTAGAGGTGGCCCCTGATAGGGATGTACCGATAAGGGGGTGTGGTAGCAGCCGCGAGGCCGTCCCAGACTGACACGCTGGAGAGACACCATCTCCGAGGTCACACAGGCTAATTGGTTTGTGCACGTCTGTGACGGATCATTAGGCCTGCTAGGCTGAAGCAGTTACTCTCTCTGTGGCTGATGGATACAGCAATAGGTGATTTAATTTAAGTTGGAGCTGGCAAACATCATATCACTTAGGGCATTCTGCAGTACAAATAAAAATAAACATGTTTAATCTAGTTCAGGATTTTCTTCTCTTTTTTTTTATCATTCCTTGTGAGATGCCTAGTAGGGGCCACTGCTATGGAACAGAAAGCACAAAGGCGCTAGGTTTTACGGATGGTCAGATGGCATTAGTTATAAGCCCACAGCCTTCACTTAACTAATTAACTCAACTAACAAAAGGCAACAGTGAACCCTTGCTCCAATGATTTGCCACGACAAATCCGGAGCCCTGTGTCAATGTCGTGGCACCTGTACCAACTCAATTAGTTAACGGCTGCAACGGGGCATGGGATTGGTGAGTGTGTAGCAGTGCAGGCTCCCTCTTTGTTCCTCATCAAAGTATAATTAGCATGAGGTGGTGGAGAAAGGTTGTGTGAGGTTCCCTCTCCCCCATCCCCTGCCTATCCACCTAAATCCACTGGGGAGCTGCTGCTGGTAATTGCCTGTGGAGTCGTGGAGTCTGGGAAGTAGAGTGGAACACTCCAAGGAGACAGTAAGACTCAATTACCACGGCTGACAGTACCGGTGAGAGAAGTACACACTGAAAGTCTGTCTCTACAGGATAGGAGAGGGGAGATGAGCTTGTGTATGTCGGGTTAGGGTTGCTAGATTTGTTCCCTCATGGTAACTATGACATGGCTGACATGTTACTTAGAGAAAGGGTTAATGGATGACAGCATGGTCAATTCAGGAGCTGAAGTTCCTGCATTCACCTCCATTCAGATCATAATACAATAGGAAGATACCCCCTAATTACACCAAGTGTATTGTGTTGAACTAAAATAGGCTTCTTTGATGGGGTCTGTGCTTTCTAACGGATTGTTGTTGCTTTAACAGTAATGACATTTTAATTAAATAAAATCCCTTGGATTCAATGCTCATTCGAGCTGAATCTCAACTGCTGATTAATGAGGTCTTTATTCTTCTTCATGTCCTCAGACAGGTACTTTTATCCTGTTATTGAAGGGAGGATGTATGTGGTGGTAGTGTCATCTCTCTCTCTTTGTGTGAAATGAATATAGATTTCCTTATACTGTATCTGTCTGTCTACCTGTCTGCCATAGACTGTATATTTATCTATTACATAGACCCTAAATACCTCAAGGAGTGTCCATTTCCTGTACATGGCTTGCATAAAACCAAAACATCACCATGCTATATTATACAGTGAGTGTTGCATACATTGTACGTGACAAGTGAGATTGTTGTATATATTTTATTCATATTCCCTAAGCTAAGTCAAATTATTCAGTGGTAGGAAAGACTCAAAGAATGAATGTATTGGCCAGCCTTCCCTCCTTATTGCTCCAGGTGAAGACCATCTAATGGAAGCATCTGCTGCTGTTCCTGCCAGATGACCCACAGGACCCCACAGGATGGTCTTACTGCTTTCTGACGGACACAGAAATGAAATGAAACAGCTGGCCATTTTACACAGTTCACAGGTGTTACAGCCGGGATCTGGATCTGTGACCCGTGCTGGATAAAGCACTTTCAACGATGCAGAAATAACTTTAAATAATTTATGGACAGTGTGTAGGTAGGCTGATAAGATGCAGGGAATGTTTCCTGGATACACGGTGTACAGGTTTTTCGCCCTTGCTTGCTTGCTATGTGCCGGTGGTCCTAGAGCCTCACCTCGGGGGCCCCCGGCCGCCTCGCGTGCTTGGTCTGTTCCGCCGCTGGGGCACCTGCTTGGCTAGCCTGGTGCGGGGCTAATGGTCTGTGCTTGGTTGGTTGGGCCGGGTGTGCTGGTGGTGGGGCGGGTCGGGTGTGTGGGGCGTCTGGGGCCCCCCAGGGGGAGGAGGGGGTTTGAGGGCCGCTGCTGTGCGCTGGTAGGCAAACTGGTAGTAGTCGCTCTATGGGCTGCAAGGGAATTTTCCTGGCTGCACAGTGTACAGGTTTTTTACCTTTGCCTGCTTGCGGCTCTGTCATCACGTGAAGCGTATTGAGTCACATCTTGTGAGAAATGCGCTATACAAATACAACTTGATTTGATTTGATTTTACAGCAGTCCCAGCTGCAAGTAAGTTGTACATTACTTTCTTTATGACAAGTTTTAAAGTTGGTTCCGAGAGCACCATGTATAATATGTTCAATAATACACATAATGTGCTCTATTCAAAGCATCTGAGTAATGAAAATAATCCATTACTCCATAGATTAATCGAAAAATCATGTTGTGATGTACAGTAGTATGCTTGGCACAAATTACAGTTGTCATACTATGCACTGTTTTCATAGTGAGCATTTCCTCAAACTGCCACACCATCTTTCCCCCCCCAAACTCTTACGTTTAACACATTGTGGTATATGTGGTGAGCAAGCTGAGAGGTTTACTGAATCAGAGCTTTAATCTTCTGGTGAAAGACAGGAAGGTGAGTTCCGGTAAGAGCCTAGCTGAGGTGGTCCTCACAGTGCTGCTGCACATAAGGTTACAATGAATTTAACTGTGATTAATTGAAAACCTGGATTAAGGTTTATATGCAAAGTTATTAACAGATAAACTTGGATTTGAGAGCAGACAGGTGTGATTCTCATACAGAGCCTCAGAAAGAGAAAAAGGTCAGTTTCTGCCCACGGTTGTTCCTTAAACAGTGCCATCTAGGTGTGTGGGGGAGTATCTCTCCACTGGAAACTGTTGAGGTGCGGGAGGGCTTACTGTACATCAAAGTGGAAGGTACTGAATGGAGAATGAGAGTTGTGGAACATACAGTATGTTTTACCAAAGCCACAAAGCGCTGCCAGTCAACCCACACACCCCCTTCCTTGAATCTGAGGCAGGTCATTTTGATGACATTTTTGATTCTTAAAAAGATTTGCCTTTACAGTATATTTGAAAGCCATGCTTGGGTAGGATTGGGCTGTAATTCTCTTGATCAGCATTATGTTGTGCTAACATTTGTGCAAGCAATTCCTGTAAATTCACCATAATAAAGCAATGTTTATAATCCTACTGTAGCTACAATGTTGCATACACATATTAACTACTGACTTAATCTACTTTATGTAGAGGAGGGGTGTTTGCATGGGGGGTGGAGGTTGTGGGGTTACAAGATATGAGAACTAAAATGATATGACAGGTATAACCTTCAAAATTAATAGAGGCACTGATGTGAAAACCGGGTCCTTATACAGTAAACGCCCCCATGTGAATAACTTTTCAAAAAGGTTTCAGTGGTTAGCACATTGGCAAGGGGCGGTGGTTTATACAATTACGGTTTATCATGTTTTCACTGCTTTCACAAATTGCATGAGATGGAGTGACAATCTGATACAGTAGATGACTAGATGAATCATACTGATCACAAGTATGACAAGCGAATAGTACCTTGAAACCTCAACAATTGCTTTCCTTGAAAACTGTTTAGCCAACAGCTCATAAGGTCTTTCAAAGTCAAGATCAGGAGTTTGATTAATTTAACTCCATTACTGCCATGCACCTCTTCTTAATAGTTATTATAAATACTTAGCTATTCATCAAACTAAAGAATCACTGATGTACTGTATACACTTTACCCTACTGTCGTGAAGATGCTTATTTAGATGAGTAGTCCCCCACGATTGATAATACTTTGACCATTGATTGGTTTTATTTGACGAACATTATTTGCCTTCATTATACTCCCTTCGGTATGTGTGGTATGTATCATAGGCTACCAACCATGTGCAGCTTTGTAACAGTGAATGGATGATGTAAGGGACGAGATGGAGAAATAGTCCCACTCGCTCAGGAACTTATGAGACAGATGACTCATGGCAAAACCACCAAACACCATACAACCCTGCCCACAATGGCCCTGTAGTCACTGTGTTATAGTAGAAGGATGTTATAGTAGAAAGAAAGTTATGCCTCAACCACTGAGAATCACAGTAGGCAACACCATTCTGCTGGCTTCCCTTCATCACTGCTGGTTCATGTTTAGGTAGCATCAACCTTGGTTTGGTAATCAGATTGACATTCTTGTCAACAGCTCCGAATGCTCAGAAGGGAACAGTAACACACATATCATAAGAATTTTTTAATTGTTTCTTGAAACATTAAAACGGGTGATCATATTAAAAACACAGAATATGTAAAAGCAATCATTTGTTTAGTGGTTAATTAGAAAACTAAGGTCAGTTGTGAAGTGGTATCGATTGTGTTCTTAACATTGTGCCATGACAGCATAATGTCCTTTTGATAAAGCCCTACTGCCAGCTTCATCCCAACCATACAAAGTGTTGCCAAATAGTTCTAAGACCTACAGGAGAATGGATAAATATCATCCTACCCATTAGAATTCAGTAGAATGTTTAGGTCGTATAGCTTCACGTGAGGTGACCAACCACATTCACTATGACATGTCCAATCATCTTGAGTTGGTTTGCTTTCAGGGGCGGCTTGGGTGGCTTTAGTCAGACTTCCTCAAATCCATTGTCTTTCACAGAGCCCTGAAGTTTACATGCAAGGAAAAATAACAATGTCAACATCTTGTTTCAGTGAATGCCTGTGAAAATGTCTACGTTGTATGGGTAAAGTTTAAAAGGTACAAACTGTAGTTATCATCAATCCCTAGTTCTCTCTTGGTATTGTGGCATTGCAACAGAAAGTAACTGTTTTCGAAAGGAATCCAGCAGTAGAAAATGATACAGTTAATCTCCTGAGATGCTGCAGGCTCAAGAGCAATCATGATCCAAACTCCCTGAAGTGGAACAGCAGTGATCAACAGAAATAAAATGGTCTCGCTGTCATCAGAGCAGAGATCTACAGGACGAGGTAATGAACAGTGCACTCCTAACAGACACTTAGGTGATGTGGTGCTCCGCAGGGTTGCATCCCAAGGCCTCTGGAGATAGGGCATTTAAAATACAGTCATTACAGGGGATATGGAGGAATGGAGGCAGACTATGTCTCCCTCGTCTTTTCAATGAGTGACTTAAAAGGAAAGGTTTGACCTTGACCAGACGAAATATATGTGAGACGCAGTCTCCTCCATAGTAATTTGGAGAGTTTGCTCTCTGAGCACATCTATATCTGCTTCAGAGCTCTCACAAGGCACACAGTCATGATTATAAATCTGAGGTAAACAGAGGATATCAAAACACCATAAAAAATAAAGGAAACGATTGGACTGATGGCAGGGCCATTCTGTGATTGGAGTCTGATGCAGTACATAACGAGGCTGTCATGCCTTCACAACCTTTTCTTGTGTAATCTGTCCAATGTTTCCTGAACAAGGTCAGGGATGACAGGCTGTAGTTTACTTTGGCAAACTGCTTGAGTAAACATGCAACAACAACAAAATACACAACAAGCACATACACGGCTACTCACCACATACACAGCTACTCACCACATACAAGCACACATGCGCATGCGCATGCACACACACACACACACACACACATACAAACAGCTATTAAATGCTGAGGCTATTGTCAAATAGAGAAACACAGCTCTGTGTGGGTAGATGTGCTTTCTGAATGTTTTTCAAGTTTCTGTATTGCCGCTGTTGCTGTTCTGCAATTTCACAGCCCAGGGTGTGCAGACATGCTGAGAATAAATTAAACAGTCTATTGGACTTCCTTTGTCTGCAACTTTGAAAATAACTGAGAAAAATGACAAATGAATCAGAGGTTACCACTTACGATTGGAATAAATACTTGGATGCAGTTGTGTAGTTGGACTTATTTCTCTTGATGATGTATGAAAACATTTGACAAACCTTTATTTTGAAGCGGAAAATACCTTTAAATTCAGTTAATTATTGTAGCGTATGATTGGGCTTTCCCTGTACAGTACATAAATCAAACTGATCATTGGAGATGTTTCTGCTGACATACACAAGAGAACAATGAATGTGTTCATGTTGGGGTTAAAAGCCTGAACAGTTATCGGAAATCAAAACTCAGTTGTTGTTTTTGTGTTCCTGCTCTGTTGGACATTTTATCGACATCTTGTTTTTCAGAAAGTTTATTTGATACGTTTCAGGCGGCTTTCACCAACCGGAACACTGTGATTCCATGGTGTTAGGCAGGCTCGAGTGGGTCAGTGTTTATTTGGTAGATGGATCAGCCAACCACCCACACATAGACACTCTGAGAGGCTTTAGAGATGAAGCTCGTGTGTGGGCCTAATGACCGCCTGTAGCTGAGATTGACGTCTCCTCACTTTCATGAAATATAGAAGGTGAAAGTGTATCACGGTGATAGGCTGTTGTAAATCCTCAGATATGAGCGTTTTGGAGAGTGCTACTATACAATCATTATCAGTTCTACAACTGGTCAGACGATTTGACTTTTTCTGATTGGAGTAAAGCACTGTAGCTACTACTACTGTTTTATTATTATTTTCTGGAAACACACAGCACATCTACTACCCCATGTCCCTTACCAGACAGTAGGTAAGACATTATGTATAACACTGAATTAGTGAGAACAAGTTATACTTTGATATGTTCACAGGCAAAGCGCGCTGCAGAAAGTTAGTATAGGTCCTCGTTAGTATAGTGGTCAGTATCCCTGCTTGTCACGCAGGAGACCAGGGTTCGATTCCCTGACGGGGAGAGTTCTCTCTTACTACTAGCATCTCATGGCCTAAAGAAGATTATGACTTACCTGCACAATGTCCCTAGAAATTCCTTTCGTAGGGTAGTGGTGGTCTAGTGGATAGTGAGTTGGACTTGTGATCGGAAGGTTGTGAGTTCAAATCCCGCCTGAAACCACACCACTACTAGTGTGCCCTTGAGTAAGGCACTTAGCCCTCAGTTACTCCAGGGGGAATGTCCCTGTAATTCGTAATTGTAAATCGCTTTGGATTAAAAGCGTCTGTTAAATGGCAAAATTAATTAATTAATTAGAAAGTGTCAAGAGGGGTTGATTGAGAGAAGAACTACAACAACAAACCAGTGTCAGGATGTTAGGTTTTGTAGGAATTAAAGTAGAATTTACAGCATTGGAAGCATGTTAGAGTGGTATCTGTGATGAGAGGGCATGTTTCCCTTGACAAGAGCATGTTCAGCTACATGAGAGCTGCTCGCCCTCGATAGCCGTCTGGCTGTGAAATACGATGCAATCCCCTTTGCTGTCTGTGTAAGATATGCAGCGGCAGCGGCGGAAGATGTACGTCTGGGCCTGCCGCTATAACTCTCAGCCCCTCTCCACACCCCCATCTCTGCACTGATGAGCTCACAGTGAAAGAATAGCCTCTCTTATCAGAATGCATGAAGTGCCACTCCGTCCAACCTCAGTAGAACTGATGACAAACAATTATTCCAAAGCTGCAGACCTGTGTCTGCACATGTGTTCATATAGAGGAGGGTGATGTAAAGCAGGGTGTATTTCATACTAGTATGGAGTTATCCTGTGATATACTGTACAATCCTAAAGCCTATATAGGGACTTAATATGGAGTCTTTGCTCACTTAGAACCTTCTATTACAATTTAAAAAAACTCTCAGCTGCACCTTTACATTTGCGCTTACAGCTATTTTAAAGCCTCAACTTCAAACATGGATGCTTTTTGTCAAAGTATGGATGACTACAGTATATTTATAGACAGTAACAAAACATATGCATGCTTTCTCTTTCCATCTTAGATGTGTCCAAAACCTTTGGAAGACCACTAGTGCTCTCTTTCAAGACCTGATGATTGTTTTGTTGTTTTGCAATGACAACCCTCTCCAGAAATGACTGTTACTTATTCACGTACTAGTCATTTGACATGTTCCAACACATCATGGTTACAGGATGAGTACTGTATTCGTTTGAAGATTGTGGAAAACATAACCAAAAACTGTTGCATTCGTATACAAAACACCATCAAAGAGATGTGCACAAGTCTGCAATTACTGCTTTAAACATTGGATGGCAGCATCGAGGTATATTTGTCCTATTCTATCAAGTCATACAGCACATGCAATGGATGGATCTTTGCCACCAGTTAACTGGCTCATTGTTATTAATCAATAAGGATAATATGTGGCTTTTTTTGTTACATATATTTATTTTCAACTAAAATAATGTAACTTCCTGCAGGAAACAGCAATTGCTTTCATTGGGCTGTATTGAATGTGCAAAACGTTTAATGGTTTCATATAACTGTCCCTCCATCCTCTGCAGACCCACACCTTAATGTGGGTGTAAGAGGCACTTGTTTATTCTGAGGTTATGCCTACTTCAGCTTAGTTTGACTAGTGGGAGAAAGTGAAAAAAAGAGATAGAGGAAGTGGACTTGGCACGGATTAAGAAGAAGAGGGCCTTGTGGTTTGGACTGTTTTTCTAATGAGTGGTTTTGTGACACAATTCTCTGTATTCACTTCTTACACGTTGATGTTTTGAATTGGGGTTAGGCTTGCAATGCAACAGGCTGTTTAGACTTTCACTGGGAATGAATTCATCTCCTTCCAAACACATCGAGTGTCAAGCTGCTGTGTGCAGTAGGTGACAATCAAGAGAGGTAGGAGTATTGGAGTATTTGTAGGAGGAACTTACAGTACCAATGTAAAAGGAAGGGGGCATACGTTAGCACCATTAATCCAAAGGAAGAATGTTTTCAGAAGTTCAGATTCTAAAGGACATACTGTACTTATATGTTTCTGGAATGTTTTGAATAAAAAAACTGCCTGTGGATGAGAAATACATTTTTGGCATACATGTACCCAGACCATTTCCATTGTCAACATTCTAAAAACCATATTAAACTTAATTGTGTTGATACATAATACATTGTGCAGTCCCACTTATTATGGAAAAGTTATGTATTTTTTGTTTAAGCCTGACTGATAAGGATTATTGTTCGAAGCTATTTACTGTAACTTTGACAGACAAGCTACTGTAAATGTGTGGGGGGATTGATTGTATTGTTTATGATTCTTTTGCCCTGACAGATACAATGATTTGTTCCTTTTCAACATGGTCAACACAGAGAGAGAGAGAGAGAGAGAGAGAGAGAGAGAGAGAGAGAGAGAGAGAGAGAGAGAGAGAGAGAGAGAGAGAGAGAGAGAGAGAGAGAGAGATGTAAAGGACTATGTAACCAATTTTAGGGCTTCGTAACCTGAAGCGACTCGATGTAACCAATAGTTACATGTAACTTCAATGGGGACACTAAGTAACTTCATAGGGCCTCTATGTAACATATGGTATCTGTTACCTGTAAAGAGTCTTTGTAACATCACTTTTATTTTATTTGTATTTTCAGATTTAAAAAAATATATTAAGAGAATATTCCCTTAATAGGAAAACAACATGTGTCATTACATTGTAGCAGACAGATACATAAGAGAGAATCCTCTTATTTAGGGTTGAACAGGCAGGTCTAGTATGCTTCCATTCATGCCCTTTAGGATTACTTAACATTTTCCAACTTCTTAAGGAAATGATGAAGTGAGCATGACCTTCACTACGTCAAACTATACACCATCTGCTATTGTAGAATGTAAATGAGACACGTATTCACGGTGGAATGGTCAATCATGCAGATGCACATTTTGGCAAGAAAAACCTCCCCATTTGAGACCTAAAATATGAGTGGATATAATAATATAAAAACATGATAATGACTGTATCTCCTACTTTCATGTTGATATCACATAGGGCTTCTAAAGTCTGTAACCTCAAATAAATATAATAGTGCTCAAATGTGACATAGACATAGACTTTTTCTGGTAGCTTTAAAAGAGAGAGAGAGAGAGAGAGAGAGAGAGAGAGAGAGAGAGAGAGAGAGAGAGAGAGAGAGAGAGAGAGAGAAATAGGCTTGAAGGTTTGAGGGTGGTTAGGGGCTTGTAACGGTTTCCCCCCCACTTCAAACGCTACCCTGAAGCAGTGGAAACTTCCCCTGCACTCATACATAGGGCAGGTGACTGTCATTGTGAAGGCACCTTCACAAATCAGAATGGTGTAGTGAAAATAAACTTTGGTAAACACTCTCTGAGGGGGTATGTCTTACCTGGCAACACCGTACTACACAGCTGAACATAAAAGGTGTACTGTAAATGACTGTGTCTCTACTTGTCTTTGAATATATAGTGAATAATAATGAGCATGATAAGAACTGTAGGATAGTTTTATTGTAAACTGCCAATCATGAAACAAATTGAGATCCAGTAATGTGAAAAGAAAAATGGACTTCACCACTGAAAACCTTTAGTACAGCAAACTGCTGAATTTACATTATGTAAAATATTTGTTTACTGTGCATAATCAAATACATCATTTTACCTGCTCTACACTTTACTACAAAATGTAATCTTTGAAGTACCAAATACACATTTGTTTTTTAAATACTGTTCCTACTGTACAGTATGTAGATGAAGAAACTATTTTGACATAAATTATTTGATGAAGGGCTGTAGAGTTGTTTATCATTGTACACTATATAGATTAAACTTTGTATAACAACACATTTAGAAGATAAAATGGAATGGTGAAATATTGTACTGTAGTTTGAAAATGTTTTACTTTGTGTTTCATGTTGTTTTTTGTGGTGTTTACACATGACTCTTTTCTTATTGTTCCATTACCAGTATCACTTCAATGTTCGCAAATCGGAGAGAAATGTTTGATGAAGGTGACTAATGTGAAGTTCTCATTTGTTCGAGCAATGGAAAGCCACGTCAAATGAAAACATAATCTGAATTTCAGAGCTCTCTCAGATTTTATAGCTTTCACTTTCTTAAAAGAAAATAAGATTGTACTACACTAGCATAGCTCTCAATTGATGCATGCTTCAGGGATTACTGATAAATCCACTAAGTGCAACACACCACAACAAACTTTTCATTGCCTTTTCATTCAAACGTAATATTTTCTGTATCAGGAAAGAGTTAACATCTTGATTAATAAAATTGTCATCAATGAAGTTTGTGAACATTATGGGTAAAAACATGACTTTGTAAAGGAAACAACATCTGAGATGTGCTGTATGCATGACATACACATGTAGAAACTACAGATCTGCACTTGAATAATCCATTCCCAGATTGATATCAACAGTAATGACTAAATTGTTTTGGGTATAACAGCATTGACAACAACACCTCTGCAATATTAATCTGTCCATCCCTCAAATCCAAGTGGGTTACTGAAGACATTACTATTTTATACCACCAGAGGGAGGAAGAGAGAGTAATTCATCGACAAAACCCTAACCCTTACCCTTAATCAATTTTGGAATCAAAATAGTATCTTCCTGTATTATTGGAATGTCATCTGTTTAGAGTTGTGCTTATGCAATGTGTGACAATATAATTGTAAATATTGTTAGGCCTATACAATATAGGCTAATGTAGCAACATTGAGTCAAATGAATCAGATCCAATGTTTTTTTGTTTCTTTTTACTATCCGTACATTTAAACAAAATATAGTTTAGATTCATATACTTATTATCACCATTACAATCACCTATTAGCATACTATCAGTGGTGGCATTAACACCATTACTGTTGTACTATCACCAATGTTGTCGTAATTGTTGTTGTTATGTTCATTAGTAGCCTACAGTACATAAATAAACAAAATCAGATATTCATTTTCTTCCATTAGTCTATTATTTAATAACTCATCCAACAGATAAAACACACTCTGAACTTCTGTAATCGAGTGCCGAGTGATCCATTTCTCTGTGTTAGACCGAGTTCCCAGAATAGCAACGCGGGCGGCTTGTCTGCTCTGCTTTCGAAGATGGAGGAAGTGAACGGCGGATTAACTGTTGCTGAGGAACTAACTGTAAATTAGAATGTATTCCAAGAAAGACATTCCACTGGGTGAAATGTGTAACTTCAAAGCATGAGATGAGATGATGGGATTATGTCATCTCCTGCGCTGTTAAGGTAAATCAATAAAGAAAAAGAAAAACTGCAGTTATGATTACATTTCAATAATGATTGAACAATTTGGATGACTGAAGTCTGTCCTTGGATAAACGCCCGTCATCCGACTTGAATCAGGCGATGTAGGCGCATCATGCCAGACTGCACTGCATCCAGCGAGACAGACAGGTGCGTCTCCCTGACAGATCGTGACGTTAGAATTATAAGGTTCTATCTCCATTTTTGTCAAAATTGAGTTTTTTTAACATAATCTGATCCATTAGGTGTTTATTAATGCCTGTGTGGTGTTATTTTTTTTAAATGTTGACATTTTTGAGTTAGTAATTCATAAAATGCAAAGGTTCCATCTCACAAAACATAATGCTTAATGGAATGTAAAAACTTTGACGCTCAATATCTCTGAACTGCCCTAAACGTAGATAGAACCTTATCATTCTAAACGGAGATAGAACCTTATAATTCTAAACGGAGATAGAACCTTATCATTCTAAACGCACGATATGACAACATGCCAGACAGGTGCGTCTCCCTGACAGATGACCACACACCAGACAGCTCCAGACGGATAACGGTGATCGGATAACCTGTTGAAGCGGAGTATGGGTGGACTCCGTCTGTGACCACCTACGAAGCCTCATGAACATGCATGTTAACCTTAGTATTAAGAGCGACACTCTCTGTCTCTCTGGGGCAAAATACGATTGCATTAAATGAGTAGTTAGTTAGTAGACTAAACGAGCACCTATTGCGAGACGCACTGTAGGCTAATTCCTACATGATCATGTGAAGTGCCGGCTCATAGGAATACATTGACAGGCTTGTTGCATTGAGATGACAGGTACGGACCGTATGACTCAGGTAAACTTCACCTAATAGGCGGTCTGTCTTTTAAATACCGATGTATGTTTCCGATTCCCACCTCTGTCAGAAACAGGCTGCTCCCTGCTCCTTTTCTTTGGCTAATTCCGTAGGAACCGGTGGATCCAGTTTATCCCTCTCTCTCTTTCTTTCATTGACGAGCTTGTCGTCTCTTCCCGTCTCTGTGGCTAGTGTAGTAAGTAAACACACAACAGTACAGAACCTATGTTTAGAGATCCATTATCCAGAGCAATCTACGTGCAGAATGGTAGACTATTAGGGAAGGTGCGGGGGTCGCGCTTTAGAGGTGGAAAAGTTGACGAGCTTTGCAAAGGAAGTAACCTACCAGACGCACTTGAGGAGAGATCATAGCTGTTCCTTAACTTTTTCTCATTTCGGGTGCATGAACATTCCGTGTTATTGGCTCACCTGCGAATCCTCAGCCACTGTTTCGCGTTTTCCTCTCGTTTTGTTTTTTATTTAATATGTAAACGGTAGCCTAGGATATGGAATGCATACATGTCGTTTTTCCACCTCATAGACCGTCATCCAAATAGGCTATAACATACCCAAAGGAAGATTATCGTGAGATTATTTTAATTTAGCATTTTAGAGGGTGGTTGCCACATCTTCCCTCAGGAGAAGATCACCGATAAGCAGGGGAGACACAGGGGAGACGACGGAAAGGTAGGCCTTTAAACTAAAGATCTGTTTGTTCCTTCCTCTAGTCACAGGTTTCATATCAGTTATAATAATAGGCCTACATCCCAGCTGGATGTCATGCTGATGTGAACATAACTGGGTTTTCACTGAATAATAAAACACGGGGGAATAAGAGGCACAATAACCTAATAGCTACCAACATTTTCAAGTAGGAAATCGTTGAGGTCTACTTCTGAATTGATCGATCATTTGCCATGGGTAGCCTATCAATAGATCAATTCGATGGCAAAACAATCACAATATCACAATATGACTCGTGTTTCATAACAGCTTGCCTTTGATCCAGAATTTAACATGTTCACCTGTAATAGTCCAACGCATAGACCCTGGGCTGTCAGATGAGCAACACGTGCAAGGCGGAGAGTCTGTCGAGACAGGTGACATGGGGATATGGCCATACTGTAGGTCATGCCAATTCTTAGACTCTTCGTGAGCTTAGAATTATAAGGTTCTATCTCCATTTTTGTCAAAATTGAGTTTTTTACATCTGATCCATTAGGTGTTTATTAATGCCTGTGTGGTGTTATTTTTTAAAATGTTGACATTTTTGAGTTAGTAATTCATAAAATACAAAGGTTCCATCTCACAAAACATAATGGAATGTAAAAACTTTGACACTCAATATCTCTGAACTACGGAGATAGAACCTTATAATTCTAAGCTCACGTCTTGGCTTTCCCTTTAGCCTTCAAGAACAAAGTTGATAACATTGAAACATACAGTGATCAGTCAAAAAGACAATCTCTAAACGCTAATTGAAATGATTGCGTGTTTTTATACCATGCCATGTTGTCGTTTGTCCGCGTATAGCTACTACAGTAGACCATAGCATCCAGAAGTAAATGCAGCCAATAGAAACTATGTTTTTATTTAGTGTGGTTTTGAGTTAATTAATCAATTAATGACGAATAGTCAATGAATAATTAATTCATAGCAATAACACTGTCGTAGGCCGAGGCCTATAGGCCTATTTCAAATTCAAAATGAATATCCGGGAATGGAACGCATAATATGTTAAGATATCAAGTCCAAAGAGTACATGCAGGATACACACATTCATAGTTTACACGTTCCCTCTATAATAGATGAGTGAAATCATTGATTGTATGATTTAATAATTATATAATTAATAAGATAATAATGGTAATTGTATGTAACAGATTAGGCCTTCTACCATCATTCCTCCTATAGGATAATATATTCACATCCATTGCAATACATAGCTAGTTATTGAAGAACAGTTAATTTATCAATTAAGTTGCTACAGACTGTTGTAACTGTCAATTATGGGGCAAAGGTAGTTTCTAGAAGTCAAATATTCTTTGAAATGCTTTAAGTGAGTGTGCATTTGATGTATAAGGCTTGTGAATATAACCATTGGCATGTGATCATGGAGGAGGAAGTGGTAGGTAAGTATTGAACAATATTTTCCAAAATGTTGATATCTGTCAATCAAAGTAAAAGAATGTTTCTCCAAATCTGTATTCGGGTTGAATGGTAGAGTGGCACGAAAGGCGAAATGGGTCAGACTAGAACATGTAGTTGAAATGGGAATGGAGAATCATGAACAGGATCATGGTTACGATAAGTCTCTTGATGGTGGACACCAGGTTGGCCAGTGGTCATGCAGCTCACTTCTGTTCTCGCAGACACATTTAATTTTAGTCTTTGGCCTTTTTCAGAGGACCTGAAACTGCATGAACCGGGAACATGCCCGTTCTCACTCTATGTATATTTATAGCTAGTTCATTGTATATCTTCATTTGTTACTTCCCTAATAATGCAACCTTCAGTCATGAGTGAATGCATTTTTAATCATGTTACACAGAGCCATTCAAAGGCTATGGATACTTTACAAAACTCGACCAACAGCATTACAACATTTGTGAAGTTGAACCATATAGAGTAAACAAATAGTATAACGATCTGGTAATAACGCTCGGACTTGATTTTGATATATCCAGAAATGTAGATGTACCCAGATCACCCTAGTGTACCCAGTTCTCATTACGGTTTGGCCCTGGGTGCTTATAGTCTCTTCAGTTGTACACTTAAATGGTCTGGAAATAGATACTTAAACAGGCAATACATTTAATTAAAACTGTATAATAAAATGACGCAACTAACCCTAATACTAAGCCACAAAATGATCATTCATTACAAGATTGATTATTTGATTCATTTGCTCATCATGTTTGAGTGATTGATTTACCCATGTATTTATTTACACATTCATAATTTGTTCAACCATTGCCACCTTGTCATTTTGTTGTCACTTTGTCAGTTTTAATATTAAAGACGATAGGCCACTAGTATAGATACAGTGCTATTTTACAGATTGTTTTACAGAGATGTCTCTCTTTGATCCCCACAGTTCCCATAGCCCCGACTATGGAAACAGAGGGAACTGATGGCTACTGTGCTAGTAAGTTAACTCTTCAGTCAATTGTCATGACCTATTTCCGACACGAGATACAGTATGCATGAATAGATGAAATATCATTTTGGACTTGTGTCTAATGTCAGAACGTGGCCATGTGAGTGGATGAACTAAGCCGATGCATAGATATCCTTATATAAAGTCGATATTTAAATTCTATTTTAAATTTCTTCATGTATTGTGAATGTGAATATGTGAATTTGCACATAATACTACATTTTGATGGCACAATTTCATTTGGATGGATGGTGAAACAATGTTGCAGCCAGGTGTTTTACTCTAGAAGAGATGGTAACATTGATGATCATTTACATTTTACACTGACGACTAATAAGATTGTAAACAAAGCCTGGGATTTTCCCTCAGAGCATGCTTTTTCCTGTTCAGCTCTCAAAACTATTGAAAAGATGCTGTAGCAACATCCTGTTTCATGTAGCGGATGCTGGATACACGCGTTGTGTCTCTCCATCGCCCTTTTCTGTTTTCCTCTGGGCAGACTCTATCTAAGTGCCCTCTCTCCGCCCCGGCATCATGTCTGTCGGGTAACTGTATCCATAACAAGGTAGGTCACAAGATGTCAGAGAGGGTACTTTCTACTCCAGGACTAGGCCTCCAAGAACACTATAGGTGGAGAAATGGCAGAGCAGTACAGAGTCAGTGCAGATGGTTAGGAGAAGGAGGTGTCCCTTGTCCCTTCTCCTTTGTTTGCCGAGGGCCAATTCTGTTGAGTCGATTCAGCAGGGAATTTCTTCCCCCATCTGAAAATAATTCCTAAAACCTTGTGGCAACATTCTTGTCGTAATGTACCAGGCACTTACACTCTTGTGTAACTGCCTCTATCGTTTGTGGCAATTTGTGGGTCTATTGATTATTACACAATGTATGTATTGATTTAGTCATTTCCAAAGCAGTAAAAAATGTTTGAATGTGTGTTGCAACTATTAGCATAGCTATGTTGCGGTGAAAGGTATGAGGTGATGGATGCCTAAGCTGTGGATATACAACTGTACTCAGACATACTTTAGGTTTGAGAGAATGTACGCAAGGATAAGGGGACTTTTCTGCACAGCTGCTTTACGAATCCGATAACAGGAGACACAAGGGGTAGTCCAGTCCTGTAATAAGGCAAACTGCTCTTGGCTCCTCAACAGATTTGTTATCTGTAGGGTGGGACTGTACCAGGTGCACAGTGGTACTTCCCTCCGTCCCCCCCACAGATTCCCTCAGATAGAACATGCTGGTAATCATTATTTTGGCAACTCTTCCAGGTGTAGAACCTCATTTTGGGATAGGTTGAATATAGTAGTATGTATGATGATGATGATGTATGTAGATGATGGTTAGTGTCCTCTGCATTCTATTCACACCCCGAATAAATATACTGTATAGCCTATATTTGAAGTACATGACTCTTTGAATTTGAAAGGTAACCCCCCCCCCTCCTCCTCTCTCTCTCTCTCTCTCTCTCTCTCTCTCTCTCTCTCTCTCTCTCTCACTACTATACTAGGGTATCTATAGAGGTACAGGATCCAGCATCTGAGTGTTTCTCTTAAAGAGGCTCTGAGGGTTCAGCCTCTCCTCCAGTCTCTCTTCTCCATCTCTCTCTCTCTCTCCCCTTATCTCTCTCTGTCTCTGTCTCTGTCTCTGTCTCTCTCTCTCTCTCTCTCTCTCTCTCTCTCTCTCTCTCTCTCTCTCTCTGTATTTATCTGTCTCTGTCTCTGTCTCTCTCTCTTTCTCTCTCTCTCTCTCTCTGTCTCTGTCTCTCTCTCTTTCTCTCTCTCTCTCTCTCTCTCTCTGTGTCTCTCTCTCTCTCTCTCTCTCTCTGTGTCTCTACCTGTCTCTGTCTCTCTCTCTCTCTCTCTCTCTCTCTCTCTCTCTCTCTCTCTCTCTCTCTCTCTCTCTCTCTCTCTCTCTCTCTCTGTGGAGGGATGGTCTGGAGATGCAGGGCTTGACAGGAAAAACCAGATCCTACCTGTGTACATCCAACATGCCACAACTGAGTGCTCTGTGTTTTCAAGGGAAATAATCCTGTACAACTCCTGGACTCTTTTGTTCATTAGTACTGGCTTTTGGTACAATTCTTTTTTGATTTGTTTATCTTCTATTTTTTTTTCCTTTCCACTCGCCAACACATGGAATAATCTGTCTCTGATGTGTTACTCAGATTGTCTTCCCAGCCTGATGCTGATGATATGGTGCGGTATATACAGTATTGACTCAGTAAATGAGTAGTGAATCAAAGCTCTGATTCTGACTCAGCAGACTGACTGTGTGTGTGTGTGTGTGTGTGTGTGTGTGTGTGTGTGTGTGTGTGTGTGTGTGCGTGTGTGTGTGTGTGTGCGTGCATGCTTGCGTGTCTGATGTTGGCCCCAGGCACTGCTGAGGTCACTCTTGTGGCCACACACACGGTCTCTTCACCGGGCCCACAGGTTCCCAGCATACATCACTCTATGTGGGTAATGAGTGGCATATTTTCACTATGATCCATTCACATGGTTTAATCATGGTAAACAAGTGAGTGCGTAGGACTTACTGTATGACTGTATCTAAGCAAGCATCTAGAGTAGACTATATCTGAACAGTTAGGGTGTGTGACCCAAGTTACAGTGTGTGTTTTTGTAATACATTTATTTTGTATATATATATATATATATATATATATATGTAAGTGTAAGTACACAACATACAATGAGAATGAACACAACAGTTCATAACTCTGACATCATTGTGAGAATTTTGTTATTCAGCTTGAGCAACACATCACCTCATACTGTATCATGCCTGAGGTTGTTCAAGAGCCCTCCTGGAAAGTTATATGTGTGCAGTATACACTACTGTACCTGTTTAGGCTCTACTAGTACTACTGTACCTCTTCACCACAATACTGTTAGTTTACGTGATCTGAGTGCCTCCAAAGGCTGCTTGGCAGCCGTACGCACATAGTACGGTAATGGAAAACCCTTCAAATCTGGGCCAGTCCTGGCTGGCTGTCTCTACGACAGCATTGCCAAGGGATAGCCATCGGTCACCTGAGATTTCCTCCAACCCCGGCGTGTGCAACCAGAGACGAGGCCCAGGGATTGTGTCATGCATGGACTGCATCTCCCAGCATGCCTCATTCACCTGCCAACACAACAATGGAACACTACCAGATAAAAGACGAGCACTTCTTTTCTACGCACAGAAACCATAGACAGAAATCTTTTGCAGAGATGAAATGCAGTGAGGAGCCTCTTGAAAATGTCATAGGCGACATGGTGAAGTCTATTTGAAGAGTTATCAAGAAGACGGTGTGGGTTTTCTCAAGACATCTCAGGTGCTTTCCAGTGTTTCTTAATGATCAGCAGCTATGCTTGGAAGTCAATGGCAGCTGGTGAAGAGCGGGCTTCTCACTGGTTCCTGTGGGATTTGACACTTAGGTCAGTGCGGGTGCTCTGGTGTGGCTGAGGCATTGTTTGAGAGGCTCTGATGGGGCCGGAGTGTAACGGGATAAGGGATTGGGTAGCTCTCCCTCTGAGTGGACACAGAGCTATCCATGGCCTTGGCTATGCAGAGGGTGCTGAGAGGACGCAATCTGATCTGCATCAGGAGGACATCAGGCTCACACACATGCACACACGCACGCACGCACGCACGCACGCACGCACGCACGCACGCACGCACGCACGCACGCACGCACACACACACACACACACACACACACACACACACACACACACACACACACACACACACACACACACACACACAGTGGCCAGTAGCCATACCCCCTTATGCTGGCTACCTCCTGAAACTAAGCTGTGTTGGGCCTGGTTGGTTGGATGGGAGTCATCTGGGAAAATCTGTTGACTGCTGGAAGTTGTGTTTGAGGATTCATCCCCATAGCTCAGTGCAGTGATTGGAGACACTGTCCTGCAAAGAGTGCCATTGTTTAAAGGGGAAATGTGAGATTCAAACATTAGAAAGCATTCTCCCTACCACTTGTTGGGGGTAATCAGCTGAGGGATGGGTCTGGGCTAATGTAATCACTCTCAAATGCATAGACAGAGCTATGGATGCAAGGAATGACCATCCATGAGATCAAAATGATAGTTTTAACCAATATGCTATGAAATTCTGTGTGTCAAAAATTGCAGAATGTAAACATAACTGGAGTCATTTGTTAAGACATCTTATGATTAGCAAAAGTACATTTGAACAGTTGCTAACCAATTATAAATATGTTCTGATTTGGCCCAAGGTCTATTAAACTGGCAGGGTTAGGGTTAGGGTTAGGGTCATCACGATGTCTCCTGTCTCCAAAAATGAGGAATGGCTCCAGTTTTGTTAACATTCTGCAGTTTGTGTTGTAAACAACTTTCATAGCGTATTGCAAGTTTGCATTTCAACAAGCTTATATTTGGGATATTTTGGAGTTAGATAGTTGAACTAAGCTTGTAAACTAAGCTTGTTTTATTCCACTTGGCTATACATTATACATTTTAAAATAATGTTAGCCTTTAAAGGATTAATTGAATAATGGTGATATAAACCATGAAATGATGAGTGTTCATATTTGTCATGAACTTGACACTTGTTTGAGAGGGGATGTGTGTGTGTGTTAGAATCTTTGGAGAGATGTAGGTCTGACATGTATGCTGTGCCGAGCAGAGAAGAGCGATGTTCCCAGCTCTTGTGTTGCTGTCTGTCTCCCAGGTAACGGTGACTGCTCTCCCAGGAAGGAGAACTCGAGAATGTTGGAGGATCTGTCGTCAAACACGACCAACGGGCAGAGGCCTCAGGGTCCTAACTCCCCCGGTGGTGAGTATTGACTCAACGCATCCACACTAGCTTAGCTACAGTACTCTAACTACAAGCCTGAAAAACACTGTCTATGAACCACCTGTTGATAATGTATCAGTAATGCATTTATAGTGATCTGGTGACACAGTGGTGTTGTACACAACGGCTTATCACACTTTACTGTTCCAGGAAACAGGAATTTAGTCAGAATCACATTTAGTCAGAATCACATTTAGTCAGAATCAAAGGTAGATCTGGTTTACTTACTACGTCACTAAAGTTAGGATTTGAGTGATATTTTTCTTTTGGCGAAAAGGGTCACCTTGTAATGTATCTGAGGGAATAAGTCTTGTATAGTTCTCTTACCCTAAATGAACCAAAATCGGAAGAGCTGAGGCGCAGCTTTTTTTTCTGATTGGCTTAGGACATTGGGACATGGGTCATCATGAGGTTGCTGAATGAGAAAAGGGAAGCTGCTTTCCACATGCCCATGCCAGGTTAAAGACAGAGAGACTCAGGGTTCAGGCCCAGAGGGAGATGGTTCTCACAGATAATATTATGGCCTGACTCCCGGAGGTTGCCTAACACGACTTGGCTGAGACACTGTTGTAACGTAACACTGAAATGTGGTTTTATTGTAAATAACCACTGAAAAACATGTGTGACAGTGTGACACTGAGAAAAACCCCAAAAAAACCTACTCTTCCATACTAGCTTAGAATGATCATGAATACTTTTGATAAAATATACGACAATGTTTGATTGTCTTGGATTTTCATGCTGCCTTCAGTTTTATACATGTCATACTGCAGGCCCAGTGCCTTATGGTCGGCCCTCTCTGACCTGCTGGCCACGATTAGTCTGTACAAACTCTGACCCTGGTGTTATGTAAACTATGCTCTCCCCACCAAGTCTCTCTCACAAGTGTTCATACACATCCAGGTATGGGGCCACATTCCTCTCAACTATCCATGATCAGGTTTGCTTATCATACCACTCTGTTATCTTTGATGCATTGTCCCCCCTCGGTAACATGAACCAACATACTTTTGGAGGTTCATTGTCTTTATACAGTACTTTGTCTGGATGCAGGAACCTGTTGTCTCGGCAACCGTTTCAAGTTCAACCAGCTGTGACCACAGTGAACATTTCATGTGTACCTCACGCCTAGAAGAAAAAGATACAAATGAATAGAACATTTTTAGATCTGCATGATGTTGCCAGGATACAGCTTTGGATGGTAACTTCACATCATGCAGTTAAAGCTCCTTCAAATTACGCAGGTTCTGTGCTGGAAGGCACAATATTATGCTAAAGACGTAGCAGAAGTAGCTGTTGCTGTCAATAACCACTTGTTGTTAGACAACTGGACCTCAAACCTGTAGACCTCAAACATGTATGGTCAGATACACTAAGACGTCAGCAGTGTCATTCCACTTGTATACCAGTGTATTGCTTTGCGGAGGAATAATAATTAGTTTATAATAGAAATGTACATCTACTAATCATTTATTGGTCTTTAATTAAACAATTCTGATGTTACATTTGCCCCCTTGAGCAAGGTCATTTGTAACACCTTTAAAACAGAGCGCTATATAGATGATGTAAGAAATCAGTTAACATTATATCATGAATCATACACATACACATACATCAACACATTCTACTAGAAGCCCCGGGCCCTCATTACTAATGAAAGTACCCTGAGTACCCAGAGTCTGGAGACCTCCATGTATTGACGTTAGTGTAACGGCGAAAACACACCGCAAGCGTCAACCTCAGCTGTGCGTGTGCACGGCAGAACTGCTGCGGCTCTCACTGTTGAGGCTTCCACACTGGCCGTGTGTCTTCTGTGGCTCTAACTACGGAGCTGCTACTGCCAGCCCTGTCTTTATACATTGAGTTTGGTCTGGAACGTGCACGGCACGCGGAAACGGGGGAAAAATAGGCGAGAGTCCTAATCTCTAGATGGTGTGCCGCAGCAGCCAGTGTGAGACATACTTGAGACACGCACCTCACGTGCGCTTTATGGCTGCTCTAACCCGTTACACGGGCGCCAAAATGAAACGCACACGCACTGCTGAGTTTGACGCATGCGGTGTATTTTTGCCGTAACAGTGTAATCATTAGATCATCATGCAAAAAATGATTAACTGGTTGTGTTACAATATAACATTTTGGATTTTAAAGATGTTACATATTTAATATAACATATTGACGTACATAATTGGTGTAACTGTACATAGGGAAGCACCAATTTACGCTTATATATAAGTGAAACAGATCACAAATCTGAATCAGTAATCACACGTAATGACCTATAATTATATTTGCCAGATACAGTATACTTGCCTATACACCAGTCATTTGCAAAAGTTTTTAAAAAGTAAAAGAAGAATCGCTTCTTCTTTCAGTGGCTATGTGCACAGACAAGTCCATTAGCTCTTATGCTCCACTCCATGTAAATCACCTTAAAAGCTTTTTTTAATGTTGTATCATGGCTTATAACAAGAAATCCAGTTACTGACAGAAATGTTCCAAATGTCTGCAATCAGGGTGCCCTTATCAATCAGGCACAGGTACAATACCAGTTGGCTACTGTAGCCTACATACACATACAGGTGGTGAAAATGGTGGTTCTAATAGACAAAATTATGGCTTGAATAAAACAAATATTATAATCCTATATTTCTGGTGTGATGAAGGGTACATGTCTGTTCTTCGCAGTCTGGGTGCATGGTGTGCAGGCTTCTATTAACATGTCATCACTTTGATCATGCAAAAAAATATGCTGTTACGAAATTACACAAGTTGTTGAAAGTGTTGAAGCACCCACTCTAACAAACAACAGTTTTAGGATCACTAAATCCTTGTGATGTGCCTTTTGCGTATTTTGCGTAAGTTTTGATTCAGAGCGAGTTCCTCCCATTCTCCGTTTGAGGTGTACCAACATTCAAATAAGTATATTTTCACATCATTTGAAACCTACACAATCTGCACTTTCATAATCTGGAAAAAAAAAGAAAAATTACCTTGCCCTACTTGAGGACTTTTTCACTAGACCCTGTCACATTATATGTTATAATATATATATATATATATATATATATATATATATATATATATATATATATATATATATATATATATATACGGTACATGTGGGAAGACTAGGGTTAGAGTTAGGTGCTACGTCGATTTGGTACATGCTGGCATTTCTAACCCTAACCCTAACCTTAACCGTAGCACCCTCGCACCTAACCCTAACCCTAGTTTTCCCATGTACCGTGTTCCCACATGTACCGTAACCAGTGGCGGCTGGCCGATAGAGGGCGCTGGGGCGCCGCCCCCACCTTCACTTCCTAGTTGCGATTTGTAAAAGTTTTTTTTTTAAATAAACATGTTTATCCACAAAATGCGGCTGATATTCTGTCGGCGCCTATCAGCATTCATTAAAAATCCTCCAATACAATAAACATTTTATCTGTGTGTGTGTAAAATTCACTGTTAAAATACATAGGCGGAGGAGTCGGGGCGCCGGCCGAATGCAAGTCTATGGCAGGCCAAATACTTTTGGCTTACACGTGAGCTGTAGCAGCGCTCCAATTGGCTGTCTCCTATTTCTCGGCCGGGGCGCAAAAATTGCGCCCCTGAATATCCATTTGTTAAGTCTGACGTCAAACCAGTGGCGTAGCGGACGGGCCCGCAAGCGACGCACCGCGGGGGAGCCCCAGCCACTAGGGGGCCCCCTAACATTGGATCCAAACTTTTTTTTTTTTTTTTATATATATAATTTAAAAAAATATAAAACAAAGAAAATAAGTGGCCCTTCATTGTGTCAACCTTAATTTTAATATATAGGCCTATATTAAAAAATATATACATAGTTAGCCGTATCCAATAGCAACATGACTTTGACGTCACACGTAGGCAGCGAGACACAAGGAAAATGAGCAAGCGAAAATACAATACAAAGTACAATAAGCATTCTTTAGGTGGTGGTAGATTCTCTATTTGGACATTATAGCCGCTATATGTGGGACTGTCGGTCCGATATTGTAAAAAAATCAAATAAAAAATGTATGTTTACGGAAGTACATGTCTCAAGTATTATCTCGGCGGTTAGTCGAGTGAAAGACAAACAACATACAGATGATAATTCACACAATATAATACCACGAAAGCGTACAGCACTAAACAATAACATTTATTTGGGCAGCATCATACTCAAACTCAGGCAGAAGGGCAGGGTCCGGCCAGGTTCACAGTCACAGGCTGTCAGTGCATCATACAGGTACATAATTCAGCATGGTTAGGCTATATATAGCTGTTTCTTTTTCTATTCTACTTCTGCTGTCTGCGTCTCCCTGGGTATTCCTAGACCAGATGGCAAACAGTAAAGAAATGCCACAATATACCAGGACTTAAGAAACGAGATGTCCAACAAAGGATTTGACTAACCCTGGCCAATTGTACGCAATAAGTAGACTCTGATGCAGCGGAGACAGGGTTGCCAGATGGGCTGGTTTTTGGTGGATTTAGAAGTTTTTAGATTGGTTAGGTTGGAAATTCTCAATTCCATCTGGCAACCCTTAGAGTACTACAGTTTGTATGTTTACAGATATCGCGCTGCTGTGCACATCACACTTTGTTAAAAGAAATAAAGCTTGTACTTTTCTACTTATAATAAATTCTACTGATGTAGTCTACAATTTGGTTTTAGTTATTGCTCTCACTTGTTTGTACCTTTTGCTAAGTCAAGCATTTAGAATGTAGAGTGCATATTGCGAAATTTCGCAACGTCAATAACGCATCGGCCTCTAAAAAACGCACGTTTTTTTATTTTTATTTTTATACCTCCGTTGCGAAAGGGCCCCCGCCGCCACCTTGCGGGATTTTGCGGTACGCCACTGCGTCAAACATGACGTTTTGCAATTTCCGGCTCCAAACCAGAAATACAACATGTGCGCGACGCGAGAGAGTTTTTGCCCGGTGAGATGTCTTCAGATAGAAAGTAAGCAAGTTGAAACGTTAGCAAATATAATTGCTGAGTGTTCTGACAGAGAAAGTTGGTTAAAATTGGTCGTTATTATTGTGACTAGAAAGTGTCTGACTGACACTTGACAATGACTATAATTCCATTGTAAATAGTGTCAAAGAACTATCAAGCTAGCTAGCTCAGAGGTGATGAGATGAGCTAGTCTGCTGCACACATGCCAGCTAAAGAGCTAACTGGATGCACTTTATTATTTTACTTAAGTTAAATTAGATATACAATCTTTCTTATTCTGCTAGAATTGGGCTTCATTGGTAATACCATAATGGCATATTTACAGTACATGGACAGTGGATTGAAGCATTTGAAATGTCTGTTTTGTATAGTATAGTTGGACATGTTTTTTTTTCCAGGTGAGAGAGTAATGTCAAAATGACATTATCTGACTGCATTGCCCACAGCAATCCAAAATTCAATTATAATTATGTTATACATTGATATGGATCAATGTATACCTCTTATTAGATTATAAATACTCTGGTTGTTATGTTTGCCTTTTGGTTGACAGCAAAAGGGAGAGAGGAGGATAGAGAGGGAGAGAAGGAGAGAAGGAGAGAGAGCAGGATGGTGTCGGCACACCAGAGAGAGAGAGCAAGAACCAGGTGAGAAAGTGGACAGGTAGTCAAGACCACATAAGTAAGTACGGTAGCCTTGAGAACCGATGGTTCTCGAGCCTAATGGCCCATAGGGAAGGAGCCTATCTCCTGTTTCCGTAGCGTGAGGCGGCTTAATGTACAAGTACACCCCTGGACATGACGCTGGTATGTCGCAGGGTCTTACCCCCTGGGGGGGTGGTCCATGCCACGGTCCATGCCACCCCCCCAAGGCAGCAAACCTAGGGGAAACACTGTTATTCTCATGCTAAAATCGACTGTAAATCCAGATTTTAAAGTTGATATTCTTCCCCGTGGAGCATGCCCCCATAACCTGTGCCCCACCCAAAAAATTTAGCACCAGCCGCCACTGACCGTAACATATATATTACATATTATGTTCATGTTCCAATGTTCATACATATATCTATTATCCACATCATTACTTTCAGTTTCAACATCACTGGCCTTTACGCAGACACACACACTGTAGCCTACATACAGTGATCACACAGGAGGCGATATCATAGGACGCATGCAAACAAGGTCTAAATAAACAGAAAGAAAAACGGTGTTTCTACATACGGGAGTCTCTTCTTCAGAGGCTGGGTGCACGCTCTATTCACATGTGATCACGCATTGATCATGCAAATGCATTCTGTTTGTGTGACCCATTATAGGTAAAAGCCATTTATCACTGTAAAGTCACTTTCAGATTCACTATGCTGAGAATAAAAGTTACCGTGAGGGAGCGCCTTTTGGGAGCAGGTGTTCAAAATGCAGAAAATGCTTCCAGACTGTTTTCTATGATTTTTAAACTGTAACAACACTATTATGTTAAACACAGACATTTCAGAAAAGTTAGGGAAGCACATGGGTCTCACAGGGCCAGAGTTATTTTATTATAATGTCACATCATGTCTGTGGCTGTCTGTTTGGGAAGACTAGTGTTAGAGCAGAATACATGTGTATATATTTCTCATCAGCCCATTATTATTAATATTACTATTAATATGACTATTATATGGTCTCAAAATAGCATTACTTTGTGCATACATCTCATAGATATCCTAGCTCAGATTTGCTCTGCTGCACTCTCACATGGTGGCAGTCCCCTGTCTGTTTTCCTGGGTCTGAATCTAGGACAGCAGAAGAAAAATACTGTAGATCAAAAAAGTGACTTTCATACCTCTAAAACTATGTTTGTGGATAAATCCGGCAGGGGGTGAGAGATTTGCTTGATTTTTGTTAGAGAGGTAGGGAACCCAGCAAACCCTTGCGCAGAAACCCAGTTAAAGTATATCACTGTACTTATATAACCAGAGTGACAAATACAAATCTGGTATCTTGAATCAGTGTCATCACTCTAGCTTGTTTCTGATTGAAAAAAGCAGAGTGTTACAATTGGCCCCTGTTACATTTGTCCCTGGTCTCCCTGATATTATGTACTGTATGTGTATCTGGTGGCTCTCAAAATAGTTATCAAAGCCAGACTGGAGGAGTATCTGGGCCATGTCTATATGACTGTATATGATGTGTGTGTGTGTGTGTGTGTGTGTGTGTGTGTGTGTGTGTGTGTGTGTGTGTGTGTGTGTGTAATGTGTGTCTGTGTGTGTGCACATATCTGTCTTCACGGCGTATTGTCAGCCTCCCTACTGTCTGGTGATAGATATTGAGAGTGTTGTGGCAAACACAGGAGAGACATTCCCGCCTTTAGTCAGAGCCCCCGCCCACCATCCACTCAGTCTCCCACCGCCAGTCAACTGGAAACCCACAGGGGCTGAACACCTGGCCAGGACACTCCCCTACTCCCCAGGGACTGGAACTAGACCAGCCTGTTTTTAATTTCTCCATGAATCTCAAATGTTGGCAGCATGTCACACAGTCCATTTATACTGGGAGTAGAGCTGTGTTTCTGTACGTAACTTCTTTTGTACATAACATACATAACGTGTGCTGTGTCCCCACTGGGTGTGATGGCCATGTTTGGAGAAACTATGCTTTGAGAAAGTTAGAACTTGAGAGATGCCGTTTAACTATTTAACCTGTTTCTCCAATCAAGTTAGATACTCAAAGGGAAACAGTACAATCCTATTCCACAGTCCACTGTAACCCTTACTTGCTTTAAATGTCTCCTACAGAACATACAATCAAACAGGAAGGAGGAATCGAAGACGAAGGGGACAAGATGAGCACAGTACCAGAGGAGATGGGCCAAAGCGGGGAAGATGGATCTGGATTGGAGGAGCCCATGATTGACAGCCCAAACAACCTACAAGATGGGGTAGCTGGTACAGATGAGACAGCTGATTCAGGAAGTCAACTGCCCAATGGTAAACAATGCTCAATAATCCTTTCCTCACATAATCCTCTCTACCTGACTCAAACCTCTTGCTCTTGGTGTTAAGATTGTTGTAGAACATGGGCTACATCAAGCATAACCTTTAGAATACTGGAACAAAACAATAACCGCTTTTATTATATTTATACTTTCATGGATATTACTGTTCGTGTATGTTCCCTACCAGTATTCATTCATTCAAGTCATTTGAATTCAACCTTACACACTTACATATACTTGGTTTTCATGTGTGAGTTGTTCCTCTCTTTTGTGGGTGTGGAGAGCCCTGTTGTTTTGTAAAAGACTATAGTTCAGCCTTGGAATCATTATCAGAGAAAATATCCTAGGAATCCCCCTCAACCTGTTTCCTGATGCTATTACTCTTTCTTGGTCGTCAGAGCATCAGGATCACATTTCCAAACGGCAGCAGATCAAAATGTGCCTTCAAGACTACATTACTGTGCTACATGGGAACCAGGCAAACAAGATACAGAATACAATCATCTGTGGTAAAACTGGAAAGAAATGTGCACTGTGCAGTACCTCTAGTGTACTCAATTGGAAACTGGGGTAGTGCTATTTTTGTGTAGTGTTATCTCTCATGTATGTTTTAGATTTGTTTCAATATCAATTATAGACCCCTGAAGTGAGGTGTTCTTCATGTGTACTACAGTAATTGCAACTACTATTTAGGCCGTTGTGACAATGAAACATACCATATCACAGCCCCTCCCTATTTGCAAGCAATGGTCATCCCTTAAACCTCCGCCCGATCACTCAGTTTTTCCACTTCGGCTGGCCATCTACGGCTGGTCTCTACGAGGACGCAGCGGTCACGCTGTTCAGTCATGGCTTTCCAGACAAGGCATGTCACTGTCGCCCCGGTGGTGGAACGAGCTTCCCACTGCTGTCAGGACAACAGAGTCACTACCTATCTTCTGCTGTAGACTAAAGGCTCATCTTAACTGTCCTTCCTAAAGACCTCTTCACCACCACTACTCCTGTGTACAGTTCCTCTACTGTTAATAATAATAATAATAATAATAATAATAATAATAATAATAATAATAATAATAATAATGATAAGAAGAAGAAGGAGAAGAAGAATAACAACAACAACAATAATAATAACAATAATAATAAGAATCATCATCATCTTAATAATAATAATAATATTAATATTAATATTAATATTAATAATTAGTTAATAATAATCCTTCTTTCTTTTAGCATTGTCACTGCCAATGGTCCTACCATAGATTTTAGGCTTACGATGACTGATGTATAGATGATTCATTTACTTTAGACAAATGTACTTGTAAGTTGCTTTGGATAATTTAAATGTAAAATATCCTGAAATGTATTTCTCTGGAAACCACCTGACTAGCTACCACCTGGCTACGACAGCTAGTGATGCTAAACTTAGCTATCCTTCTTGATGGTGTGTGTAGAAGCATGTGACCTATGGCCTTACCTCAGGGCCTGGTTAGGGATGGAAACACACTGCATGAGGGCCTGTCTGCCTGCAGTGTGGTGAGAGAGCCTGTGATGCGGCACAGAGAGTAGTGTGCTATTACTAGGGTGGAGATCTGACGCCTCGTCATCACCACATTCCGACACCAGCAGATATAAATGGCACAGGGACAACAGTAGGGGTTCAGTTCAAAATGTGTTAGTATGAATGTACTACATATAACCACACGCTGCATTTTGTCTCCCCACTGAAAATGCACCTTTTATTTTTGTCTGGTTACTTTAACGGCCCAGCCAGTTTCTTGCTCTCGGGTACAGAAGCTGCAGGTCTGTGGCGATTGTGTAATGTTGAATGTTGTCATTTACAGATAGAATTGTCCCCGTAGGTGAAAGACCGTTCCACTGTAACCAGTGTGGCATCTCCTTCACCCAGAAGGGAAACCTTCTGAGACACATCAAACTGCACACAGGCGAGAAGCCCTTCAAGTGCCCCTTCTGCAACTACGCCTGCCGCCGACGTGACGCACTCACCGGCCACCTGCGTACACACTCAGGTCAGACACTCCTCCTCCTCCTCCTCCTCCTCATCCCCTACGACGGCACTCTCTCGCATCTAAGCTCCTTTTACTCTCCTATTTCCATGGTTCTACGCCTGCGTTATTATCTGCAGAACTTTCTTTTGGTCAGCCCTAAGCTGCGATAATGTTTAGCTATGTAGATAAAGTATCACTCTTTGTGTCACTCTATGTCCATAATATGTGTTGCTATAGGGCTGTCTTCTGTGTGACTGAAAGCATGCCGTGGTTTGACTCTGTGTCTATCTATATTTATGTCAAGACTGAGTAGCAGTCCCTTCACGTGCCTAACCCTGCCTTTCATTGTTGGATGGATGCAGCTATGGGGCTTTTTTTCGTTGCAGGCAGCCCTGTGAGTGCTGTGGTTAGTCACACCAAGGGCATGCTGTTCCTAACCCGCTCAGCTAGCTAGCGCTCCTCAGGAGGAAACTCTCTCTGTAGAGATAGAGAGAGCATCACCCAGAGAGGCACTGCTATCTAACTGTAACCCACTTTCCTATCTGAGCATCACACGCTGTGTTCTCCCCCTCCTTTGAGATCAGGGTCAGACAATATACTCGTCTCTCATCCCCTGCCCTCTTAGATGCTACTCACATGCTAATCTTTCAGGGTCCAACTCTCTCTCTCTCTCTCTCTCTCTCTCTCTCTCTCTCTCTCTCTCTCTCTCTCTCTCTCTCTCTCTCACACACACACACACACACACACTCTCTGGACCTTTTTGTCTTTCTCACTTCCTGTTTTGCAAGGCTAAATTAATTCTCCAGTCTCCCCAGTCGCTACATAGGGTGAAATGAGGTTTAGTTCCCTCTGCAGTGTAAGCTGTAGCTGTGCTGCTCCTCTGCCCATCAACCTGACTTCCAGTGGAATGTCAGGAACTCTGCTTTGGCATAGGGAGTTGGTTAGCATGACGCCGTCTGACGTAAAGGGCACCACTTGAAAGGCGTCTTCCCCTCTCCTCCTGCCCCTGGCACCTGGGAGACACACGGTATGCATGCAGCCCAGGAAACAGGTGTAGTACAGACAGAGGGAAGTTAGACTAAGAGATAAAGAGGAAAAAGAGAGAGAGAGAGAGACATTTAGAGGAGTGAGACTGAAGTGATCACTCATTTGATATTAGCCTACTGTACATGAGATACAGATCAGAAGTTCCTGTTTATCACCCGAATGGATGCAACCAAGTGAGTCTGAATGCAGCGCTTAAGGCATTTGCATTATCAAGAATAGCTGCTGAAAGTGGGATTTTAGTGATGCATCCAACATCTGCAAAAGGCCGTGTGGGGGTGGGTTTACAAATGAGTAGCGCTATGTGTGTGTATGTGTGTGTGCGTGTGCGAGTGTGAGTGTGTGTGTGTGTGTGTGTGTGTGTGTGTGAGTGTGTGTGTGTGTGTGTGTGTGTGAGTGTGTAGGTGTGTGTGTGCGTGTGTGCATGTGCGAGTGTGTGTGTGTTAGGGCTGCACGATTAATCGATTTTAAATCGAAATCGCGATTTGAAATGATGCGATTAGCTAATCGCAAAGCCTGCGATTTGCCTGCGATTTTTTTTTTTTTTTTTAAATTTTTTTTTTTAATTTTTTTTTTTTTGCTATTTAGCAGACGCTTTTAATCCAAAGCGATTTACAATTACGAATTACAGGGACATTCCCCCTGGAGTAACTGAGGGCTAAGTGCCTTACTCAAGGGCACACTAGTAGTGGTGTGGTTTCAGGCGGGATTTGAACTCACAACCTTCTGATCACAAGTCCAACTCACTAGACCACCACTACCCGTATGGGATACATCATACAGCGCGTCGGATTCAACGTCAATGAACGTCAACAATGAACGTCAACAATGAACATGAACGTCAATGAACGTCAACGTCAATGAACGCACACCAACAACATCGCACGTGAAACGCCCACGTTTCGGTAGCTAGCAATAGCAACATTCATGGTGGATAATGGCTTCAGCAGAACCAGAAGCAACGTTGGACGATTTAGTCCCGAAGAAAAGCAGCACTTCTGTTGTGTGGAAGTATTTCGGATTTAGGACGACTGATGTGCAACAAAAACAGGTGTTGTGCACGACCTGTCGTGGAACAGTCGCTACATCCAGAGGCAACACCACAAACCTATATCAGCACTTGAAAAAGTACCACAGGCAGCTAATAGTTTGATGGTATCATGTGGTAATGCTCTCTGAAAATAGGTGATAGATAGATTCATCCAATCACCTGCCAAGTATTTTTTGAAAGTACCTGCCCTTTTCCAAACAGCTTCCAATTAAGCTTTCCTAGATGGTTGTGTGAAACAAACCACCTGAGTCAGGTTAGTAATGCTCCATCACATGTTTTAATCTGAAGCTTGATTTTAAAGCAACCCAACTTTAAAGCAACCCAATGTAAGTTTAGTTCTTTCACTCGTAGCTCGGGCTGTGGGGGTGCTAGAGGAGGGAGCCTCTAAGTCCCCTGAAGACGTACAAACAAACTGCACGTTGATACGACCTTCCTAGCCGGAGATATGGCCACACTTTACAAAAACTTCATTTTTTTTTTTTTTTTTTTTTTTGCTATTTAAAAACAAATTAATCGCAAATTAATCGCAATCGCGATATCTGTCCAAATAATCGCAATTCGATTTTTTCCCCAAATCGTGCAGCCCTAGTGTGTGTGTGTGTGTGTGTGTGTGTGTGTGTGTGTGTGAGTGTGTGTGTGTGTGTGTGTGTGTGTGTAAATAACTAGTTCTCTCTGTCTTTGTGTGTGTTGCCTATTCCAAAATGAAAGTGTGACTGCCCAATGCCACAGTCGACAGTTTGCAGGTGCTGTGGCTGTGATCATTGGAGCAGACATTTCCATTGTGATGTCTCCTAGATGAAGTACTGTATGTATGGAGACACATACATGAGAAACACCTACTACCTCTAGTACTATTCTACTGCATTCTCCGTTCTGCTGCTAATACTCCATACACCCACGTATCAGAAATATTGAAACCATCACCGTTTTGTCACCTTTTCTTACTCCGTTCTTACCCTGTTTCAATTGACATTCACAGACCACAAGATTACAGACAGATAACCTATAATAATCGTTCCACATTAATCATTCAAAAAGTGGTTCATGACAATGAGGTTATATTTTACCAACACTTTTCAGATGTAGTTAAGCAAAGCAAAGGTTATCTTTATTCAAAAGCCATAGGCAGGACAATTTGACTTAATTTGATGAAAAGTAATCATAATTGGTTAGTTGTTGTAGTTTCTTTTATATAAGATTCCTATTGTAAATATCTGCCAATATTCTTAGATATAAAGTCAACTAAATTACTTTGGATGACAAGTGGTCTATTTTTTCAAACCGATTGAGTGAATATAAACCAACTCTTGTCATTGCTCTCTTCCCTCTCTCTCACACCCTCAATCATGTGAAATGTTACTTACATGCATGTGTCTCACTTTCATAGACCTTCATACCGCCGACATTTTTTGGGGGATCATCAAAAAGATCAACTAGTGCACTTTCTCATGTGAATCACACATGTTTTAGTACAGTAGTGTAGTTTAGTGTCTGGGTCACAGTGTGGATGTTGTCTGGCCTGTGCACTGTGTATCTGTTTATGTCCCTTTATGATTCATACTAAGGGGTTTCAGAACACTACAGAAGACTGTTATGTGTCTTGCTGTTCAGTAGTAACCTCCTTGCATCCCACATGGCATCATGGTTAATGAATGAATCAACAAATTAAGGTGTTAATGAATGGGGAGATGGATGGATGGATGGATGGACAATCAAATACATGACATAAGGGAGGTGGGTCAGGATAGGATTTCCACTTAGATGTGTTTGCTGTTTACTGTACACTCCCTCCCTCCTCCCCCTCCCTCTGGGCTCAGTCGCCCCAGTGTGTACCCAGTCTGAATGGAACCTGCACCGTGAATCACTTCCCACCTCCAGCTGCAACACACACAATGTTTTGGTCCAACGTTGGAGTTTCTTTCCTACCACTGCGGGATGCAGATTATTTTTGGTATATTTATGTCTATGAAGCAGGCCGGTTGGGTTGTGTACCATAGAAGTGGGTGTGCTCCTGGAAGAGTTGTACATATGTTCCAGGGCGTATGAATAGCAGACATGTGCAAGTCTCTGTGTGTATCTCGCCCCCACATTGTCTCTGTCTGGTTGGCAGTGGATGTGTGGGATCGTACTAGTAGTGGAACTATGACTCCATGCGCTCAGTGGCCTGTTCTAGTTTGTATGGCTTCCCTGCTCTATGTACTACAGGCCTCTACAGAGCTCACATATAACGTTTTTTGATTGCGTCATTTCAAAAGTGTTTGGACTATACCCACTCTCTCTGTCTGCGAGTTGGTGAATGATATTAATATTTTTTCCCCCTTTGATGTCGTCTCACTTTTAGTGGGTAAACCACACAAGTGCAACTATTGTGGGCGGAGCTACAAACAGCGCACATCATTGGAGGAGCATAAAGAGCGCTGCCACAACTACCTACGGAGTGTTGGCATGGATCCCACCTCCAACACCGGACCTTATCCAGGTAAGTGGCTTTGACCTACTCTCGCAGAACCGACTCTCTTGCCATGACCGTCAAAACAGAAATAGGAATTGTTCGCTACGAGAGTGTTTTCTCCCTGCCCTGTGGCGTACCACCCACACACACACACCCACTCTGCCTGACCTTCCAGGTGAGGTCCCCAAAGAGCAGAGGCCTCAGGCAGGGGCCGCCGCCATGGCAACCTTTGATCGACCGCCCGTCATTGAGAGACTGCAGAGTAACATGGGCAAGAGAAAGAGCACAACCCCTCAGAAGTTTGTGGGTAAGCATCACGACCTCGGGAGCACCATGATTGTGTTTACTGTATGAAACAACATGCGTCAACAACAAGCCTCAATTATAATGGACAATGGATCATGTTCTTGTTTGTTTGTTTGCTTGTTTATTTTATATAACTGGGGTATTTACCCTATGATATAACCCTAATAATACTGTAGGATATAACCCTAACCGTAAAAAAATGTATACCATTTTGGAAAAAACCTTACCTGTTTTGCAGGAATAGATTAACGTTACAGTTGTGATTGTCTGCATGCAACAAAAAGCATTGAATTGCATGCCCGGGCACAAGTATATTGAAACACGATACTGTTGTTTCGCAACTTACAGATTATCTTTGACAGTAATGGGTGGTTTTAGATATGTCAGCAATAAGACATTTTTCGGAGGCTACAGTTTACTAATAGAAATTGCATATCCACAGTGCTCCTTCTTTTCTTAAAACCTGTAATTAATTAAAGATCATTGTCAGAAATAAAGGATGATGTGAGTTCAATATGTGTATAATCTTATTAGTAAATATTAGAAGTATGGTAAAACGATTATTGCCTTCCGTATTTCTGACTAGAAATTTATTAATTAAGAAATTATTAGTATTGAAAATGGATTGTTTATTAAGTGTTATTTACCACACTATTAGATTGAGAGGAATAGATTGAGTAAGACACAGAGAGCGGATGAGAGAGACAAGGAAATGTTTTTGACTTTGTGGTTTGGTACACCTGTAGCTTTGCCATTGCTCTTATCGAGCTAGAGGGGAGCAAAACATCTCACCGCATCCATGTTTTGTAGGGGTTAAACAGTGCACTCAGACGGGGGTTTCCACCATTAGATGCTTGCAGCCATCAGAGAGAATATACATGCAAAAAATACATTATTTGTACTACTGAGATTGCTGGCTCGCTAAAAAGTAGGAAAAGTTAAAGTGCTGATGTTCGTATTCATACAATTTACCTGTGCTATTGATACTAATTCTTGATACACATTCATCTAATTAGCGCATTTTACAGTATCTTAAATAACTGATACACATCATAAACGGTACACTTATCTATTCTATACTCTGTGGTAGATATGGGAATGTTGTCCGACATGGTTTCAAGTTGTATGATTCAAGCGTACACTTTCACTTACTGAGAGTTTGTCGTATGTGAGTCTTAAAGTGGTGTGCATTCTCTTTGCAGGTGAGAAGATGGCACGCTACAGTTACCCTGAGCTGAGCTATGAGATGAATCTGAAGTATGAGAAGGAGGCTGAGATGATGCAGGCTCACATGATGGACCAGGCCATCAACAACGCCATCTCCTACCTGGGCTCCGACTCCCTGAGGCCCATAGTCCACCAGGGGCACCACCCAGCCCTCTCCATGGCTGAGGTGGTGCCCATGGTCAACCCCCTCTTCCACCATGTCTACCCCCTTGGCCACCACTTGGAACGACCAGGCAGCCGCGAGGCCCCACCGCTGCCTCCACCTCCCCCTGACTTCCCCACAGCCTCCAATGGCCCTATCACCCTCCCTAGGCACAAGCACCCCCAAGCAGGCCGGGCGGAGTCTCCTTGCAACAGCGGCCTGGACTCTGACTCCGCTCGCAGCAGCCCGCAGGAGAGGATGGGTTACCACACCAACAACCCCCACCCCAGATCTCGGCCCGGCTCAGCCTACAGCAGGGATGAAGGGCGGGGAGCTGAGGCAGTAGGGGTGACAGCGGAGGTGACTCGAGGGGGGGCAGAGCGGCCCATGAGCAGGGATGGGGT
Source organism: Nansenia antarctica (assembly GCF_963989245.1). Taxonomy (NCBI): domain Eukaryota; kingdom Metazoa; phylum Chordata; class Actinopteri; order Argentiniformes; family Microstomatidae; genus Nansenia; species Nansenia antarctica. The sequence continues at coordinate 45,947,149 of NC_137677.1, forward strand.
GCGTGTGTTTGGGCGAGAGGGGCAGGAGGTCAGAGTGTTCCAGTGTGAGCACTGCCGTGTTCTCTTCCTGGACCATGTCATGTACACCATTCACATGGGTTGCCACGGCTACAGAGACCCACTGGAGTGCAACATCTGTGGCCACCGCAGCAAGGACCGCTATGAGTTCTCCTCTCACATAGTCCGTGGAGAACACACCTTTAAGTAAGGGATGAAAAAAACAAAAAACAGAAATAACCACAATAAAAACAACATTTGTAGCATACTAGCTACTTGTTATCATTCAGAACAAAAATATGAAGGTCTGGGCCAAATACACATTTTCATTTTTAAAAAAGCCATTTATTTTTTCAAGATTCTGTGGTTGGGCTGTATGTATCTGGAGTTAGGTGATTACTTGTCGGGAACAAAAAATGAAAAAGTACAGCCAGACATTTTGTCTCTGAGGTTGTAACAGAGCAGCTATTACTGTGAGTAGTTATAATGTAGATGTTATCGCCCCTTTCTTGCTGTCCTATTTCCCTAAAGGCTATTGTACTTTTCTGTTGCTTTTCTATCACACAGACAAACTATATAAGGGCTCTACTCTTTGAGGCGTCCCCTATCACAAAACCAAACAAAAACATTACGTAAAGACCAAAATAAATGCTGAACACTTCCCAGAGGCTAATTGTAAATGATGTGTTGTTTAGCACCATATTGACCACTTTTGCATTTAATTTCCCTTTCAGCAATGCTGCTATTGTTTTCCAGTTCTTCAAAGCAGTTTTGATATGCCATATTCAACTAATTTCCAGTTGTTTACCCCCATCGTGTTATAGTTATGAGCATACAGTATACCCAACTGTGCTGAACCAGGATATTGAAGGAACGTGGCATGACTGGTAGCATGCTGTGTAGTTTCCATATAGCCAAACATGCATAGTAGGATATTGGACAGTCCTACTGTGTACCGCTGGTGTTTGATATGTATCAGTTTCCTGTTGTAGTGTTAGACTGGGTTCCTCTGGATCAGACCGTCCTCTCTGCATCTTATTGTATGTTGTATTCATGTGATCTGCACAGGCGTAATGTTGCCACATTAAAGAGTGACCTTTTCTGCAACATTTACAGAGAGCGAGAGATAATGTATAGAGAGAGAGAGAGAGAGAGAGAGAGAGAGAGAGAGAGAGAGAGAGAGAGAGAGAGAGAGAGAGAGAGAGAGATGTAATAGCTATGTTATGCGTTCTTCCGTCATAGCTATCTGCCCCTCTGTAGAACAGTGAAACTACAGTATAACCCTATCAGTTTCATGGCACTTCATAGAGCACTAGCACTGCAAACAACCAATGTAAACCTTTTCTTACACTAGAGGCCTTATGCCTTAGGTACTCCTTTCCTAGATAGTCAAATTATAGTACTTAATATCTCTAGCTCACACCCCACCCCCGTGTTTTATGGTGAACACCCAGCTTTCTCCAGGCACTATGTCAATACTTCAGGATGTATGCTGTGGAAAGGATCCAGCTCAGTAAAATACTGTAGGCTATGCACTTTAAGCTGAAGCATTGGTTGTGTTAGACAGATAGCAGTGTGGTGGACAGTAGGGTGATCTCCGAGCCTGTTTAGAGTAGATAATGGAGGGGAACTGATGATGATATGGTGCATTTGGACAGAAACGACATAAGGCTTCATGTAAATGCTGCTTTTCATATACGATTTTGCTGGCAAAATATGTAATTTCACTGTTGCACTGTTTATTATGCAGCCTGTGTCATATTTTGATAAAGGTTGGCCACGTGCCTGTTACAGTGGTCTAATATACAGCACAGTGTGGCCAGGCTCAGGTTTAGCTCATCTCATAGGCTCCTTTGTTGTTGTTGTGTAAGATCTAATCCTGATCAAAGTGGCAGCTCTTTTCTGTTTAGGCACATGACAGTGGCATGGACACATATGTCAGTGAGAGGGATGTACTCCTATTGCAGCAGCTTACTGTTGATGTCAAGTATTGGCACTGGAATTTGTTTACACTGTTTTGACTATTGTAATTATTCTTCATCCCTTCAATGCATTATTATTATTTTTTCAATTATTTGTTCCTGTCATGGTATGTACAGTAATCCAACAAAAGATATCTAACTAGAGGTATTCTAATGTGCCTGCATTGGCCTATTGCTCTACCTTGTCATGAATACGTGTCTAGCTATTTGTTTTTTCTCAACAAAGTAAGCATGAAGAACAAATTATGTTCAGAAAACAATCCATTGTTCAATCGGTAGCAAACTTCTTACAGCAAATCATTGTGGGCCTACTATATTTAGGAGATTATGGATGTAGATGCAGAGTATGTGTTATATTGTTCATTGTAGAAACTCTTATTGTGCTCCATGTCCAGGTACAGTGGAAATGTCATGTTTATTGCTTTTGTATGCATGTCTGGTACCTAATCAGGCTGTTCAGTGGCCTTTTGGGGAGCAGACTAATGTAAACCTCTGCCGCAGAGGGGCTTTAATGTGTCTACATTATCTGAAACTTATCAGCCAGATGAGCTTTATGTTTGCTAAATGGTTCAACTATTTACACTTTTGTTTTGTTTAGTTTTTTTATCCGAAGCCCTCTTTTCTGTACTCATTTTGCATAATGTAATGTGCTGAATTCCTGTTATAATACATACTACTGCATGTTGGAATTGTTTCTCAATTGAGGGAAATAGTGTGAACATTAATATTAGGCTTTTGATGGGGATTCAAACTTACACAACGAGTGCACTGGAAATAAATATGATTATTCTCTGTGAAAGTGAGAGTAATTTTGATAGCACAAATTTCATTATCTGGCTTTTCACTGGCACGCCTTGCTGTGCTCGGAGAGGCCCTTCTGGTATGCACTCATAGCTCATGAAGTGTTTTGCTATTGCAGCTGTGTTATAAATACAGTACGAGCTGTCTTACCTCTGGAAGCACTCCCCTGTTGAAGAGTGATAATGATAAAACATTGAATCGTCTTTGTAAACATATCTGCAGGCTACAGTCTATGTGAACACAACACAAAAAAGTTAGCTTATTGACAGACTCCACGGTTGAAAGACTCCATGAAGAGAGCATACTTGAAGAGACATTAGTGACGCTCTAAATTGTGGTGCATTTTTTTTATACTAAAAGAGTG
>NC_137677.1:45960292-45972792 GCF_963989245.1 Nansenia antarctica
CTCATGTCTCTTCACAGTGCCAGACTAGAGTCAAGCTCAACAGGGTCTTCTTTCCCCGCTGATTCCGCCAAGCCCGTTCCCTTGAACCATGCGACTTATAGTCCAGTGCGACTTATATGTGGTTTTTTCCTCTTCGTGGCCCATTTTTGGCCTGCTGCGACTTATACTCGGGTGCGACTTATAGTCCGGAAAATACGGTACTCACTTTTGAGATATACTGTATAAGCGCACGCACATAAGCACACACACATGCATATGCGCATGCACGCACACTCTACACACACACACACTCACTCACAGTCCGAACACACACACACCGAACACACACACACACACACATGTATGCGCACGCACACACACACACACACACACACACACACACACACACGTCTCATCTGGTCTAACCCCACAGCCAGACAGCACCACTACACAATCGCGTTTGGTTTTTGGGATCCTGGGCAATTCAGCCACAACCCACTGGCTGTATAGAGAATGAGCCTGCTTCGATGACTGGACACTGAGCATTCGTCAGCAAACACGGGAGAGATGGGATCCGATGCTAGCCAACATTTCCCCTAATGGGAAACAATTACACACTCACTGAGTTCTTCAATGACTTCTGATGAGAGTCATTCGCTGAGGAAGTGCCCATGTAATCATGTGTGCGTAATGCAGTAATGCTACTTATTGCTCAGTGGGTTTCTCCCAGTGTTAGACTCTGAGGCGTCACTTTTTATAACCTTCTCTACAGTATGTGGCCTCTGTCTGATCAGGTAATGCACCTCACTACCAACCATGCACATGGTAATGATATTATTTACATAACTGTAACTGTGATAACTGTAAGTAAGCATTTCACATTCCTTACTGTAGCAGCTGCACTTTTCTTGCTACGTCTTCTTAAACCACAATCTTAGGCATAACATTCCTAGTTGGTTGATTTTAGTCAGTTCAATCTTTTTTTCTGGGGAGAGGAGCACTAAAAGAGATTCACTCCAATGCATCCCATATCTAACCAAAACAAATGCCTTTAACTTTTCTTGTCCACAGCGTCTCAGAACTGGGCATGAATCATTCTCTGAATGGAATATCTAAGCCAGTTATTTCTCCAGGACGGGAGAAAAACAACGCTGTCATGTTCTTCATTATTTTTGGCCTGAGGGTCCAATTCAGATGGAACTATAAAGAGAAAAAGGCTCCATCCTGTTCAGGAGAGATACTAAAAGTCCAATTGAGCTACAATGAGAAGTTGTGATGTGCAGTGCACACTTTTCCAACAATTTCTACTGCCATCTCTCGTAAGTATTGTAGTCTTACCTTGACACACACACACACACACACACACACACACACACACACACACACACACACACACAATATATATATAAATATATTGAAAACATATACCTCCCAAGTCTGATTAACAATGCATCTTGGCACTACAATGCTTTACCATGTTGAAGCATTTCCAGATATCTAAAAAAAACAGGCCTTTGAAATTTGACAATTTTTGGCTAATGCTAATATACTTTAAAACTCATCTTCTCATGACCGCTTTACCTGATTCAGTCAGATGGTAAGTAGTGAAATGCTTAACATAAACTATACAACATGGTCATTAACTAGGGAAGGTTAATCCACAATGCATTTTCCTATGTCCGCTTAGTGTATATTATCATCATAGTATAGTAGCCTATGTATATCAGGCCATAATTAGGTGGCTGGTACGTTACAGGCCTGTGGTCCTAGGGTACTTCATAATATCATAGCTTTGTATATCATGACTTTAACTTGGCCCATATTAGGTGAGTGGTCTACCCCCCTGTCTATAGGTCTACCCCCTATCTTTCAGTCTACAACCTGTCTGTAGGTCTACCCCGTGTCGGTCAATCTCACCCCATTTATGGTTATGGGGGCATATCTGTAGGAACACGTCCCATTGTCGCTTGTGGTTATATTTTCTTTTGTTTTCATTGGAACAACACAAAAAAGCAGAGAAAAAAAGTCAAATCGGATATCATTCCACACAGAACTCCAAAAATGGACTAGACAAAATTACAACTTCATTTTTGTTAGTAGGCCTACACCCTTTGGAAAAAATAACTGAAATCAATTGCTTCCTGTAACCATAAATGAGTTAATTGCACATCTCTACTGGGATTTTGGACCTCTCTTCTTTTGCCAACTGCTCCAGGTTGCTCACATTTAAAGGGTGCCTTCTCTCAGCTGCTGTTTTAAGACCGCTCCACAGGTGTTCTATGGGATTTAGATCTGGACTCATTGCTGGCCACTTCAGAACTCTCCAGCGCTTTGTCTTAAACCATTTCTGGGTTCATTTTGAAGTGTGCTTTGGGTCATTGTCCTGCTGGAGGACCCATGACCACTGACGGAGACCCAGTTTTCTGACACTGGACCCTACCTTGCACTCCAATATTCTTTGGTAGTCTTCAGATTTCATGATACCATGCACACAGTCAAGGCATCCAGTGCCAGAAGCAGCAAAGCAACCCCAAAACATCTGTGAACATCCACCATGTTTGACTGTAGGGGCCGTGTACTTTTCTTTGAAGGGCACATTCAGAAAAAGACTTGAGATTGTCCATGCTTTTTCAGAATTGTGTTTTTTTTGTTTCTCCATGCACAGTGTGGTCCACACAGACACACAACATGGTTGAAAGAAATAAACATTTCCATTTTAACTGATTGCAAGTGTGATTTCTATATTGCCAACATCTGTAACTTGCTGTAACTTAAAATGCAAATTAAAGGAGCATTACATGCTTGAAATACACTTATTGTTTTGACAATTTTGAATTTTGACAACCATTTTATCCGGTCCATTTTTGGAGTTCTGTGTGAAATGATATCCGATTTGGGTTTCTTTCTCTGCTTTTTTGTGTTGTTCTAATGCAAAGAAAATAAATAAACACATGAATATACCAAAGAATTTGTAATTGCAACAATGTTCTGGGAGAAGTGGTGCATTATCTGACAGAAGTGCAGGGGTGCCAATATTTTTGTCCATGACTGTACCACATGTGGGGTTTTGTCATTGTTGACAGTACCTGCTTCCCTGCTGCCTCTCTATCAGCTCCTGCACTTCTCAACATGCAGTTAAAACATCTGAATAAAAACTAGCAGAAAAGATTTCTAAAAATAAGGCCTCAAAATGCCTGTTATGCTAAATGAATCACAATTGGTTATTACATTGTGATATGTATTACAAAGGAATGTGAACTTTGTGAAAGGTACAAGGTTCAATTTCCAAAATGGATGTCCATTTCTGTGGAAACGTCTGTCTATTTAAGGCTTCATTAACTGTACTGTTGTACTAATCTCACCACCATTCCTGAATGCACTACAGTACACCAGGTGTCTCCTCTCACCATAGCAATATGAGGGTCTATTATGGCAGACTGTTGAAAGCCCATGAGTATGAAAAGTATAAATGCTCTTGCTCCTGCTGCAGGAAGGGAATCGCCTTGGTTGCAAGACACCAGTGGAGTAAACACTGAGGATACACATACAGTATGATAAAGTTGCTTCATAACTCTCACATTGTGTGTCTGGAATCATTATGAGGGGGAATGGCCTCTGGAGGCTTAGTTTTTATTGGCGCGCCTCATGCAGCAAAGTCTCATCCATTAAACAAATCAGGGAGTTATATATTAGATTAGCTACACATCCAGCACTGGGGGATCCTCTACAAACACATGGAACCTCATTGTATTCCCTTTCATAATCCTAAGAATAAATTATCTAATTGACAGCATTAAGAAGATACTGTCAGAGGAGGCATCTTAAGATCTATATATAATGGAAATAAATGGAGCTGCTAAATTGCATTTTAGGTATTAAAACGATAAAAGACAGCTATTTGAGATTACTCTGGCCTTCCCCAAAAACATATTAAATATGAGATCGCACTTTAATATTTCTTAATCACTTTGTGTGGTCACTGATATTAAATGCTCATCACATTGAATCCTATTTAATAATGTGTCTAAATGATAAGGTGCCAATGTCAAATTCATAGTACTTGTTGGTAACAGCTTGAGTCACCCTCAGCAGCCCCTGCTGCATCTGTGACCTCCGAGGTGAGATTGCAACTCCCTCCTGTGGTGAAAGGTCAGCATTACAGTTGCGGAAAGGAAGTGCCACACAGCTCAGTGCATTATTCATTCTGCACTCAAGCAGAAAACAGCCCCTTTGACTTTTAGCAAAGTGAAAATTGCAAACTCCCCATTTCATTCAAAGTCTTAAGAAGTGCTCAAGGATCATTGATGCAATAAACAAGTGACCGATGTAAAAGTCTAACACTTACTGTAGGCCCAAGTGGTCAATACATGTATTCTGACTTTGGCTAATGGATGGTCACCACACCCTATTATCTACAGGAAGAATAGAAGCTGCCAACATAAACAAAGAAACAACATATTATAAATATCATATTGTTATAGAACAATACAAATAATAATAATAATAATAATAATGGGTTCATTGCATTTATCCTGATTTGTACAAACATAATGGGTTCATTGCATATATCCTGATTATTCTCAGAATTTTGGAATGCTTCAACTTTGTTTTATTTTTTGAAGAAAGTCATATACTAAACTAAATGGACTGACTTATATACCGCCTTATTCCAAAGCGCTTTACAATGGCCTCTCATTCACCCATTCACACACCAATGGCGGCAAGCTACCATGCAAGGCGCCTGCTCGCTCATTGGGAGCAATTTGGGGTTCAGTGTCTTGCCCAAGGACACTTCAACATGTCGCCAGCCGGGGCTCGAACTGCCGATCTGCCAAACTTGCAATCATTAGACAGCGGCTCCTAAAGAGACTTTGTGGACTTGCAAAGTCAGTTAAAAGCTGGTTTAGATCGATTTCCTGGATAGGATCAACATAGTATCAACACTAGAAGCTACTTAAGTGGGATCAGTCTACACATTTAATTGTGTAGACAATTAAATGTGAAAGAGGAGATGTATTTTAAAGTGTACAATAGGAAACCAACTAATTAATGCAGCCTAAAATGCTTACAGTTTAATTAAATAATTTATCTGAATGAGAGATATTTAAGTGAAGTCAGTCTACGTAGTCTACAGAAAAAGAAAGTGAGGTAAATTCAAGCTAAAAAGTAACGTTTTTGACTATAGCAACAATGTGCTCTTCACTGGAACCAATGTAAATGTAGTGTAGGCAACTTTAAATGCTAATAGATTTTAAAGGTATTGTATCAAAAGTATGTATAGGCCTATGTTCTAGGATGTCAGTCTACACATGTTAACGTTTGATTGAGGTGCCAAGCTTAATATGAAAGAGGAATAAACGAAAATAATTGGCCTGCCGTATTTTAATCATTTTTTCAAAGATGTGTGTGTGTGTGTGTGTGTGTGTGTGTGTGTGTGTGTGTGTGTGTGTGTGTGTGTGTGTGCGCACGTGTGCTCCCATGAGTGGGTGGGTGGATGTGTGCGCAGGACGTAAGACACTGCATTTGTGGACCAGATGTTTTGGCATATTGCAACTCCAGGAGGTGTTCACCCCTCTCCTCCGGTGGAAGGTCATTGGGAGGGAGGTCATTCTGATCTGGCCATGGACTTTCAGGTCGCTTGAAGTTAAGAGATGTATTATGACGAAAATGATTTGATAATCAATATTTAATTAATATTCTTAGTCATATCGTGAGCTTAGAATGATAAGGTTCTATCTCCGTTTAGGGTAGTTCAGAGATATTGAGCATCAACGTTTTTACATTCCATTATGTTTTGTGAGATGGAACCTTTGTATTTTATGAATTACTAACTCAAAAATGTCAACATCTTAAAAATAACACCACACAGGCATTACTAAACACCTAATGGATCAGATTATGTAAAAAACTCAATTTTGACAAAAATGGAGATAGAACCTTATAATTCTAACGTCACGATATGAAGAAAGATTAATATGAAATCTTTTTTCATAAATCGTTCCATATACTTCAGACAAAATCATTATATACAGATTATGCATATCAAACATTCAATTAATTGGTTATTAAAACACACACACAAAAATAACTCTTGTCTTGTCCTTTATTGAATTATTCGGGTCTCCCGACGGATCAGGTGCATCATTTTGACAAGCAATAATTGTTTCCTCTGGGCTCAAGACAGGTGCAAGCGACCCGACGCTGCGACGCAACAAATTCAAGGATTTGGGCAACTTCCAAAAGCCAATGGGAGCATTCCTTGACCCGTAGGGGGAGGGTCTGAACGAACCAACCGGACCCTGGACCAATCAGAAGGACTGTGGGAGGAGAGAGGGTTGTAAGGGGGTGTGTCTCTGGATGGTGAGTCTTCGCTGCGCACCGTATCCAACTCGGAGAGTAATGGCATGAACAGTGCTTTACTATTGACAAGCCAATACATAGGCTACTGTAGTGTAGCGCGCCGTGAAAACTACACTACACGTCTATCGGTTTGAACTTTCATAATTACTCGGAAGACAACACAAACTAAGCGGGGGACAGTTGGAGTTGTTATCATTTACCAAGAGTCAAAAGTGTGCAAACTGACTGAAGCTGACGTTTCATATTTTTCGAGCCGAAAGGAATTTGCCCACTGGACATGTGAATCAAAGGAGTAACTGCCACCCCAAACATGAAGCCGGCATCTGCTCTGTGTTGCTTCGGCTTTCTCCTCACTTCGGTGTTGTTTGGAGCGAGCTCCTCGCAGTCAGGTGAGTGAGAGTTGACAGCCCCTGTGAGTGACAGCCCGCGGGTGTGTGGTGCGCAAGGTGTTTGGAGCAAGTGTTTGCGCACGCACGTAGCCTACAGTGAGAAAGTGGAAGGGCTCGTGTCCAATTTTTCCAAAACAGCTCCTATGAATTTGGTCATTTCGTTTGGAAACATTGTCTAGGCTATACACTTGACACTTTGTGTTCATTTTCGTTACATTGGCACATAAATGGTCCTCTATCGAAGAGCAGCAAAGTGCGCGTCTCCTCATATGACGTCGCCTGAAGTCAGAGAAGGCATGGTATTATTGGGAATAAATGACACCATCTATTTCCCAAATGCCATAAAATTCAGAATTTGTAAACGAATAAACGGTGTGTTGTTTCTATTTATTGACACTGTTTTTGTCTAGAAACATAAAGGAATCTCACATTAGAATATTGCTCTCAGCTCTCTCGCGCACAGAGCGGCACTGTTGCATTTTAAGGGAATCCAGAGAATTGGATATTCGTCCCACGCGTCTCCCGGGCACACTGGAGCCCACTGAGGACCCACGCGTCTCCCGGGCACACTGGAGCCCACTGAGGACCACCGCTCAGGTGCCCAGGGTTTATTATTCTCGCGCCGTCCGTTGGGTTGGTGGACATTTGGTCGGTGCGGCTGTGTGTGTGTGTGTGTGTGTGTGTGTGTGTGTGTGTGTGTGTGTGTGTGTGTGTGTGTGTATGTGTGTGTGTGTATATATATGTGTGTGTGTGTGTGTGTGTGTGTGTGTGTGTGTGTGTGTGTGTGTGTGTGTGTGTGTGTGTGTGTGCGTGTGTGTGTGTGTGTGTGTGTGTGTGTGTTCGTGTGCGTGTGTTGTTTGCTTTCAGAGACAACATTAGATTCCGGCAGATAACTTTCCTTGTTCATTCCCGTGCAGGCAGCAGCTTTAGGAGCAACATAGCACTGTCTGCCTCTACCATTAGTGATGCAATCTTATTAGGCTTGTTATTAATTATTAATATTAATAATAGTAGGCCTAGTGGTGGTAGTAGTAGTAGTAGTAGTAGTAGTAGTAGTAGTAGTAGTAGTAGTAGTAGTAGTAGTAGTAGTAGTAGTAGTAGTAGTAGTAGTAGTAGTAGTAGTAGTAGTAGTAGTAGTAGTAATAGGCCTAGCAGGCTAGTAGTAGCAGCATCAGCAGGCCATAGTATAGTTGTATAAGACTATTAATTAACTGTGATTACAGTTTTTTTTGTTACAGCCATTGTTCATAATTGCAACGACATCGGGGATCGTGTGGAGTAGTGCAGATATCCACACGGTGGTAGTATGAACTGAAAACGCGAGACGTGAGAGAGAGAGAGAGAGAGAGAGAGAGAGAGAGAGAGAGAGAGAGAGAGAGAGAGAGAGAGAGAGAGAGAGAGAGAGAGAGAGAGAGAGAGAGAGAGCGAGAGAGAGAGAGAGAGAGAGAGAGAGACAGAGAGAGATAGACAGAGAGAGAGAGAGAGAGAGACAGGCAGAGAGAAAGAGAGAGAGAGGGAGATAGGCAGAGAGAGAGAGAGAGACACAGAGAGAGAGAGATAGGCAGAGAGAGAGATGGGCAGAGAGAGAGAGAGAGAGAGAGAGAGAGAGAGAGAGAGAGAGAGAGAGAGAGAGAGAGAGAGAGAGAGAGAGAGAGAGAGAGAGAGAGAGAGAGAGAGAGAGAGAGAGAGAGAGGCCTTTGCTGCGCGCACTGTCCAAGTATTTGCGTGAGGCAGATCTCTTGGCATCACAGCATTATAATTGCGGGGATCGTGGAGTGGCTTTCATCCACCGTGTCCCTTTTTTGTTTTCACAAAGAGAGAGAGCGACTTCGTGACGTTAGAATTATAAGGTTCTATCTCCATTTTGGTCAAAATTGAGTTTTTTTTAACATAATCTGATCCAGTAGGTGTTTATTAATGCCTGTGTGGTGTTATTTTAAAATGTTGACATTTTTGAGTTAGTAATTAATAAAATACAAAGGTTCCATCTCACAGAACATAATGGAATGTAAAAACTTTGACGCTCAATATCTTTGAACTATACCCTAGACGGAGATAGAACCTTATCATTCTAAGCTCACGACTTGACTGTCATGATATGATGTACTGTACATCTGCTGATGTTATTAATTAGCCAACTCTACTCTATATTGATTCGTTAGCTCTTCATATCCTTGGCTACACACGATTTCACTTTCTTCCAAGTGTTTAGTCCGGTCAAACTTTCTACAGGCCTCTCTTGCTACAACGCCTACATGTTTATGAACACAAATATGTGTTTACACGTTTAGTGGTTATTTATCTCATAATGATAATACTACTAAACAATACAAGGCCGATTTGGCACGTTTATTTTCGTTCCACCGACCGCATTGGCTGTTCTGTGTCTACACAAGAAAAGCAATATTGGTCTCGAATCACCTCTCGTTTGTTTAGTCGACACATCGTGACGTTAGAGTTATAAGGTTCTATCTCCATTTTTGTCAAAATTTAGTTTTTTACATAATCTGATCCATTAGGTGTTTATTAATGCCTGTGTGGTGTTATTTTAAAAATGTTGACATTTTTGAGTTAGTAATTAATAAAATACAAAGGTTCCATCTCATAAAACATAATGGGATGTAAAAACGTTGACGCTCAATAATATCTCTGAACTGCCCTAAACGGAGATAGAACCTTCTCATTCTAAACGGAGATAGAACCTTCTCATTCTAAACGGAGATAGAACCTTATCGTTCTAAACGGAGATAGAACCTTATCATTCTAAACGGAGATAGAACCTTATCATTCTAAACGGAGATAGAACCTTATCATTCTAAACGGAGATAGAACCTTATCATTCTAAGCTCACGAATAGCCCAGGCTGTTACCACACAGGGTTAAACGGACTCCACATCCGTGCGCGTAAACTCACCTCACGCCGCGCGCCACCAGTCCCTTTGGATGTGCTTTGTTCAGTGCTAAATGTACAAAGAAGTTAACCAGCACTTCCCGACATGAAAGTGACTGAATTGCTTTTATATTAAATAAATGAGGGACAGACGCGTCCACCACCTATGTGATCAGACGTTGGTTTGTTGCGTTGGCCAATTGGGCTTTTCATCCACATTATATTCTATGTAATATGGACATCATTGTTTATTAGGAACAATCGTCTTTTCAACGTTTTCTAAACGTTTTGTGTCAAATTTGAGAAACGGTCAATTCTATTAGTTTCTGTTAGGTTGCACAGCAATTATGCACTTCATATGGTTCTGTTGCTGCAGTTTCTGTAAGCATTGCACTCCATAATGCAGTATATATAATATAGTTTCAGGAGCTGCATATATGCACATGCCTACTAATTTCCCTCATACAGAACATAATGATACCATCTCTCCAGTTGTGGAGCAGAGGGCTGTGGATTTAAATCATAGTAAATTGTGACATTTCAAAGTTAACATAGAGAGTAGGCGTGGGAGACCAGATAATACAAATATCAGTCTGTTAATCAGCTTAAGTGTATTAAGCCCTGCCAGTGAGAAGACAGAATCGTCTCATCAGAAATGAGAAACGTCATCATAAAAAAATGAAACCCCCTATCCCCTTGTGGTTTGAAATAGTAATTTTCACACTAACATCGATTTGCTTGTCGGTTTGCCTATGAGTGCATGTTTGCTTTTAGGTGTGTGTGTGTGTGTGTGTGTGTGTGTTTATATATGTATGTGTGTGTTTGCGTGTGATGAACTCCTACTGTACAAGATGTGAGGCATGAGGGTTTGTGAAGCGAGAGGCTTACCTCAGCACTTCACCTTTGCCACGTGTGCCTGGGGGTCCCACAGTGGCACTACTGACAGAATGCAAAGGGACCTTTTGGGTATCACACCAGCTCCCCCTTTCACAGTTATGGTGATAATTTCTGCTGGCTTTGAAGGAATTGGAATTTTCCTCGAGGAAGGTCAACAATGAATGTAGACCTATGTGTTTTAATGATTGAATGACAACATTTACTCCGATTAGATTTTTGCTTTGTCAAGGGGAACTGCAAACCTTTTGTGCCTTTTGAGTGTTCCTACCAGCAGATCACACAGTTGCAAAAACGTCAAGGACAAGTTGCAAAGATGACATGTCATTGTTTATTCTCATCATGGTTGGGTTAATAGTACATCTAAATGTGTACAAAGGGTGGAGACAGGGATCCTGGATCACAAAGGAGGGGAACTGTGTATTGAATTTCACAGTTTCTGGTGAAATAAATGTCACTTGTGTTCAAGAAAGTCAAGAAAGACTGGTGTCACATCTACTGCCCACACATCAATACACCACCGTCTCACAATGGTCTATTATTCATGGTTTCACGTTTTTGCCTATGAAAGGCGATTTTGACCTCTCTGTGCTTTGATTCAGACGATCCCCTCTATTGCCAAGCGAAGGCGGGCTCATGAGCCACTCACTGCTACCTGGACCCGGCATTAAATGCCTCGCTCTGATGCGTAACATTCCCCAACGACGTCCTCGTCTTAAAGGAGCATGGAGAGACCTTGCAGGAGCCACTGATCCTGTGAGCTGGTGTGTGAGGGGAGTGAAAGGGCATGGGATTTGTGTCCAGCACCTCTGTTTCTTCTCTCTCTTTTCTTTTAGAATGAGAAAAATGCGCTGTGTTGTAACATTGCTTGGAGAATAATGCTCTGTTCTGTCAAATCTGGACTAGTATGTGTTTACGGTCAATATTGGCATTTTCAGAACGGTTGCTGTCCTCATCAATAGAATGATGTGACAGTTGAATAGAGTGAGGTTTGAATGGGACCTTTAGATCACCCATATGTATACGTATATGTCACACATCATGTACATTTATACGCGCAATGATAGGCTCATGTGTTTTTATCAGCATCATTGTCATCCATCAAAGTGGCCTTGCTTGAGAATGTCTTAATTTAATTCTGAGTAGCATCCCAAAGGTCTGTGGCTCTGTGCATGTTTTATTCGGATGGCAATTCATCACATGTATAGTACACAGATTGCACAATTAGATCACAGGGAGTTTCATTAAGCCTGCAGAAATACAATGCCACTCCCGTACTCGCTCTCTTTTTCCTGTGTTTACAATTTCGTTTCATTCCCCATATGTCTTGACTAGTTCCACTCAACCTGCTTTGAAGGCTTGTGTCACATTATTTCTGTTTGTTTATCACAGTGTGTTCCATAACATGGCCATTTGTCACAAAGAATTGCTTTCTGTAACAATTAATGTCACAGTTTTAGGTGTCTGAGTATGTGTGTATGTGTATGTATGAATGTATGTATGTATGTGTTTGTGTGTGTGTGTGTGTGTGTGTGTGTGTGTGTGTGTGTGTGTGAGTGAGTGTGTCACATGAACTTTGCCAAGATTGGTTGAGAATTTGGTGACCGTGGTGGAATTAATCCTTGTGTTTTTAATTAGGATGTTAAGAGGGGGAGCCAAAACTGATAATGTCCTGTTTATGACTGTTGTCATGAAGCTTGCTGGTTTACATACTGTACTGTAGATGGTAAGAAGCAGCCATGTGATGCAATGTCATGCACAGGTACAGCTATTGTCAATTAGTTTTGAGAGACGCTAGCGGGCCTGCAGTGCGCCACTCTACACCTTATTGTCTTCCCTTTGTGTCAACATGATGCCGTACATACGGTGTATGACCCATCCTTCAAACAGCTTATTCAAACATGCATGATGAACAATAGACATGTCTGAGTCCAAGTGCGTTTGTCTGTCTCCACATCCTTTTGTGCCTCTCTCACAAAACGGAGGCT
>NC_137677.1:45977792-45990292 GCF_963989245.1 Nansenia antarctica
GAGCTTGGTGTCGAGCCTGGAAGGGACAGTGGTGTTGAATGCTGAACAGCATCCTCACATAGGAGTTCCTCTTGTCCAGGCGGGTGAAGGCGGAGGGGATTGGGGGAGTGGAGTGCAGTGGCAATGGCGTCGTCTGTGGATCTGTTTGCCGATAGGCTAATTGGTGAGGGTCCAGCATGGTTGGTAGCATGCTGCAGATCTAGGCCTTTGCTCACGAGGGGAGTGAGAGCAACAGGGCGCGTGCATTCGTGTATACGAGTGTGTCTTGCAATCTTAAATCTGGTGAGGCTCTCTTGTGAGAGCCTTTAATGCTGATTTCTAAGGCTGCAAGTTGAGGTTTTTACACACTGTTTTGCAGAGAGAAGCAGGGCTGCAGTTATATATGTGAAATACATATATGTGGAAATACACATATAATACATATATGTAATACATAATACATATATGTATATATATAGACGTATATACAGTATATATACATAATGCATATATAGTATATATATATATATATATATATATATATATATATATATATATATATATATATATATACACACAGTACAGGCCAAAAGTTTGGACACACCTTCTCATTCAATGTGTTTCCTTTATTTTCATGACTATTTGGTACATTGTAGATTCTCACTGAAGGCATCAAAACAATGAATGAACACATAGGAATTATGTATTTAACAATAAAGTGTGAAATAACTCTAAATATGTCTTCAAAGTAGCCACCCTTTGCTTTTTTGTTGTTAATAAAATATATAATAATACTATTAAATATAATATGTGTTAATAATAATATGTTATTATATATACAGTATATATTTAATATTATTATAATATATTTTATTAACAACAATTTTTATTTTATTTTATTAACAACAAAAGAGAAGGTGTGTCCAAACTTTTGGCCTGTACTGTATATATATATATATATATATATATATATATATATATATATATATATATATATATATATATATATATATATATATATATATATATATATATATATATATATATATAATAATACATATATGTATGTACATATAATACATATATGTGAAAATACATAATATGTGGAAACCCTCAGTAGACACAGCCTCATCCACCCTCCTCACGGCTGGCATGGAGTGATTGATGGATTCAGGTCTGACATGCCTGGGTTCACTGGAGGGCAGAGCAAGGACACTGGGGAGATTTACAAGAATATATGCCAGGCTTGGGGAGGTAAGGATTTAGGATGGAAAAAGGGAGTGTTCAACTCCATTGACCATCATGCCTATGTGAGTGATGCTAGCCTACTAGATGTGAGCAGCCACTACAGGAGCCTAGCCCAAATTAGAGCACAGTGATGATGACTCAACAGAACAGAGATCCTTAGCTCGTAGCTTTCTGCAATAACTGCATACCTTCGGTGATGTATTGGTCAACCTCTACGTCCTCCTTCCTCTCTGGCATACTCTCTGTGATTCCGACACTAGGCTACGCTACACTAACCTACGCTACGCTTAGGCTGTAGCAGTGAACCCTAGCTGTGGCCATACTGCTAGCACATGGTGCTAACACAGGGAGACACAGGGACAGTGGCTGTCCAGGCCCAGGCCAAGGCCCAGTGTGTGTGTGTGTGTGTGTGTGTGTGGTGTGGCGTGCGTGCGTGTGCGTGTCTTGGGCTGAGCTGAACTTAGACTGTGTATTCCCTCCAGGGGGCCAAACCCTCCTCGTAAGGGAACACCACTTGACGGGTAGCCAGGCGAGGAACAAGGGAGTCAGTGTTGTCCCCCGCTAACAGAGCTTTGTCCTGGAGGTGCCTTCACAGAGGAGCTCCCGAGTCCCGCGTCCACGTGACTGGGGATGAGGCGGGGTGGCGCCTTGTGAACGTAGTCCCGACGTGCCATCCGGTAGGCTCGGTATCAGGCTGGCACGTACTGTAAGGCTTGGGTCCCTCGTACCAGGTATCACCAGATCGACTCAGTTTGTCCGCTTGTTAGACGGTCGGGGTGTAGGAGTATGGTGCCTTGTCTGCGCAGGTCCCAAGCCCTGTATGTAATCTCCCCTATCTCCCTTTTGCAGAGATGAGCATATCAGTCGAACTGTCTGGAGGTAAACAGAAGCATAATTTTCGAGCTCTTTCAAACTGGCTCATTTTTAGGGAGGGTTTGTTTCTGTCTCCGCCTGCAGAGATGTCAATAGGATGAATAAAACATACATATTCTTCCCTGGGAAATAAACTCTGTTTATTGGGAAAAACAAGCTCGTCACTGAGGTCAGCCGACCCACTGCATGCTACTACTGTAGGTTACCACATTAAACAAACTACATTACCTAAGGCTTATTGTAGGCTACTAATACCTGAAGCCACAGTATCTATCTAGGTGTTATAAGGGGTTATGAAGTTTTAATTAGTTAGTTGAATTAGGTCTCTCTCTCACTTTGCCTTGCTTTACCCATCGAGCTGTAAGGTCGCCACACAAACACATACACAGGCATGTAGGCACGTAGACACACACACACACACACACACACACACACACACACACACACACAGACACACAGACACACACATACGATCCTCAGCTAATTATCTTTCAATTAGAAGTTAGGTCTTGTTTTAATTAGGGTGCCATGAAGAGGGCTGAGCAGAGCGCTAACTCAGTCCAGTGCAGCTGCCAAATCCCATCATCCTAATGGGGGCTCACGTTCCATGGCCTGGGGTGTGTTTGTGTGTGTGTGTGTGTGTGTGTGTGTGTGTGTGTGTGTGCGTGTGGGACTTCTTGAGCATTCAATAATGCATGCAGTTATTTGTGGTAAAAGACAGGGTTTTGTGTTTTTGACTAAATATGGTTTTCGTTTTCAGTGTTCTTTGTGCAGTCTTCTTATGATGGATGGGGATGATAGATTCCAATCTCATCCTCAACACTTTGAAAAGCCAAACCCCCTGCTCTCTGATCGCTTGCCCTCCCACCTCTTCCATCCAAACTCCATCAACTGCAGAATGCAACTTTTAACAGTGAACTAAGTATTTCTTGGCTTAAAGCTGCACAGATTCCCCTACTTCAGCATATTTCCTCCTTTGTAATATTGATTGCCTTAGTGGTTCTTTGTAGCCATCTGTCATGAGGTACACAGTCCACCCCAAAAGTGGGTATGATGGAATCCGAGGGGTAAGGAGCCAATCGGAGTGCTGCTTCATCCGTACCAGCGCTTCCTTTAGTCTCACAGCCATTTCCCACTGCAGAGGAGAACACATTTCTCCCTTTTATACAGGCAAGCCGTGTGTGTGTGTGTGTGTGTGTGTGTGTGTGCGTGTCCGCGTGCGTGTGCATGCTTGCATGCTTGCGTGCCTGTGCCTGTGTCTGTACCAGTGTCTATGTCTGTGTCTCTGTGTGAGTACCAGTGTGGGTCTGGGTCTGTGTTTATGCGCAAGTCTAAATGTTTTTTGGGACTTGGTTTACCTATATTTGGGTTCATAGAAATGATGAGTCACATAGGCTCTGAGGATATGTGGCCATTGACACACTACTACACACACTCTCTCTCTCTCTCTCTCTCTCTCTCTCTCTATTGTCTCTCTATCTCTCTTTGTATATCTCTCTTCCTGCCCACCTCTGTCTGGTTCAGGTAGCTCTGACTCAGCTCTCCTCTCAGAGCCCTGTGCACTCACATCTAGCAGTGAGGCCGTGCTGCTCCAGGGTTACCGGAGAGTGGAGGCGATAGGAAGCCCAATCATTTCCCTTCACATCTTGCCATCTGCCCCTGCATTTCCCTAATTGACTTAATTAGAACAACAAACCTGACAAAGTGCTCGTTAGGCCCATGCTCCAGCTTGGCATCAGCGAGACGGGGCAGAGCAGTGCAGAGAGGTGGGGGGGCGGCGACGACGACGACAACAGCAAACCGCACTTGCCCCCAAGGCAGGATGTGACCTGAAATTAAACCTCTACCCCCTTCACTGCTCCCACAACCACCTTAGTGCCCATTCTAACTTCTTTTCAGTGCCACTGGGTCTCTTCTAGCTCATTGTATCAGTCTTACATAGGAATGATCCATGATGACACCAGTCTTTTTGTACCTGTCAAGACCAATATGTTGTGCTGCCTGGTGTTCTCTGTACAGTATGTGTGTATGTGCTTTGTTCCTTTAGAGTCTTTGTCTGAGACGAGTGATGTGTGGTGGTGTGAGAGAAAGAGGCTGTTCTACCTCACTGTGCTGTGGAAGCTGTGACCAATGGGGAGGAGAGGAGAGGAGAGGTCGTCAGCGGGGTTGCCATGGGCCTTTATGTGGAACTCAGTCCCTCAGGACGTCACAGAACACTGGCTCTACAGTCACGGCCTGAGCTGGTCAGATCCCTTCTAGAATTTACCTGAGAGAATGTATCTGTCCAATCCAAAACAAAGACTGGTAAAGGTCATAAGGGATGCTGATTTAACATTTATCCCAATAGACTTAAGAGACGTAAGAGGTAGTTCAAACCTCCCCCGAAAATGCAGCCTTTTGTTCAAAAAGACCCCAAATGTAGTGTTTGGAATACAAGTTTATTGTCTGAAAATGAATGTGTTTCCAATTGAGTTAACCTTTTGTCACTCCTAACCACAATAGCCACAATATAACTCATGCCAGTGACTCCTACGACTGTCCTTGGAAATGGAAACAAAAATAAAACAAATATATAAATAAAGAGTTGAAAGTTGAGTGTTTGTGTTGCAGGGCGTGTGAGCATCCTTTCACTCCTGACAGGCAGCTTGTCTGTCTGCTGACTGACAGAGGAGAGAGGCGCAGGCCACTGCTAATGGCTAACACTCTAATGAGCTGTGAGGCCCATATGAATAAGCAAGAAGCCTCTTGTTTGTGTCTGGGCTGCAGGTGAGGTGGATGGGTGCAGCTACACTGCCTGAAATCCTAACGACGGGCCGCTGCAAATTGACAGCTCTGTTTTAATCTAGCCCCCTTGCTCTATGTATATATGCCTCTACTCTCCCTAGCCCCACCCCCCATCTTCCCACCCTCTGTTCTCTGCCCAAAGCCCCCCCCCCCCACCCTGGAGAAATGTCACTGGGGCTTGCATCGTCCGTCAAACTGGCATCTCTGACAGTCTGCGGCTAAAAGGCCATGCTCCGATTGGCATGGGATCTTCTGACTGTGCTGTGTCAGGCTGCTGTCTCCTCGCCTCTCCTCTCCTCTCCCTGGCTATTATACTCCACACTCTCTGGAAAATATTGACTCTTCCTTTTTTATTGCTTCTCCTCTGAGGAAGATTTTCATGGTGTGTGTATTGGTGTCAGGGTGGGTTTGTGTCAAGCGTGTGTGTGATCCATTGCTAATGAATAGTCCAACCTTTCCACTTTTTCAGGGAGAGTCAGAATAACACTATAGAGTTAGTGCAATCTATATTTTTTTACTGTTCCTACTACTATGCCGCAACTAGAGAGCATCAGTAACTATGGCAGAAAGAATGACCATGATTAGACCATAGGTGGCGCTATAATAACCAAAAGTAATTAATTCAGAATGCTAGCATTTCCACCCTGTTGAAAATGTATGAAACTTGGTACATATCTGTCTTTCCTCATGGGGAACATATTTGCCTCAATAATCCATAAGATCCGCCATGATGGATTCTGCAGGTGCAAAATTTGGCCAAACTTATTGAAATTTACTTAAAATCAACTGTAAGTCTGATTGGTCCAAAATTGGATATGAACATGCGTGGTGCATGAGAATTTGCCCTGCTACATCAATATTTATGGCAGTCAGCACAAACAATCAATGTGTTGACAGAGTCTGGGAAACAGGACTCTCATTACAGATGTCAGACCCATACAACACTATGAATTGGTTCCCTTCCTATATATTTGCCGTTAGCTAATCACAATTCAGTTTGATTGGAATTAGAAGTGAATGGGCCTCTTTATTAGCGGCCAGAGGATGGCCCAGAGCCCGTTTACTGCACTTTATTCCAGTGATTAGTATTGATTACAAAAAGAGCCCTAACGTGAGGTCCCTCAGCTCCTCTAAATGCAGGTGAGACCACTTGTTTCAATTAGGATTCTTTCCTTTTTATATCAATGGAAACCAACTACGTTGGCAAGGTGCTCAATTCAAATCAAACCTTTACTGCAGATTTGAAAATAAAATATTCAATAGAGCTGTGTTTGGGTCAGTCCAAGTCTGGTTCAGTGACATGGTTGGTAGTGCAGTTTCCCCCTCAGCATAAGACATAACTGTTTGGCTCAAACATAGCGGTTACAATTGGCACAGACCATGGAGGGTGGCTCTGTGTGTGTGTGTGTGTGTGTGTGTGTGTGTGTGTGTGTGTGTGTGTGTGTGTGTGTGTGTGTGTGTGTGTGTGTGTGTGTGTGTGTGTGTGTGAGGAGATGTAATTCAAAGAAAAGAAGAATGAAGATGCCAGCATGAGGCCTTATCTTATGAGCTTGGCCTGGGGACTCAGAACCCACAGGGCTGTGCATGAATTGAGCTACAACAGTCTAATAATAGTACATAATTACATTTGTGTGTAAGAGTGTGTGTGTGTGTCTGTTTGTATGTCTACTGTACTGTGAATTGAGGATGTGAAATGCAATTGTGTATTTTTCTGTGTGTGTGTGTGCGTGTGTGCGTGCGTGCATGCGTGTGAGAGTGTGTATGTTTGTAAGTGTGTGTGGAACTGACAGATCGTATGCTTTACTCGACATACATTGATTTTGTTAATGATTTCTTCTCCCATGTCTGTATTTGCATGCATATACATCTGTGCTAATCCATGCAGAATGACTGTTTATGACTTAACACCAGGATGTGTGGCTGAACAGTATGATTTTGTTTAAGTGTTTGTTTTACGTATGCCAGTGGCGAGCGGTGACCTTTTGCACTGGTCATGCTACCTCAATTTTGAATATTCGTCGGCATGACCTAACTCTCTCTGGCGTGCAGCACGCGCACGCACGCACACACACACACAGGCCTCGGTGGACCTAACTCTCTCACACAAATGTAGGCCTGAACTCTGATCACAAAGCAAAAAATAAATAAATAGCACAATGTACTTATTTGTAGGCGAAGTCCATCCTACGATCCTTCCTAGTAAATTCTGTGATGACTTTGTCATAACTGACTGTCATTCCGTGTGTAGCCAAATGTCTGAAGTTTTACCAGACAAAGTATATGGGAAGATGCACGCTCATGCTTAGTCATAGCGGTATGGAGGTTGTTTAAATCGCCACAGCCTGTCGTGGTCCAGACTGTGTGTTCAGTAGAAAAAAAGAGACATGGCCAACAAAACAGTTTGCTAACCTTTGGACAACCAGCTAGCCATGTACTGTATGTTTTTCGTATGTGCTTGCTTGAAAGTGACAAACGATGTCCCCTTAAATGTCCTCAGAGAAAACGGCACCGAACGCAAAGATTCTATTGAATTAATAGCACTCATATTGACAGTGTGGCGATGGCGATGAGGTGAACTGTCAAGTGTCAAGTGCCGCTAAAAATTCAAATGCTAGTAGTGTTGCGCATGCATGTCTATGTATAAGCTGATTCACAGCCAGCTTTTTGCCTATCAAAATGATCACGTTCAGTAAACAGCCCTACTACGTACTGTAACTACTCGGAATCACAGAGCGCATGCGCAACGTAAGCTGGCTTCTTGACAGCTTTCCATTAACAGAATGGGATAGATATGATATGTACTATACAGCAGGGCAGCGGTTTTAAACCAAAACGATCGAAAACACTGAGAGATAAATATTTAAATGCTTTTTTTATTAAAAGGCTTAGGCATGCGCCGCATTTATAGCTTATTATGACGGCTCGCCCATGACGTATGCTCAATAAAAACAAAATGCAGCAGAACATGCTCCGTAGGCCTATGCTCTAGTTCTGCCCCCTCCAACCCCAACTGCCCTACCCTGGCGGGGTGCGGTGGAGAGGAGAGAGGTTTGGCTGTGTGGTGCTCCTCTCATATACACATGCTGAGGAAAAAAGCAAAACGTTCAACTTTGAAAGCTGACTACTAATTAGAGGAATTAGCCTGAGATCAAAGAGGACAATTAAGGGTGGTGTGTTTGTGGTGGGGAGGGCTCATTTACATCACAACACACGTGCACGGCATACTGAGCAGCGGCGAGCGCCTCATTAGTGAGCACTTCCACAATACAGAGGGGCCAGGTTGCTCGTCAAGAGCACCCAGCTCAATTGAGTAAAACATTTAAAGCACACACACACACAAACGCACGCACATGCACACACACACACACACACAGACACACACACACACAGACACACACACACACAGACACACACACACACACACACACACACACACACACACACACGCACACGCACACCCGTCCAATGTTTGTTCTGAGAAAAGGAAGGCAAAAGTGAATCCCTGCCTGTTGTTCTACTTCAATTCCACTTTAATTAAGAGGGGAATTAACTCTTCTCTGCGGTTGTGCGTGAAATCTAACTTTAATATAGTTTGAGTATGACTCACAGACAGAAACAGGCCAGAGTCGTTTTGTAATGATGCTACACCATTTGATGAGGAGAAAGATCAATACCATGAAAGGCTATTATGCCTACCTGCCTCTTGTTATCCGACAAATCCGAGGCGAAGCTTCATGATATGACAAACTGAATAGAACAGTGGAAACCACCTCTTTTGCTCACAGAACTCACTGCCTACTAGCTTTGGTTCAGTCCTACAGGTCATTAAATGTCGGTCCATGCAGTGCATGTGGTACAACTTAGAAACATGCAAGCTTAACAGACCGTCCCACAATCTCTCAGCGTCATGTCTCTATGTAGGCTGTATGAGCCCAAGCCCATAGCCAAGGCAGCTAATACTAAAGGTCCTAAACAAGGTCCTTTCTTACTGTACATAAAGTACGTAAGTATGTATGGCCTACGTGCAGGCCTTCGTCAGGTGCTGCAGACCTCTCTCTGCTTCTCTCTGCTTGCGTGTGTTTTCCCGCCATGCTCCATGCAGCGGGAGTGCCTGCTCCCTCCTGTTCCAGGTGGTGAGAGGAGAGATCCAGCCTCCCTGTCTCAGCGGAGTGCTGGACCTGTCCATCAGCACAGCCCCTGCAGGCCTAGGGAGGGAGCCTCTGACTGACACCCCTGATAATCAGCCTAATAGGTGCTGGGAGAGAGAGAGTGGGGTGCGGAGGAAGGGGGGGGGGGGGGGGGTGACGACGACAAGCTGTCTCCTGGATCCAAAGACCCACTCATCCACCTTTATTGTTAAGGGAAGAGAACAGAGTGAGCGAGGAAGATGGGGGGCAGTCACACCATTCTGTCGTGAAGGGAGAATGAATACAGTCATTGCTCTAGGCGGCGTTATGAGTGGGGTACCAACATGCTGTTCAACACACCAGTTATGGCCAGATATACCTATCTGTTGTCAGCTCCTCTTCTTTCTTCTTCACCGGCCGGTAAACTACAGCATGTTGTCACCCTAACTCAGGCCTACAGTAGTGTACCTAACCTCAGAATATAAAGTCAATATGAAGCTTTCAGAGGCACATCGAGACTCAGGACACATTAGCAGGACAGAAGAGATGACAATGTTTTTTCTTCGCGCAGCCTCTTTCATGTGCTCAATGCCTTTCATTCTATCTCGGGCCTTTTCTTCTCTTTATTCTACCTTTATCATTCTTCTTCTGTCACTCTCTGTTCTCCGTGTTCCCAGTCCTGTGGTTTTTCATTTTGCTTTGGTATCTGCTCATTACTCTGAATAAATAGTGTTTCTGGGCAGAAGTGTTTAATATTGCTGTTATCTTTAAAGGGCCAGCTGCATAGTCCCTGATACAACAGCGGCATGGAGCCGCCATTAGCATGGCACCTGCGAAGAGCTTTAAACTGCCTGCTAGCATGGCTAATCTCTAACTTTCTCTCCATCACCATGAGGCGTGATTAACTCCTTTAAAATGGGTCTGTACTTTCCTTTTGTCTCCAAATGTCTTCTCTGCTGTGTGGATGCTGTTATTGTTTTCTAATTCCAGACTAAATGTATGACAGCAAAACAACATTGTTTTGGACTTGCCATGACAATGTAAAGCTTAAACCTAGCAGATTGTGTTGGAGATAATGGAAAACCCCCAAATTTCGTTGTTTGGTACCTGTACTATATCAATGACAATAAAGACCATTCATTCATTCATTCATTCATTCATTCATTCATTCAAAACTGTGTTCCTAAAGCTGATTGGTCCTACAATGCATCTAGATAGACTGCCTGTCTTATATCTCCTGGTCTTAGCAGCCTGCACCATTTCATTCAAGCACTCTGAGGCATGTCAGAGTATTTCAGCAGCCCACACTGTCCCCTCTTCACAGGGTTGTCAACTGTCATCACACTATGCTGGCTAGCGTACGACTCCCCTGGTCATAATCCATATCTTTTGACTGCCCTTTAATTAAAGTGGTAATGGCTTCTCCATTGTATGCGACCCAAAACCCCTACTCACAGACATGGCTGGTCCTGAATCGGCAGACCATCAATCCACCTTTCAAGGGAGACCCCCCTCTCCACCTCCGCTTCCCCTCCCTCCCATGACTTGTTCCACCTGAGGATGAATGGATTCATAGTTCCATTATGTCAGTGTCAGCCCCATGTTCTCCCCGCTACATAGAGATGGTACTGTATAACCATCCTTGTCTGGTCCTGTAGCTTCATCCGTGATCTTCACTAGTCTGCTAAGGAGAGTATGCTTACTGTAGATATCCTGATAATAGGATACTATTTTAGATCGTGATTTATGATCATCTGTGGTTGTTGGTAAATCACAGAGTCTACTCACTAATGTCCCTCACGTACCCTTGATGAGATGGAAGGAATTCAATGCTCCAATGGTTTGCAGTTCAAAAACTGTTTATGCGTGATTGTCCTCTGGGCATCAGAGATAGTTTTTGATTGCTTTCGCTCCCTTTCCCATCCACATCTGTTCTTCTGCACTGGCTCCCCCCCTCTTTCAACATGTTTGTCTCTAGCTCCTCTAATTTCTTCCCACTTTTTACTCAAGCACTTACATTTTCTGTCATTCGCATCTTTGGCCATTTTGTTTCCATGTGGAGCTAGCTTTCATTGATACTTGTCGGGCAACTCTCCTCTGCCACTTCCTCTTCTTCTTCCAGTAGTGATTAGTCCAGCCAAATAGCTGGAATTAGCAATTTGTAAAAATTGGTCTTTTCACTGCCAGCTGGAGCAGATGCTCAAATTAACTACCGAAGCCAGAAATTCAGCTGGCATAAAAGATAACTGAAAAAGGAGAGGAGTGAGTAGGGGAGAAAGGAGGGAAGAGATTATGAGAGCGGAAAACAGGTTGTGTTTGAAAGTGGAGAGAGAGAGAGAGAGAGAGAGAGAGAGAGACAGAGAGAGAGAGAGAGGGAGGGGGGGGGTATATAAGAATAAGAAATGGCAAATTCTTAGTTTCAGCCAATTAGGCCAAGAAGCCAGTGGTAATTAACTCTCAAGGGACCCAAAGGAATAGTCATGCACCTCTTTTACATAATGAGGATGAGAGGAGGAGAGCATCCATCCCTCCCTTCTCTCTATCTCTCCCCTCCGGCCCCCTGGGCCAAGAGAGCGCTGTGTCCCACAGTCACTGTCATGTCACATTGAGTGGTGTATCCCTACCTGTCAAATTCACCTACTCTTTATTTCTCTTGATGACTATATGAATAATTATTATGTGTGTAGGTGTCAAGGTTACCATGATTATGTGTTATCTGGATTGTGATTATGATCAGATTGGTCCGCGGTTGGGTTGTATATCTCTCCTGCTGCTGATGTCTTGAAAGCTGAGTTTGCTAATAGACATGATAATCCCTCCTTTTCCTGGTGCCAACGCTGCACCATTTTACCTCTGCACAGTGATATGGACTGTGATGGAAACCGATTTGAAAAGAGCTGTGCTCATGTAAAGGGATTGAGTAAGACTGGGTATTCCCGCTGTCAAGGAGGCTTTCTGAGAGTCAAATGAGAACTGGCACCACAAAGACAACTACAGTACAACTACCCTGGACTGGGGATGAAAAGTTTGCGATATCAAGAATTCTGACTTACTTAAACTACTCCTAAAACAATCCTTTTCTTTTTCACACGGGTTGTGTGTTGCTCAGGGGCAGCGAGTGAAATGTAACACACAGAAATTCATATCTGCAGGTTGTGTGTTTTCTCTTGCCGTCTTATTTTGCTGCCGTTGCCTTTGAAGGCGAAGTCAGGATTAAAGCGTTGAATTCACTTCCTCTTTTATTAAAGGAGGCTTAATTTAATTAGCTGCCGCCGTGTGAGCTCGCTATCTGGCCCCGCTGTTGCCGCACAAAGGTTTCCGACGCTCTGAGGAAGAAAAAAAAATCCAGAAAATAATGTCTGCTGGTCTCCAAGGAGGAAGTGTCCTATTAATCAGGCTTCTACTTAGATCCTATTACCATCTCTAAGGAGAGAGTGGTGGAGGCGCAGAACATAGCCGAGGAAACATTGTCCCCAGGTCAGATGCTAG
>NC_137677.1:45995292-46000292 GCF_963989245.1 Nansenia antarctica
GAGCTGCAGTCGTCGCTGAGGGAACGGTTGTCACCGCGAGCATTTCGTAGTGTGACCGTTGCTTGGGGGTTTATGGTTGTATGTGTAGTGCGCAGTGGCTGTATTATGACTCATTATGAACTGTGACCAACGGGTCATTGGGAAGATGGATGGCTGCCGGACTCTCTGCCCCTCTCTCCCACCCCTTCTCTCTTGTCCTCTCTCTCTCTCTCTCTCTCTCTCTCTCTCTCTCTCTCTCTCGTCTCCCTCTCCCGCCCCTTGGAGGAGTGTGGAGAAGAGATTATTGACCCGGGGTAGAGATTTACACTCAGGCCACGGTCCAGATGAGATAAATGTGGCAGGTAATTGACTTTGGTCACTGAGTCGTGTTGAGTGGCCTCTGCTTGTGTACCTCTGGTGGTCGTGGGAGGAAGCAGCACAGTGCTGATGAACCACACAGTACAGTGGTGGACTGGGAGAAGGGCGATAGGACGCCCTCCCATTCCGTGCAGCCCCTCAGAGGACAGTTGGCGAAGAATTGTCCCGGGGGGGGGGGGTTCATCAGGGGCCCATGCACACAGATGGCCCGATGCTTTATGTCCGTCCCCCTGTCCCCCCCTTGGCCTTAGAGGTAGAGGCAAGAGTCTGGCACTGTGTCTCTCTTCTCTTTTCTGGGGTGGCAGTGGGGGGAACGATGAGTGAGACAGGGGATAAATGTGGTGTCTCAAGACGCAGCGTTGCCGTGGTGACGGGGGGGCACTGGCAGTGACACGCGATGGTGTGGGAGGCGTGCAGGGCTGCTCTCCAGCCTCGAAGCTCTGAGGCTGACTCATTGCATGCCAATGAGCCCTATCCCCTGACCCACCCACCCAGCCTCCCCCCGCACACACACAGACACACACAGACACACACACACACATACACACACACACACACACACACACACACACACAGACATTCAAAAACACAAACGCACATTCAGAATGTAATGAAGAACCTGTCAACTGCATGAGATTTTTCGGGTTTTGAATCCTGGCTTGATTTCAGAGTTGATGAGGCCGTTAGACTGAAATGAGACTGAATGGACTGATTTTCTCTTGCTTCCTACTATTGAGTTAGGTGTGAAGTCAGTGTGTTCTCTTTGTTTCTCCTCCATGCTCCCTGAAAGACTCTTGGCTCTCAGAAGAGTGACACCTGGTGTTTGTGTCTTCCAGCATGTTTTTGTCATCCTCAGGTACGGATATGAGTGAGAGATTATCTCATATCATACTAGGAGCATATGAATACACCCCCTCATTCTCTCTCTTTCTCACTCTCTCTCACACACACACACACACACACCGATAATTATTTACCAAGCAATTTTTCGTAAAACATAAGCGGTACGCTGCGATCCTCTTACTTATTTTGCTTTCCCAGAGGACTAGGATGTTTTCCGCTCAGCTGGATATAGGCCAGTGAGGGATGTGTTAGTAAGTCACATGCGTTATTACTCACCTAGGCCACAATGACCATTCTGTCTCACTGCACAGTAGGCCCTCAGAATGCTGGAGCCTCTATAAGCCTGCCCCACAACGACCCAAGGTTGTGAGATTGTGTTTGTGTGTTTGTGTGTGTGTTTTTATGGCAGAGGGGCTGTCATGGGGTGTGGGAGTCTTCGGGGGTGGCCCATTTGCAATGTGGGATTCAGTGGTCACCCGCTGATCATACTGTCCCAGCCCGGTACTGAGTCATTTCCTCCATGTGATTGTGTTTACTCTCTTCCCCCCTGCCCCTTGGTCCAGCGGAGCACAGCGTAGACACACCGCCTGGCTACACCTCTTATGTAATTCGAATGAAAACATATCGGTGATGACGAGTCAGTCACTCTTGTTCAGTAAGATCAGAAGATCCGGAGTGAATATATGAGGCCCTCAGGTACTTTATAAGTCTGTGTCATTGTTGCTGTATCCTGAGTACGGAAGCATACTACAGAAATACAGGATGTCTCTGGTTGAGAGGTCCAATTTCCCTCCCACAAAATTGCGTCTCTCACTTCTCGCTCATAGAGAGTGTGTGTGAGTGTGTGTGCGCATGTGTGCGTGCGTGCATGTATGCGTGTGTGTGTGAGTGTGTGTGCGCATGTGTGCGTGCGTGCATGTATGCGTGTGTGCGTGCGTGTGTGTGTGTGCGTGTCTGTGTGCGTGTGTATGTGTGTGAGTGTGTGCGTGTGAGTGTGTGTGTGACAGACTGAGCATGTGTGTGTGTGTGTGCGTATGTGTTTTTCCTCCGAGGTGTCTCTGTGTGAGCCACCTGTCACACATGAGAGAGGACGGCGGCGAGCCAGACAAGGGAGAGGGGGGAGAGGCCATTACAGCCTCCCAAGGCCATCCCGCTGTCCGCACTCACTCACCTCTGTTTTGTCTGACTGGTGGCGTCACTGTTGGTTTTACATGGACAACTGTCTCTGTTTCCATGAAAACAGCAGCTGCTTTACTGTGCAGCGTTTTTTGATTATTTACGAGGTGTGATTAAATGTTTGGAGAGGCTCTCAGGATGGGCACTAGCTTGGCCCGCTGCCTCGTTGGACACAGTGCAAATGCCAGCCTGTGATTCATTCATGTTTCTCACCCAAATGTCCTCCTCAAAGTCCTCCCTCCTTGTTGATTGTTATGCCTCTTAGCTGATCGAGCTGTGGTGGAGGGGGGTGGTGGTGGTGATGAAAGGCTGTCGTGGAGTGGTATGACGAAGGGGGAAAGGGTGTAACATTACAACACCATCCTCGACCGCCCCTCCACCCAGCCGAAAAGCAACTGCAGGAAGTCGCTGAGATGGCGGCGTAACTGTTCTGTAGAGGTCATCCGTTAAATATATTGACCAATTTCAAACTCTGCTGGGTTTTAATGAACTGTGAACCAGCGCATTGGAATGGAAGTCAATACGGGGAAATATATAATTAAAAGCGATGAGGGTTTTATTTGTGAAATGTGTATTGGATTGTGTTGGGGAGATTTAGTGTGGAGGCGAGGCTGATAACTGCAGGGAGAGATAGGCCCAGCTTAGCGTCTCCGCCTGGCCGGGGCTCAGGAAGATAGCCTTGTATTTCTTCTCCCTTGATTTAGAAGTTCAGATCAGAGCACACTGACAGTGGAGATGAGGCATTTAAAGCTGGTCATACCAGATATCACAGTCCTGATTCCACCTCACAGACAGCATTGAAGAGGAGTGTTTTATTCCCTCTGTCATGCCTGTTTTGATTTAGGGCTGGGTTAGCATGGGATTCAGAGTGAAATCCCTGACTGTGCCACATCTATAGCTGTAGGGGTTTATTCCAGTATCCATTATACCGCAGCTCTATTGACCTGACAGTTATGTGATACCTATAAAGCCCCCGCGGTGTAAAGGAATAGGGGTGTCCTCTTGAGCTCCTGTCCCCTGGATTTCATCCTGTGTTTTCCTCGAAAGACCTATTGCCATCAAGTGTCTGTTCATCAACTCTACACATTGCACTACAAAGAGAATGACACATTTTGGGTACCTTCCTGTCCATATTTACTGAATTAGTTGTTTATGTTCATCATACTTTTACTCAGAGGGAAAGCAAATGATGAATTCAGATACTAATGAAGGGTATTTGATTCTGAGCCAGGTCGATTTGTCTCACTCATCTACTCTCAGAAGAGAAGAAGTCCTTGATTAGAATGTAGATATGCTGCTCAGCGTTATCTAAAGGAAATACCTGCAGCTTAATCTCTCCTTTGAGTTGTTCCATGATGTATATCAAACACAGCAAATATCACATCTCCGTCTCGCTCGGGATCAGGGGAGGCGTGTGTTTGATACATTACATTACATTACATTTTTGGCGTTTAGCAGACGCCTTTCCATTCCATGCATTACAATGAGCCCCGTCTTCCGATTTTTCTGCCTCCACCAGCCTCCTCTGATGTCGAGCAAATTATACGTGCTTTCTTTACCCTTATCATCTCTGATGGATATTCAGTCACCACAAAGACTTGGTGATGACAAGTGAAGCAAACATGGTTCCCCCGTCTCATCCTTAACACAATCTCTTTCATCCTCACACGGAGCGGAGGAGAACTCATTTGGAGAGAGCGAGTGCAAGGCAGCCGCCTTCATATCTGAACACTGAGAGAGACTGGCACCCTCCTCCTCCAGGTGTTTTTACGCTCCATTGGCTCATCAAGGCTGCTTAATTGGTCCAACATACCTCATCCTCGATGTGGTTTATTTACCGTCCGTCTTTTTGCCTACTCACTCGAAATAAGCTGCTTCCTTTTCTTTGCTCAGGCCCTGAGCTGAAACAAGGTCTTTGGCATTGGCATTAGGAACACAGTATAAAACAGTACATGAATACAACATACAACGTGTAGGAAGTGGAGCACTTGAACCGTGGTCATGTATTATGAATTTGAGTAAATGCTGGAATAAAACCGTGCCATCTTTAAAATGAAATAAAAAGCTCTTTAAGCGTGTCATAGCGGCTGCTCTGAGTTATTCAAATTGAGGCAGTACATTTTTATTGCTCATAAAGGCCATCAAGGAGTGCTCCCTTTAAAAGGTCATCGGGCTGAAATATAGTCATGGTTTTCGCAGTTCTGAGGGAACTCTCATATCTCTAATATGAGGTCTGTCAATACTGAACGCAAGTGAAATGATGCCAAGGGGAAGCTGTTTGCTTGAGCTTGATTGATCAACCCTTACTTGGCTTGTCCCGCCAGATAATGTCCTTGAGATAAATTCTCCCAGAGATCTCGAAATAGCCTCACATATATCAGTTGAGTTGAATGTGGGGATAATGTGAGAGAGCCTTCTAAAGGAAGTCAGGTCAGTCAGATCAGTAGTGGAACAAGGACCTGCAGTATGCTATTACAACTCTCTTAGAAACCCTGGCGTCCGAGCGAGTGTTTGGATAAACAACACTTTTCACTTTTAGACCTCCCTGGAAAGTGCCTGTTAATTGTGCTTTGGCTGATTGAATGTCCTAGAATTACTATCCCAGCTCGGATATCCAAACTAGG
>NC_137677.1:46005292-46020792 GCF_963989245.1 Nansenia antarctica
AGGACCTCCACACCTGTTCTCTAGAGCCACAGCAGCACCTGGCTAAATGGGAGGGGGTAGGGACACACAGCTGTGGGGAATCAATACTCATCTGTTTTAACAACACAGAAGAACAGAGGTTCACTGAATGATCACGTGTGTTTGTTTGTTTTTTAATTACCTGAGACTGTATTCAAAAGATTGAATCAGTTATAAACAGTGGTCGATTGAGGCACCTCTACGCTGTAGAGATAATAATGTACAGAGAAGTTCAACGACAGTGTGTTGTAACCAGATATACTCAACCACTTTCCTTCTCAAATATTTTTATTCTTTATTCCTGTTGATATCAGATTGTCATTGTGCCGTCCTCTTGTAAAAAGCAACACACCCGAGAGTTCATTACATAAAACGTGGTTTATGATGGCTGTTGTGTCATAAAAAAAAATGTGGTCCCTGAAAATCTTTGCAAAGTATTGTCTGCTGCTGTTTTATTTGTACTTGTACTCATGCAGTAGATTTGTTGGGACATTATGTACGAAGATATGACAAAGGTTGCCTCTTAGAAACTCGGGTACTGCAATTTTAGGCTAAGGAGGAAACGGACGCTCGTACTCAATTGAATTCACTAATAAACATTTTTCAATTTCTAACTGTCAAAGTGCATCCAACAAAAACTCCAAAAACTTGAGTTCCTTTGGTTAATTTCCAACCACCTGACCATGTCCATCTCCTTTTGAAATGGTATTAGTTGTTGTCTTTGGATTGTTTTGTAGCCTTCTGTCTAAATTGCATGTACCTATCTTAGACACTGGATGGTTTACCTTTCTGCCTCTGTTAATCATCGCAGTGATTTTGATTATTGATGCTCATTAGTACGGTTACTAATGATCCTGATCCCCATAATCTTCACGACTGACTGCCGCTTCTCACTCGCCAGATAAAATACAAACTAATTTGAAACGTTCACCTTGATTAACATCTCAGGCACTTTTGTCTGTCACTTTCGACTTTCCACCAGTTTCCCCTACACAGTGGGCCCATCGATGACTGGACTGGGGATAAGAGGAGGTCAGGTGTTCTGTGGACAACGGAACCCTAGCTGGGGCTCTATGCCGAAGGATCCTGACTGGCTTTACAACTGAAGGAAACAAAACAAAGGTGGCAGAGTCAAGGTCGTACCATTTGGAACCCTGTCTAGAAGGTGGCTGTTGCCGGACCATAGTGAGTTGTGTTTAATCCCCTGCATTGGCGCAGCCCTGTGGAGGCCAAGGGGGGCCAGCTGTTGCTCCGGCCCTTAAGTACATGGCCTGTCGCCTGGTGATGGTTTGGAATGTTGGGGGAAATCTCCTCCACCTGTTCCCCTCAGTACAGCGGGCTGGCTGTGTGAAACCTAGCCAGGGGCTTGGCAGACAGGCTCGAGGTGGGGGAATACATAGAGAACAAGCCTGGAAACAGGGGACAAAGATGGGACTCCGATTATTGGGAGAACTTTTCTCATCAATGCCAAGCTAGTTTCCATGGCCAATACGTTGCTTTATTCCCTGTGAGTGTGGATGTTGGAGCATAGCCTTGGTGTCAATCACCCGACTGCCAGGAAATGCCTGTCTGCTGAGGAGAGTTACAGTAGAGTCTGATGATTACCCCATGTGCTCTCTATGGCTACAGCACTGTACGGCTGAAAGAAAACCCTCCTGTTATTCAACCATGCCTCAGCTGTTTAGGAGTAATAAAGAGAGACTACAAACACTTAAGCAGTGTCAAACATTCATCACACGTCTTGTCTGTGTTGTAGTCTGAGCTCCTGATTTTGTTACGATACTGTTCCTACAGACAGGTTGGCAGAGGTACTTAAAGCCCGATACACACATAAAGATAATCTGTCCGATTTTGGCCCGATTTTCCCTCTTCCGACCTCCGACCAAGGACAGCAAGTGCCTGATTATCGGATGGCTCTAAAGATTATCCTACAAGATTATCCTATGGTGTGAAGTGTGTTAAGAGTCCATTGTCTCCCGACAATCTGCTCGGAAAATGGTCGGGGCCGACAATCGTAAATATTAAGCGTGTTCAATATTTACAACCAAAAATCCTTGTGTGTGGGCAACTCCCGACAACTCCCGAGCAGGGTTGCCAGATGGCCTCTGTATTTTTGGTGGAATTAGCGGTTCTAGACTGTGGATTGGCCAGGAAAGTGTCAATCCCATCTGGCAACCCTGCTCCCGAGTCCGATTGTGACGTGGATGGGATTTAGCCAATCAAGAAGCGAGCTGACTTCTTCTTTTCGTTCTTCGACACTTAATTATCCTGTCGCAAATGGCTGCGTCATACAGGTCAGTCAGGGTACTACGTTAGATCACGTTTGACATTTTTGGCTTGGGGAACGAGACTCTCTAGACTGTCGTAACGACAGATCTTTATGTATGTGGTGTGCTGTATTGGGAATATCGGTGCACACCACACACAATACGATCAAGGCTGTTCAATCCATGATTTTTGATCTTCATGTGTGGGGTCTCTCTCAGATAAAAAAATCAGTTAAGATTTAGAAAATCCTTATAGTGTACCAGGCTTAAGCTGCCACGTCCACAAACGGGCTCTATGCCCTCAATCAGGTATGAGAGCAGCCGTAGGATGAAGAACTCCCAAACTATAGACACCAGGGGCATCTACTGTAGGCTACATAAAGCCTTACTCACTCCCTGCAGTCAGGATACACTATGTGCACAAAAGTTTTCAGGTTTTTGTTTTTCTATTTCAGGACATTACAGTTATGCATGTAGCATTTTTGTCAGATTTTCCATGTCAACTGGTTGGAAGGCTCTGTTATGTTGTCTTGTATAGCTGTAGGAGCAAAATATGCTGGATATTTTGTTAGTTTGTTTTCAGTATAACCAAGTTGAGGGTAGTCCTTGAAGTAAAGACATTTTACCTGAAGCTGTTCTCCTCTATGATAATTTAAAGCAGCAGACTCTGAATATGAATGATAGTGGCAACAGGGGACTGAATGTCGTTGAGTATGTGTGTGTGTGTGTTTGTGTGTGTGTGTGTGTGTACACAAGTGTGTACAGACTGTGAGCGTAATGTAAGTGCCAACTAATATGAGATAGTGTGGACTGTGAGGTATTATTATTAAGGAAGTTATGGGCGGTGGTGCTCATTTTCAAATGTCCTGTCTTTTGCAGCTTTTGACAAGCCATACCTTCTCACTTAAAATGGGCTGGGTATTGACCTCACAGTATCACACGTACCACTATACACGGGTCACGATACGATAATTATGCAATACATTGTGATACGATAGATATGGCGATACCTACTGCATAGTCTATACCCCCTTGATAGTCTGATATGTACGGTAATACATATATATGATTGTGATAGGGATCGTGATGTTAGGGCTGGATACTCAAAAACAGTGTCATGAATAATAATCTTGCAAAACTCAGTTGTGTTGATTTTTTGGGGAACAGCCCTATCATTCCGAATATCAGTTTGACTGGCTGCAAGTCAGCGGATCATTCATGTTGTTTGAGGATGGAACAATGTTAGAGGGTGAAGTATACTCAAGGAATGAGTATTCCTTTGATGTGGCCGGATGTTTGTGCATTTTGTCTTTGCTTTTACTAGAGTTACTTGAATATCGATATTGTGTATGTTTGTGCTTGCACATCATGATCAAAGCATGTGTATGCCTAAATTGTGTCTAAAAATGTCTTCAGCAAATAAAACATCCCTCTGATTGGATCAAAGCTTATAGAGCCAGATATAATACTGTTGCCAGTGGGTCATCATTAATGATGTGGGTGCTGTGCTTTCCAGTTTGATGTGAATAACTACTTCTCTGCTATCTCTTATTGCTTCTGTGCAGTTGGTGACCTGCCGGTGTAAGAAAATGGGTCCCCTGTCATGACTCACTGGACTTTGCCACCCAGGGGTGACAGAGGGCAGACACAGATCGAGCAGAACTGGCCTGACCCCTGAAACATGACCACCCGGGCCCGTAGATGTTTAATCTATGGGCCCGGGATGCAGTACAGTGTTCTCGCTTCTCTTCCCTATGAAAATTATTTTCATTTATTTGTATGAATTTTAATTTTGTTTTAATGCATTTTTTGTTTGTTTGTTTGTTTGTTTTGCGTGTGTTGTTTTACTTTCGCTACTGAAATAGAGATGAACACCTCCCTCCATAGATATAGGAGGGACTGAGGGAGGGGGGAAGAAGGTTAGAGGAGGATGGGACGTTAGGGTGGGGACTGGGGAGACACCAAGCACAGGCATGCCATAGAGAGTTGTTTTAATGCTCTCTGGGCCCTTGTCTTTATGTGGGTTTTACAATAATGTGCCGCTCAGCATTTCTTTTGTCCCACCTCACCAGGCTGGGCCTCTCTTTCTCTCTTTCTCTCTCTCGCTTTCTCTCTCTCCCTTTCTCTCTCTCACTTTCTCTGTCTCTCTCCCTCTCTCTCTCACTCTCTCTCTCACTTTCTCTCTGTCTCTCTCCCTCTCTCTCTTTCTCTCTCCCTCTCCCTCTCTCTCTTTCTCTCCCTCTCTCTTTCTCTCTCCCTCTCTCTCTCTCTCTCTCTCTCTCTGTCTCTGCCTCTCCTTACTTCCTCTTGTTTTCTGCTATTCTCAGTCCTTCCCTCTAACTGTCTCTCTCTACCTCTTCCCTTCTCTCTCTCCCTTCTCTCAGAGGCGTATGTGCTTCA
This sequence comes from Nansenia antarctica, assembly GCF_963989245.1. Taxonomy (NCBI): domain Eukaryota; kingdom Metazoa; phylum Chordata; class Actinopteri; order Argentiniformes; family Microstomatidae; genus Nansenia; species Nansenia antarctica. The sequence continues at coordinate 46,009,978 of NC_137677.1, forward strand.
GTCATGTTATCTTGTTCTTTTCCTTATCGTTGTATTATAACACCACCCTCTTATTTCTATAGTTACACTACAACTAATGGAACAGTGAAGCCGAACACACATCTGTTTTTCATCTTGTGTTTCACAGAAGATGGAATAATTTGTTTACAACTCATTGGTGAATGTAATTTCATTTGTCTGGCCGAAGACCGCCTTCGTGCCACTACAGGACAAAGAAGGATGCCCTACATAGTGTGTGTGTGTGTGTGTGTGTGTGTGGGGGGGGGGTGGTATGTGCGCGTGCGCACGCGCGCGTTTGCGTCTATTTGATTTATTTACTTGGTGAGTGTTTGACAGGCACTGCAAGCAGTCACGAACCGCTTGATTATGCTCATCCTACCTCTAGCATAGTCCACTAAATCAATGGACGGCATATTGCAAGCTGATATACAGAGCTAATAATGATGGTAACTATTTGTAATGGTGTGCTCCTCCAAGAGTTACTGCAGCCACACAGATAAACCTTTCACCCTCCTCCACCTCTCCACAGCCTATCTGTCTCTAGCTACGCCTTAGGAAAGTACATGGATGATAATTCACTAGGATTTCTCCAAGGTCCTTCATCACATTATCGCTAACATGCTCTCACCATACCAAAGCAGCTCTCAGTAAAAAACCAATGTCCCGTAGCCCATCTGTGGAGTTCTAATATGACCAGCGCCTCAGACATAATAGACAGTGCCAGTGGGATCAGGGCCTGCAGAGTGTGTCAGGTTGGCGGATGATGCCGCATGCAGATTGGCTGTGGGGAGAGGGGAGGGAGCCGGAGGATGCAGCAGCATGCTGGGAGTCACTGCTCATTACTCTCCATTAGGGCTCCGTGGAGGGCTCCCCAGAGGCCTGCTGCTCTGGAGCTCTGGAGCTCTGGCACCGGAGGTGGACAGAGAGGCCCGGACTGGGCCTTCACACCGCCAGCACCATCATTTCACACTCGGATGCCCGAGGTGCCACTAATGGGGGTCACATTGAAGCCAGCCTCCAGCTATCTCTCTATCTCCCCTGTGCCTGTCCCCCTGCCCCCCCCCCCCCCACCCCCATTTATGATGATGAGACCCTCCCTGCCACTGTCCCAGGCCTCCCTTTTTAGCTGACAGTAATAGAGTTTCACCTCTGATGTACTATTGTGTAGTACGTTGTTCCATTCCCACCTATCTGAAAGAGGCCTGGGGTTTTCTGAGAGCAAAGCCATGGGAAGATGAGACGAGGCTTCTTTTCAAAGATATTAATAGGAAGTGCTCATCAAAGTGCCATAATGGGGGTAGCATAGGATTTTTGCCTTTAACATTTTCAGTTATTGTCTTGATGAAAAGGTACTGCCCTCCTTTTATGTGTGTGTGTGTGTGTGTGTGTGTGTGTGTGTGTGTGTGTGTGTGTGTGTGTGTGTGTGTGTGTGTGTGAGAGAGAGAGAGATCGTTTTTTTGTCTCAAATGTCAGTCTGCACCCAGGTCTAGAGGTAATGTCACTCTTATCTTAGCTCAGATAGAAGCCCCATCTTCCATATTGCACTGGGGGCTAATAGCTTTTTCCTGCATCCTGTGTTTTTCTGAATCCCCCATCACAGGACTCGGGCTATCTGCAACATGTTTGTCCACCCATTATTTGACACCATTGACTGATAACTAAGGAGGAGATAGATACACCAAGAAGCTGTCATTCCAGGCCAGAGTGATTGGACTCCATTTTGTCCAAGCAAGGGAGCGATGCAAACAGATAAACAACACAGTAGGGGTGGCCTGGGTCATTGAGACTGCACTACTCCAGCAGAGTGGACGAGGAGAGAGAGAGAGAGAGAGAGAGAGCGAAAGAGAGGTACTGTATTAAGACAAAGGAATGGATTGAGAGGCAGGGGGGAGGCAGCGGAGAGCATCATGGCCAGGTTGTTTCTCTCCCTAGCAGTGGCAGGGAGGAGGGAGGTAAAGCGGGCATGTACAGTATGAATAAAGTGTGGCACTGAGACTGCTAAGCATTGACATTACATTACGATTTACATTTTTGGCGACTTACAACAAACACATGAATCATCTATCCACCAGTCATAGCAGGAAAAAGTAATCTATGCTCAAGCCTGGGGCCATTGGCAGTCGTCGTACTAGTAGAAGATTTTTTATTTTATTTATTTTATTATGACACTGGAGAAACTGTACAGGGGGTTAGAGGGTTAGTAGATGTCTCAGGAGGGACAGTTAAGGTGTAGCCTGTAGAGATGGAGGTCTTCAGTCTGCGGCGGAAGATGGGGAGTGATTGTGCAGTCCTGACAGCAGTGGGAAGCTCGTTCCACCAGCGGGGTGCCAGTACAGTGAAGAGACGTGACTGGGTAGCGAGAGCATCATGTTTCTGCCCCTTTTATAAGAGGCTGATCACTGAATTGTCCATTGCTGCTGCCTGGTTTTCGCCAGAAGCAGTTAATTTCCATTATCGCCCTCAAGTATATAGAAGACTGTGTGAAGCATGCTCCCAGCTTCATCAGCTTCTCTCTCTCTCCCCCAGTGGCCAAGCTCCCTGTTGGCCTCTTGATAAGTGACTCTAATTGGCCAAACGCCGGCCCTGCCAGGCCTTGTTGGATTGTGCTATTGCATAAGCAGCAACGTTGTCAGTAAACAGGTCTGACCTGTAAAAGAAAAGCACACGTGTGTTTTTGTTAGTGTGTGGTTCCTATGTTCAGTATGTACCGTGCCTGTTTGTACTGTATGTGTGGTGTTATGTGGTGTTAGTCAAGAGGCCACCCCCCCCCCCCCCCCACACACACACACACACACACACTCACACACACACACTTATGCTAGTCTAAGGACATGGCCTGTTAACTCTGCTCTCCAGTGCGCCAATGACAGAGGCTTCATGGATCATAAACGCAAAGGATGAGAACGAGGGAAAATGGCCGACCGTCTCAATTTTCTGCCAGGCTGCCTCTCACTGCTGTTTAACTCGTGTACTCGTATTGCTTTCAGTCTGACAGATGCATATTGAAACCACCCTGTAGGTCAGGACACAACTTCATCGAAGATGGGTAGACTGAGAGCTCAGTATTAAGATGAGCTCTCTCTGTTAACCCCCCCCCCCCCCACCCCCACCCCACAGACACACACACACACACACACACACACACACACACACACACACACACACACACACACTCAATCACTCCCTTGCATACTCTCTCTCTCTCTCTCTCTCTCTCTCTCTCTCTCACACACACACACACACACACACACACACATACACATACACACAACACACCCACACACCCACACACCCACACACACACACACACACACACACACACACACACACACACACACACACACACACACACACACACACACACACATTAACACTTTCTCATTGCTGTGTTGGAACACCACTAAACCAGCCAAGCAGAACCAGCTTCATTATAATTGCTGCTGGCATATCAGGCCACAATTATCAACGCCGGCTTATTCAGTCTTTAATTGCCTCATTTAATTTGTTCACATTTGGCGGTGAACAATGTCAACCTGCTTCAGTTGAAAGCGATTAACTCCAAGGACGTGTTACACGCACGACAGGCCTTCTGGGTGTCTCTGTTTCCTCGTGTCCCACTCCTGCGGGACCTGCTGAAACTGATCGACTCTATGGTTTGAGTAGACCAGTAAAATGCTGCACCCCTTTCTTAACGACGCCAAAGTTGTAAATGGTACGACCATCTACATCTTACTACTTGGACTGAGTGAAAATATTAATCATACCATCGTTTCCTTCTTAAGCTGTGCTTAGTTAACTATAAGCCGGTCTGTTCTCTAGGAACTGTTGCAGCAGCAGTACCAGTCTCTGTGACCCTGGGCTCTGGTGTCGCTCATTGCCGAGTCCGGTCGTGACTCTTGTCTCATTAAGATTGATGAGGAGTGCCAATGTCATGTCTGGGTTAGTGGCCCTACTGCTAACCAGGAAGAGGGCCATGGAGCGCTCTGCCGCGTAATTATCTGGTTAAATATCTAATGAATTAGCTAATTTATTCATTTATTCATCAAGTTATTTATGGAGGAAAATGAAAGTTGTATACCTAGCCTTTTGGGGGAGGGGCTCTGTGGGGGGCTGTTTTAGTTTCACCTTGTTAAATGCAAGGAGAAATAAACACGAGGAAAACTATTTCTGCCTGAGTTTGTGGCGTAATTGGGTCAAATTTGTCAATGTCTGTTTTTATTATTTCAATTTTGAGAGGTAGCTACATTAATTGGGGCAATTATTAAACAGTATCTTTTGGGCAAACATGATTGGTTAAACCTCAGTCATGGCTACTTTACAAAACTTAGGAACTTAACCTTGTCATTAGATCCGTAATAAACACAATGTGTTTATCTCGTTAGAGATACAAGGCAAGGCTTTTGACTGGGTCGCAAGATAAGAATGCCTGCGTTCGTGTTTGATCCTTGTGGCTTAAAAACTATTCTAATCTCTGTGGTGCAAAACATGACCATCTTTATCGTTCATTTTCAATTAGCACTCAATTTGTATTGATGTGTTATTTGTTTAAAATGCATGATTCCATACTATTGTATTTCAGGTTATTTGTTTTGATATATCACGTGAAAGCATGGCTACAGTACATCTATTTACCACATCAGAGATGTTAACAAGTAAAGGCTTATATGGGGTGTTTTGAAGATGAATGGCAGAAGGAAGGCCTTGATTGGAAACGAGAGAGGAGGGCAGGGAACTGAGTCCATCTCACCTGCATATGAACTACCTATTTTCAGTCCTAGAAAAGGAAAGGGTCGGGGGAGACAGGAGGACTAAAGGGAGAGGGGGTTTATAGAAGCACTAGTTTCCTGGTCTAATGCCTTCTGTGGTGCAGCTCTGGTAATGAGGTTTAGAGAGAGCACAGAGGATTCAGCAACACAGAAACTCTCAGTCTGGATGATTCAAGGAGACTTTTTACAAAGAGGGCCAAAAATGTGCTGTGAATTATGCATGGTCAGGGGGTCTTCCTGTTGGAAGAGGAAGTGAGAGAGGAATACTGATATCATGGCGCTGTGAACATCCTCATTAGAGAACGCCATATGGTGTTATCACACAGATGCCTCCGTAGGTGCAGTCTGGGACTGGGCATCCATTCAGGGGTCTCCCTGCCATGGAACCCTGCTCAGACTTCCAAAGGGATTCCTCTGCTCCCACTCTTTCCTGCTCTCCTCCACCGGAGCTTTGCATGTTTGAGCAATGTTCCTCTCTCTCTCTCTGTGTGTGTGAGGATCAGCATTCAGTGCATGTGTGAATGGTCTTCTGCCTGTGGCTGTTTGGCGAAGGATGATCATTACTGTGCTCTGCAGTCTGTCTCCCTTTATACATTTCAATCGACACTCAGAGGGGAGTGTGACCATTCTAACCTTTCACCTCCAATACCCACATAGGCCTCCTTTGCCAAAAGTAAAGACGGGTCAACCCTCATTTTAACAATTGGTTTGATTTGGGAGTGTTGGAAGCACAACGTTGGAAACACCACTTGATATGGGGTTGAAAACTATGACATTTTTGGCATTTAGCAGACGTCTTTATCCAAAGTGACATACAACAAATACATTTGACTAAGTAAGTGAATCATCTATCCACCAGCCATAGCAGGAAAAAGTAATCTATGCTCAGGCCTGGGGCCATTGGCAGTCGTCGTGCTAGAAGCATTGTCATTAGATCCTCTCTGTCTAACTGTTTTCTTGTGCAGGGAAAAACATATGTAGAACATTATGTCTATCCTCTTCTTTTTCTATTATCTGGTTCAGTGCTGATACAACCTAAAGCTCATCCATGTTGTGAATGATACTATAACCATAACCATACAACATCGATCTGCTTGGGTTTCCCGTGCCCACTTCACACCACAGGCAACAGCGTCCATGTTTGTCGACGGGTATTGCAGTGCGCTACATCATCCAGACATGATATGGTTATTGGTGCCCTCTTTTACTTTATGTTATAAGCATGAAGGGGACATTAGAAGCAGAGAAGATCAAAGGCTTATCACACAGCTTCGGGGAGCCCTCCCGTGACCTAATATTTCAGCTCCTCTCCTGCATAAATGAACAAAGCTTCCATCTTTGTAGCAAAGTAGGTCTTTTGTCTACTAGGTAACCCAGGAGGATATTATTATTATTCCACTTCATCGAAATAATGATCATTTGAGCTGTACTCAAAGATGAACATAGCTTTTAGTTTTTGATTATCCCAGCTTAAAGCTGATATGAAATACAGTACTGCTGATATGCCTAGAATTGAGAGGCTGTTTTCTTTTCCCTAATTGAAACCCACAATATGGCAACCTCTGCCTGGGGAGAATGGCACTCATCAAAGAGCTGATAGGGGCACTGATACTCTACATTCCTGGTGAACCATGCCTGGCAGCTGTCTCGTGCCATGATTGGTCTATGAATCATCTGAGAGTACAATTCATAGGGCAGGTGTATTGCACAGCCATAGGGTAGCAAGCCACCTGTTTTGCTTTTTTCATCACGTTATTGGTGTTTCAAGACGTAATCTTTTTGTCTTCAATGGACTGCACTTATATAGTGCCTTATTCCAAAGCGCTTTACAATGGCCTCTCATTCTTTCATTCACACACACATTCACACACACACATTCACACATTCACACACCAATGGCGGCAAGCTACCATGCAAGGCGCCGGCCCGCTCATTGGGAGCAATTTGGGGTTCAGTGTCTTGCCCAAGGACATCTCGACATGTGGCCAGCCGGGGATCGAACCCCCGACCTTGCGATCATTAGACACCGGCTCTACCTCCTGAGCCACAGCCGCTCCACAACTGCCTCTCTCTCTCATCTATGCTCCTCATACAGTATGTCAAGCTTCAGGAAGAGGCCGTGGCATTTTGCAGTGCTTCTCCTCAGCTTAGCCACAATAGCCAGTAAAATACATTTTGTGTGGGACTGACGCCAATAGAGCAGATTGGTATCAGTGGCAGTTTGACTCCACAGGTGCCAGACATGCTATGCTCTCTGGGAGTCAAGGTGTAGGAGGCCTCGAACTAATCACCAGGAACACACTCACATTACACATGGTGCTAGGTGCCGGAAATTGGAGTGGGAGGAAAACCAACTGGCCTGTCTAGCAGTCTGTTCCTCTGCTTACATGGTATAAAGTTATACAAAATGTTGATTTTTTCAACAGGTTGCAAGTAAAATATGATCTATAATACAGTTAGTAGGTTGACTTAATTATTACAGTAATCTACAGTAGTCTACAGTAGTCATACAGTATAACAGTATAAGTAAGTTCAATTATCAGTCAAACATGATTTCTACCTCTTTCCTACAGGTAACCAAATCACATTGAAGTGATGATGTCTATATAACCCTATTTCCACAGCTCAGCCTTCTGTCCACATAAACAGGAGTGACACTCAGGAGAGACCATTCATTTGTAGTGTTTTATAATTAATGCTGTCCAGTCAGCCCAGACTATAGCCAATAGCCAGTCCAATCCTCCAGCGATCCCCAGGTTGTTGTGATACGTGTGTGTACCCTGGGGATTATGCATGTGCTGTTGTGCATGGAGTTTTATGACACTCATCGATCCCCATCACCCTGAGAATAGACTTCAGTCGTGCATTGATTCTTCATTCTTTGTCATTATTGGCCCAATCCCTCCGCCATACCTCGAGTCATGAACCTACACTGGACGTGAAAGGTCATAGAGATCATCACCATCACCCCATCTGTCAAGGGACTTGGAGTTTCTGGTACTGAGTATGAGTTTGTGAATTATTATTTTTTATTATTCACCATTCCCCCCCTCCTCTATGTGTGATGGATTTTTGGCAAACACGCATCAGGTCCATTTGATTTCCCTTTTGACTGGCGCACCACTGTGCCATCGCCGCTTTGAACACGCTCCCAGATGCACTTATTCCTGCGCAGTGGTTCGTTTGGAAAACTTAGTTAATTAGTGTGTGTGTGTGTGTGTGTGTGTGTGTGTGCACATGGCACTCAATGCAGTGCCTAATAAAGTCTCCAGGCGCTCAGTGGAGAGAACTGCTCAGAGTCATCTCTGCTCTTTGAATGAGAGCGACGGCAAATGGTGTCATGTGCCAACGCACATCAAAGGACACGGCCCATTATCCAGAGACAGTTTGGATGGGATCCCTTTAACTTTTAAGCTAATACGAGTGTTTATCATTATTTCACACTACAGTATGCAAAGGATAATCAAGGACAAGGTGTGCAGTTTCCGGAAAAATAATCAACGCCATGGAGGGGTAAAACAGATCAACCTCCACAAAATTATTTTCTTAGAACCACACACCTCTGAGATGATTTTCCCGCTCATGCAACACAATTAGTACATTATTTATTAAACTTAAATGTTTTGACAACTAGGTTAGCGCGTTTAGGGTTTAGGGTTTAGGGTTAATGCTGAGTGTAATGGAACGGTCAATGTGAATGGAATGGAATACAGTTTCAAATACAATGCAAACCAAAGGGGACGTTTCCTTTTCAGTGTTTAACCCTACCCTTAGCAATGGCATGACATTAAAGCAGCCTTGTGCGTTTGCAAATTTGTCTCCCTGCCTCCCTAACACGGACTGCCCACTAGCCACCAAACCAAAAGTGGAAATACACTAGAAAAGCTAACTTCAGTGAGATAGCTAAATAGCTATCTAGCAGACCAACTGTGTGGGCTGTACAAATTATTTAGCAACATTGTGAGGAGTGAACACCTGTAAACACTTTTAATTCAGATTGTAGCCAGCCAGCTAACTGTGTGTGTGTGTGTGTGTGTGTGTGTGTGTGTGTGTGTGTGCGTGCGTGCGTGCGTGCGTGTGTGTGTGTGCGTGTGTGTGTGTGTGTCCTCCTGTGTGTTCTCATTATACGTTTGTTTTTCATCCACATTAGTAGTTATAGTTTTATTTGGTTGATTCATTGATGTCAGGTCCTATTTTGGATCAACCAAGTCTGACTTTCTTGACTGTACTGTATAAACAGTGATTTGTGTATTTTACAGTTATGAGGGTCTAGTTAGGCTGCTGCTGTTAGACAATGATAGACATGTTTTACCCAGACACATGGTCTCGCCATGCATTGTTGCTGAACCCGGTTTAACTGGATCCTGTTCCTGGAGATGAGGCAGTGAGATGAGTCAGTGATAACAGCATCTTACAGGGTGATCTTTACTATGTGGTGGCTGTTCTTCATGTGGAGTTTTGGCTCACTGATCTGTGCCAGCCATTGATGACTTTTGTGTTACACCCAGTCGTTTTTACCCTCAGGCTAGAACTTCCCTTTTTACTGTGAACCTGCGCTCACTAGTTTGATGTGCCATGATGAACCTGTAACTGGCACTTCAAAAAAGTATTTTGTTCATTTCAAAGTCAGAGTTCATGCAAATCCATTAATGTCTGACCCTATATCTAAATTCGGACTTGCGTTGTGTGAGCCAGTCTTGTGTTAGTGTCATAGAGAGTTAGGTAAAACATTGTGAACATTGGCAGCCAGCAAAAAATGTTGCTTTCAGAGAAAATCCATCATGGGTTGTTAGTGCAAAGAGATGTCTGTGGCATCTGGAGGACTGAGCAGCCGTCTAACCCTTCCTCAGAATTGCGGCGATGCACCTCGGGGAGGGTTGTTCTCACCGTGTTCAACTCTGTGTAGCAGCATTCTTGCCCTTCTCAAAGTGCCTGCAGGCCGGCCCAGGGAGGGATACAAGCAGCTTCACATGACTGGCGTAACGACTTAAGTGCTCCCCTCCCTACCTCTCGGGGGGGAACTCTCTCACCCCTGTTTACTGCAGCTTTAAAAAGGCCAGCGTGGCTCTGTTTAACGCACAACCACCTCCGATAACCCTCCGCCGCCCACTGCCAGGCTCCGGTGGAGGAGATGGGTGGGTTGTCGCGGCGGGAGGCCTGGAGGCTCTGATTGCATCCCCACAAGCTGCAGATCAATAGGGCCTGGACAGGGCAGCCATCGATCAGCGGGCGCACGGAGGCTAATTTATGCCTGTACTCAACCGATCCGTCCACACCAGGCCACTGGGGCATGAAATTCAAATTATTATTACAGCCAGGCAATTCCATTATCTGGGGGAAGGATGTGCAGTGCTCTGCGATATTGGCTGGCTCCCCTCATATACGGGGCAAAGACTTGCCCTCTATGGCCGAGACAGTAGGGGAGTTATTACCCACGTTTATCACTGTGGCCTCAGCCTCTCCTCTGCCGCCGGGGTGGCCATTTTGTTTCTGGTGGAGATTCTACCAGATTCCAGTTTTACAAGAAAACCGTGCTTGCAGTAGTTTATGCATAATGAATGAATGAATGAATGGTCTTTATTGTCATTGCTATAGTACAGGTACCAATCAACGACATTTTAGGAGGGGTGGCTCCCCTGGTGCTAGGATAGAAAAAAACAAACTAAAAAAAACACAAGAAGGGAAGGAGCTGGTTTACATAAATAAAGGCTATGTACACTATCCACTATACTATACTGTACAGATAGACGACTAGGGTTGCAACATAATGGGGATGCGATGCCAGTGTCTTTTATAGGCTACATGTTTGATGTTAAGGGTTTATGAAGGTTTGTTTTCAGCCATATTCATTTTTGGAAACAATGAATGATCCTCTCATTGTGAATAATTATGCCGAGGAGACAAACAACAACATGTACTCTCCAAAGCACATGTGTCACAGCTGTTTTGCATACACTGTTAAGGACACTGCTGTTGTTTAGGTCTATTACCCTGTTTACATTTGCCTAAGTGCTGTGACCTTTATTTAGCTGTCATGCTCCTGCAACTA
>NC_137677.1:46020992-46070992 GCF_963989245.1 Nansenia antarctica
GTGCAGAGGTGTACTGTACCTGGGTCACTAAGGAAATCTGTTCCCATATGTGTTCCTATAAAGAGGTCAGCGGTGCCTATTGCACGACTCCTGCCCTCCTCTCCGAAGCTGTTCTCTGTCTGTTAATACTGTAGATGCAGGGGGGCACGGGGACGTGCCTAGGGTCCACAATCAGCTGAACACCTGACATTGTCCCAGGCTTGTTTCGACTTTGTGGTGAGTCCAAACCGTGGCGCTTGCAGGCTGCACTACAGTACGGCACGGCACACACCTCCTCCGTGTCTGTTAGCAATCTGCAAGCTGTGATTAATAACCCATTGTTCATTGTTTGCAGTGAATGTCAAAGTAATGGCAGTGAGATTATTCACAATTTATTAGGTCATCGTGCTCTGAAGGCCGTGACCATCAAATTAAAGCGTCACGGTTTGAACTGTAAATCACGTCGATGAATAACACCTTGTAGTGGAAGGGTTAGTTAACGAAAGGTCATGCAGGTGTTGCAATAGAGGGTTGAGAGCTGTCCCATGTGCATCACTCTCTCTCTCTCTCTCTCTCTCTCTCTCTCTCTCTCTCGCTGTGCATGTAGACGAGACATGCTTATAGTTTCATTTTAAAAGTTCTTATATAGGATTTAGCTAAAGGTCAGCACTTATTGGCTCAGTGTATTATCCTTGTCACTCAAACGTTCACTTATGTGTTTTATTCACAGCAAGACACCCAGAGGCAAACAGAGACAGTCAAAGTTGAGTCTCGATGTTGTGTAGGTTTTCCTCAAAATCTTGTCATTCAAAGATCTGAGACTGGCATGAATATGACCCTCCATGTTTACGATAACACCCTGTCACTCATCAATCACCAACCAAAGAGCTGTGCTTGCACACACCAGAGACAGCTCCACTCCATTGTTCATAAACCACTAATAACCCCTTTCTATACACACATACATACACACACACACGCACGCATGCACACACACACACACACACGCACACACACACACACACACACACACACATACACACACACACACACACACACGCACACACACACAGACACACACACACACACAGTCACACACACACACACACACACACACACATACACACACACATACACACACACAGACACACACACAGAGTCACACACACACACACACACACACACACACACACACAGACACACACACACACACACAGAGTCACACACACACACGCACACACACACACACACAGACATGCACGCATATATGCACACACACACACACACACACACACACACACACTACTCCAACCTGTTACACAAGCAGAGCGATCAGTCTGGTTATGAAGGGCCATTAAAATGTCAGCATAGTCCTCCCGTCATCTTGTTGTCCATCGCCATGGATACCTGGCTCCCACCCAAGAGACGTTGTTGAAGGAGTGTGTGTGTGTGAGTGTGTGCATTTGAGGAGTGAATCCACAATAAAATAAACAGATATGGTGTAGAGCCGCAGGGCTCAGTGTCTGTGAAGCAGAGAGGCAGGCAGAAATCAGTGCAGTAAATCCTTTAACGGGTTGCTTCTGTGATCACAGAGGCCCTCTGAAGAAGCTAACTGAATCATAGAAAATCAATTGAGGTTATTTCATACCAAGTATCGTGTTTGTGCCACGGATGGAGGCTACTGCTTTTATATCATAAAACGATCCGCTGAATTTACATTGGACTGCCTTACATCTCCCAACATCTGCAGTTTCTACAGAGTTATCTACCTTTACTCCATAGTACATGTATGTTGTAGCAGCTGATACTAATGCTGTTTTTTTATCATGAAATAGAGCAGAGATCTGAATAGAACAGAGATGGCACTGTCTTGGTGAAGTGTATTGACAGTGCAGAGGCACACCAGTTTGGGGCGGTGCAGAGGCAAACCAGTTTGGGTGACAGGGACAGCGTGCACGGGGAGGAACGCCCAGAGACTGCGTGTCACATATCAGTCAGCATGTTGGAGTACAGCGTAATAGTCACACTCTCCTACACAGCTCCCTCTGCTGCTACCACTGTCACACTGGCGTGAGCACATGGTGCACGCTAGCAGAAACAGGGACAGTCGGCATGATCACCCAATGTCTTCATAACTGTTCATAGTTCAGACCGGCGTGAGGGAAGTCGACGCCATCAAAGTTCAACAAAGCAATCGAGTCATTCAAATAAGCTGCAGTTGCAATCTAGATGTCGTGTCTTATGCACATTAAAACAGATACGATGTCAAACCTTAAAATTAAAAGGGCTCTCATTACTGACATTAGCCATACATCCCTCCCGCCTTAGCTTATCAGGGGAGGACTGATATGGACCTCCAGCACTTAGACGCTACTGGAGTGTCTTATCTCTAGTCGGGCTGCTTCTTACTGCAGAAGAATTGGTTTGAACTTCAAGCCAGTCAGTGAGTGCATCCCTTAGAGGGTAAATGAGACAGTGTCTGGAATGTTCTGTGTTCATTAAATTCCCCCACTCTGCTCTCCATACGCTCACACCAGGTCCACCCCCCTGTTACCACCGGGAGCCTGCAACCGCTTCTCCCACTGCGTCCCCCCCCAGTCACCCAACCCCCTAGTCACCCCGCCCCACCAATCACCCGCCCCCAACTTTTTTTCAAAGGCAGTACATCACATCAAAGGCAGATCCCACTGGCAAGGAGATAAGGCGAGCCCATGCTGACCGACAGAACCCCCCGCTGATGACCTCCCACTGATGACCTCCCGCTCATTAAGGCTGACCTGCGGTGTGTACAGGTGACCCAGGTGGTCATGACCCCATCTGGAGATTGGGAAGTTTCCAAATGAAACCCAGGGAAGAGAGCAGGTGGATCCTGGAGACATCCGGCTATACAGTAGCTGGTGCTGAGGCTCCCTGTCTCCCTCCAGGGCAGAGGGGGGCAGTATAGAGCCATACGTTCCGGAGTATCACTGAGCCAGGGGTTGGTCCTGGGGGCCCATCATCTCCCTGTTGAAATTGGGGTCAATTCCATTTCAATTAATTGTCACTTCTGGTAGGAATCTCCATAGGATTGCAATTCTTTTTTTCATTTTTTTTTAAATTGCCAGAAATCAGACAACCCTGCTCCATACAGTCCTCAGACTGTGGCTGCCCGGCGCCCCTAGCGGTCCTTATAGCACCAGTCTCCCAGATGGACTTAAACACTACTCCTCCAGCAGCACAAAGACTTGCATACGGGGCTCTGTGCTATCTAGCTAGCTAGCGATCTCTCTGATTTCTACTAGTCTAATGCCATAATCCTCTTCCCTGTCTGTTAGCGTCTGTGCCAGTGTTCCAAAGCCGGACTCCGTGCTGCGCCAAGCTCCTCTAAGACAGGAATGCTTCTCTCTAAGATCCATCTCCTCTTCTCACCTGCCCAGAAAAACCCCAGAGCAGTAATTTACACAGAGCCAAGAAAATGAAGCTTGCATAAAAGACACAGCCGTGAGGATAATGGAGGAGGAGGAGGAGAAGAAAAAGGGAGAAACAATAGGTAATTGTGGTGGAATGTTTCAGGGCTCTTACTTTCGGGGTAATGAGGGAGGACACGCATGCCTGGAGTAGCGCGTGAATCTAGTCAGTGCTCCCCCACTCTACCCCCTCCACCGCAACCCCCCCCCCCACACACACGCACACATACACACCACCCGTATGGCTCATATGCATCTGACTCACCCTTCACAGATACCACTAAGTAACAGTGTTCTGAACAGTGCTGTGAGCTCTGTGTATGGGACGGGTTGACTGTGTGATTGATCAACAACTCCTTTCTCCATGTAGTCTCCTGTGGATGTTGATATTAGCACACTTTATCCACTGAGAAACAGGAGGGGGGTCAATCTAATACCCCCGCCCCCCCCCCCCCCCCCCCCCGGAGTGCCACCCTGTTGGGGCATGTTTTAATGAGATGGCAGAGTGCCACGGCTCTGAGTCCTAGTGCTGGAACAGGAATGTGTCAGACCACCCCTGGGAGACCCGATCAATCAGCCAATCAATGGGCATCTTATTTCTGCATTATATCTCTCCCAGAGGACTGCCATTGAAAGGACGGGAATTCATTCTTTCAAAATGCCATTATAGAATTCAGTTATGCTGATCGTACTTCAATAACTTAACTTTTTCACAGTGAAATATAGTATATATTAAACAAATAAAAAACACTGCACAGCAGCTGGCCAGGACAATTATTTCCCCCTTAAGTTAAGGATATCTTCTGTTTCTCTTTCCACCTGCTGTTAGACAAACCATATTAATGATTACACAGTTCTCTTGTTATATAGACACAGTTAATCCTCCTCCGATAGTCTCCATGTTGACAACCTGCTTGTATGTCTGGGAGTGATCAATCCATCATTCATATTTTGAAATCCAAAAGAGAGAGCAATCAATAAGTCTAAATTTGTAGAGGGAAGACGACACAATCCATAAATCAGTCAAATATGTTGTTCTGGCTGATGAATGAGTGAACAGAAGAGCTGAGTGGTGTAAACCGAAAGTGGTTCCAGCAACAGATACACTTACAACATGTTTCCCAGTGTAATAGTGATAACACCTCATACACTCACATGTGCAAACCAACACACACACACACACACACACACACACACACACACCCCCGATTGAACCCAGTGGCGCAAATAGAATGTCTTACAAAGTTTTCAAGCGCTTGTCATGAAAAACTCTGTCTTGTCTTACAAGGACAACGACATTTGTATATCACATTTGGTCACAATGTGCACCATTGAGGCGGTGGGTACTGCATGCGACTTTTCAAATGAATAAAACGCACACCGTCCCCTGATGTTCACTTGAATAGTGTCTTAGACAGCCCCTGCCCCAGGAGACGAAGCCCCAGGCTGACAGAGAGGAAGCTGAAAGTGAGCTTATTGAGGCTGTCTTCAATGAGCAACGAGCCAGGGGCTGATGTGTTCATCGCCCGGCGCCCGGCACTACCACAATGCATCACTTCCCCATTCACTACCACCGCAGAAGACATACGCCTTTCTCTCTCCTTTCAATTGCTCTCTCTCTCTCCCTTTCTCTCTTTCTCTCTCTCTTTCTCTCTTTCTTTCTCTCTCTCTCTTTCTCTCCAACTCACACATCCTATAGCAAGAGAGGAAAGTCTACACTACACTCTAAATTGAAATTTGACAATCTTCCTCGTAAAACTTTTTTCAATAGAACATAATGGTATAGAGCTTTAACTGCAGTGATTTAAACACAACAGTTGCTCTTCAAATGTCTTTTTTTGAGTGACAAACTATGTGCTGGAGAAAATCGCCTCTCCTGCTCGATGTGAAGGGGCGGGTTTTGTGGACATACACCGACCTCATTTGTACTCTTGGTTCCAAGGAAGGGAGGCACCTCCAAAGTCAAGTGGGCAAGTCAGAGGTGATTCTGCTGATATGTGAATGATGGTTCTGTCACAGAACGTCTGTGACTTCCACAGCTTAAGATATATAGCCAGTTGTCTTAGTAGGATTTCTGATGGATTTTTGCATTGATCATGTATTGTGAGACGGATTGTTGAACAAAATAGGTATTGCCAAATTATATTGGTTCTGTTTGATTGAAATGCTCAATATCTTACAGAATCACTTCAATGAATGCAAACCCTTCATTTTCATATTGGGATTTTGCCCCTGATCTGATTGCCTAGAAAATGTCAAATAATTTAAAGCATTTACATGATTGATGTTATACATGCAATGTTCTCAACTTTCATAAAAGAAATATGAAAAAAATTACTTCCCTGGAAATAAAATGCATTATTACTTGATAGCTCATGTTTATTTGATATTTCTGAACAATATACATTATATTATATTCATGAGAATTGGGAAATGTTCGAAAATGGGCTTTGACCTCAAGAGGGTTAATAATGATGTGCCTGTGCCATTCAAACAACATTCAATTGCTTCTATAGTGAACACAGCCTGAGGCCTGCTCATTAGGATGGCGAATGAAAGCAATGCATAGATTTAGCGCTACGATGATCCCTCCCTCACTGGTAATGTGGATCCGTCTGTCTCTGTTCAACGTGCAGGGAAATAAAGCAGATTATCACGCCTGATTTGTACTAAGCAGCGCTACCCAGTGAGAGTGCCACTTTACGCTTTACACCACCACAATCACACGCACTCAGGCATATCCGCACGCACGCATGCACACCGCCTCTGAGACATGTATCTGACGTAGAAGAGCGGTTATCAGAGCCATACAGTATCACAGTTGGTGTGAGTCGTTTATTGGCTACTTAGCGTCTCTGTGTTTTTCCGCCTAGGTTTGCTAATCATATGAGTGATGTTTACATGAGATCAGGTGAGCGACTGAGATCATAAGAGCGTGACAGGTGTGCCCGCGTGGGATATCATTTAGGAACATGGGACATGGGATATCATTTAGGAACATGGGACAGGCCATAATCACCCCTTTGTCTTTCTATCTGACAAACGTTGACCCCACTGCAACTCTTAGCAAAATGAGATTTGGGACCCCCCCCCCTGTTCGTTACTTAATGTCTATGGTGTTCTTACGTGGGCATCCAATCACCAGTTTATTACTCCCAGAGCCATATGTACACACAGTATATCTCTGATTCTGATTACTCCATGTTTCCCATGAGACTCTCTATATACTGTAGCTAGACTAGAGGTGAGGGGGGGCTAGTCCACTTGTCTCCCTGGCTTGAGCCCTGATGAGCCAGGACTAATCCCCAAAGCAATTACCTGGCCTCTGGAGCCCAGCTAATAAAGAGAGAGGTTCAGGATTAAACCCTCAACTCTAGCACCAGACCAAGTCTCGGGTGTGAGTTTAAGCCCTATCTATCCTGCTCTGGAGATTAACCAGGCTGCTCTGCATTAGTCTTCTCCTGACAGAGCCCCCCCCCCCCCCCCCCACACACACACACACACACTCACACCCCACCCTGCTGACTACCTCTGAGAGTGATTGACAGGTGACCCTGATCGGCGAGGCGCGGTTGCTGGCGTGGACCGGCCTGTGTCATCTCTGTCATTAGGGGAGCTGGCGCTCCAGCAGCCCCTCTCATCCCCTATCCCCTCTTCTCATTAGCCTTAATGGTCCTGCACTCATTACCATGGCAGCACACAGGCCAGGGCCCGGACTCACAAACCAACCACTGCTACAGAAATAGACACACACATATGTACATATAAGCAATTCGGATTTTGATTCAACAATTTTGACAAATGGCCTCCACAGTCACCAGATCAATCCAATAGAGCACCTTTGGGACGTGGTGGAACGGGAGATTCACGTCATGGATGTGCAGCCGACAAATCTGCAGCAACTGTGTGATGCCATAATGTCAATATGGACCCAAATCTCTGTGGAATGTTTCCAGCACCTTGTTGAATCTATGACAAAGAAGAATTAAGGCAGTTCTGAAGGCAAAAGGGGTTCCAACCCGGTTCTACCAAGGGGTACCTAATGAAGTGGCCGGTGAGTGTTTTGTTCCATAAAGACCTGGGATATGAAGTATCACTTTTATCTTGTGTTTTCTTTTATCCGTGTGTGCACTGCCGTCATTTATTAGTAAATATCAGCCCCACGATTACAAACCCGGTGATGCTCCCCTCAGACGACAGTTATCAGAATCAGAATCAGAATTGCTTTTATTACATGCAATGTTCAGGTACACAAGAGTAGAATTCTTAGGTTCTTCGACGTTGGCATTGCAGCAGGATACAAAATACAACAATAATAAATGTGTATGAATGAATAAAAACGTAAGTAAAGTAAGTAATAATAAGTAAGTAAAATATGGTAATAAAGTGATAAAGTGATGGTAGACATACTACAGCGGAACCAGTTGTACTGCAGTAGAAACAGTAGTGCAAAATGCTGTACAGGTTCCAATAATATTGGAATGCAATATCATACAATATGCAGTATAATACATACATACAGACCTATACATACAGTTATAATATAGTTATGCCATTTATAGTGGGATTTCCGGTCATTGTCAACCCCGTTTTCAACCAACATTTCCAGAGAATTGTTTTGTCTTTTCATATCCTTAATTGTTGTCATGACACGTCATGTTCAGTCTTGCCATCCTTCCTTAAATTGAGCTCGAAGGCCCTCAGTGTTGGGCTGCAGTACCCAGTCTGAGTAGAAAGGCAAGCATTGAGCACAGATGTTTCTTGACATGTTTTTTGTGTGTGTGTGTGTTTTGTGTTTTTTTCCCCCTCATCTGAATAGCTTCCACTTCAGCACCCCCTTCCATCATTTTAATTTGACACTGCCCTGACGAGCCCTCTTTATTGACTGTTGAGATATGACAGTGCACACCACGGCGTCTGGCAGTGTGTTGGCAGAGGGTTTCGGTTGTTGTTTTTTTGATTGATAATGTCGAGGAGAGGGCCGTGAAGGAGGCGAGGGGTCTAATTTGAGATGCACAGTGCCCTGCAGCCAACACGCGGCATGCATGTCAGGGTGAGTTAGAGATGGTGAGACAGGGTGGAGTGGAATGGGATGCGGAAACTGACACTAATTGATCTGCCTGATTGACTCTGTTGTATTCCAATTTGCCTTGGATTACCCCCCCCCACCCTCCCCCCCCAAAATAATAATTAAATAAAGATCTAGTTGCCCGAAAGCCCAGGCATTTTGCTGTAGATATTGGCAGTCGGATATGACAGTGTCTACTATATACTATATTAATAAATGCCATAAGTGAGGTTCTTTTTGAAGTCTCAGATTAAAGAGATTGTAGCAGACTACCTCTTGAATGGACTCTCTTCAGATTTAGTGTAGAAGGGAAGAGAATCTGAAAGCTTTACTCATCACTCCCACCCCCTTCTCCCCCTGGCTGAGACACTGGGAAGGGTTGTAATGCATTTTCAATGGCAATTTGAGTCTGATACACTCTAGGCCTCAATTAGAGCAATTTCTCTCACATTAACGTGTGTATGTGCGTATGCGTGTGTGTGTGTGTGTGTGTGTGTGTGTGTGCGTGTGTGTGTGTGTGTGTGTGTGTGTGCACTGAAGAGAGCAGCATCTTAACAAACGCAGCCCTTAGCTGTCCACAGGGCTCACTTATTTATGTGCCTATGTGAAACAAATCACACATTTTAATCATTGTATTACTGTCAGCTGCTTTGTCAGCTCTGTGTCCGACAGCAGCTAGCTGGCCTGGCCCTGTCTCCCTGTCAGCATTTCTCACACTAATCCCATCAGCTAAGTAGACGCATTAGCCCATTTCTACAATACATACTGTATTCAGCAAGTGTTTGGACACAAAACAAAGACCTCGATGAATGGATTGATTGGCGAATGGATTGATGATGCACTGTGTATGTCCTGTACACTCCAAAGGTAGTTCTATGTAGAGCTCCCTGCGCTACATCTGACAGAGGCACACACGCAAGCCTGGTAGGGAATGGATAATGAAAGTCCAGGCATGGAGCCCAAAGGTCAAAGTCTGCGTGAGATGTCAGGGATATTGTTTGCCCTGTGTTGTGACTCTATAGCTGGTGTGTTTGTTTACTAGTCTTTGCCAGGCTTTTGGAGAATAAGGGAGTCCTAGGGAGCTGTGCTTTGTTTGTGTGTTTGTGTGTTTATTTGTCTGTTTGGCCCAGGTATGTGGTAGAGAGGGGAGAGTGGGAGCAGGGCCAGTTGAATCAGGGCCAGGTGGAGCAGAGTGGGATGTGAGGCAGTCTCCTGCAGAGGGACAGACTGGATTAGAGGGACGACACCACAGGAGACCCCCCCCTCTCTCCAGCTCTGTTTCCTCCTGAATACTCCCCTCCGCCACTCAGACACACACATACACACACACACACACACACACACACACGCACACACACTGTCTCTCTCTTTCTCTCCCGCAAGCTTTTCATCCACAGCTCTTAAGGTAGAGAGGTTTTTATTTCCGCACCTTTGTTATCTGTGAGTGACTTTAGCGCCTCCATTGATATGTGTCCTTAGTAACTGTCTCTCTCTTGTTGACATTTGTCCCCTGTGAGTGGCTCTGTAGACAATGGTGGAGATGGTCAAGGTCTGTTAGAGGATGAGCTAGCGCCTCCGTGGAGGAGGTGTTTCCCTCCCGCTCAGTGGGCCGTAGCGCACCCCTGCCCCTCTCGGTGGAGCCTCCCACTCCATCCTCCGGCTCCACCCCCCACCCCCCACCCCCTGCTCAACGAAGGGGAGACCCCAGAGGAGGAAGCAGCTCCTGCTCCTTGCTGAGAGCTCCTGTGTGTGTGTGTGTGTGTGTGTGTGTGTGTGTGTGTGTGTGTGTGTGTGTGTGTGTGTGTGTGTGTGTGCGTGCGTGCGTGTGCGGGTGCGTGTGCGTGTGTATGTGTGCGTGTTTGTGTAGCTTAACTGGTCCTCTCCTAATTAAGCATGCCATCTCATGCACAGTCACAGAGCAAGGCTGCATGCCAAAGCTGGATTTTACATTTTTGCCCGAAGGTTACTGTGACAGCGTGTTGGAGTCGGAGAGAGAGAAAGAGAACAGAAGACGGTTACAGTGATACTGGGAATTTGGCGGACTGCCCTAGTCTGTACCCTTGCTCCCCTTCTGAGAATGGTTTGGTCCCGTGTTGACATCATTCCTGGTGTCTGTGTGTGTGTGTGTGTGTGTGTGAGAGAGAGAGAGAGAGGCAAGAGGTAACTACATGATTCCTGTTGCTCACACACACACACACACACTCACACACACACACACACACACAGACTTCACCCTATGGACCGAGACACATCTCCCAGAAGATTTTGTTTATGTTTTTTAATATAGTAAATTCCAGTGTATATTTGTATCCCAGTGTACGGTTGTCTGACCCCTTGCCTCTGAGATGGATCAGTCCAGTATTACACAGCGAGGGGACATGGCTGCTCCGGAGCCCAGTGGAGTGGGAGCACTGAGGTCATGGGCGGAGGCAAGGCTGCGCACATCATCGCAAATTGTGTTTGCAAGCCAATTAATTTGTTTATAAGCGGGCTGTGCAGCCCCGGTGACCTCACCGCCACACCGAGTGGAGTGCATTTAGCGAGCTGTCGGCCTCCAAATTAGAACCTGTTAAGAGCTGCATACGAAGAGGGACAGAGAGAGAGAGAGAGAGAGAGAGAGAGAGAGAGAGAGAGAGAGAGAGAGAGAGAGAGAGAGAGAGAGAGAGAGGGCGAGACAGAAAGATAAAGACATAGATACTCTAGACAAAGCAGAAGCACAAATGAAAGACAGACAGACAGACAGACAGACAGACAGACAGACAGACAGACAGAGAGTCTGATATCTGATACGGTTGAACTGTGTCAGACGCGGCGCAGACGTGTCACAACAACACCTCTTACAACCGATACTTCTTAAATGTTTGTACCTGCATTATTAATGGAAGTGAAGGTTACACAGATGGGGGAGAACCAGGCAGGCTAGAATTGCTTTCCTGAGGTTAGATCCAGTGCATTTGTGTATATTGCTAATTGATTGCTACCCCAAAGACAACCTTGGGCAGTCTGGAGTGAACAGCCTTGCTTCTGGCCTAACGTGACATTCACATAGCACCACAGTGGAGGCTTTTTTTTTTCTTCTTTTTTTTTTTAAAGCTACTGTGAATTATGTGCCATAACAGATATGGGTTTGGTGTGATATTCAATACTGTAAGTAATTGACATTCAAGTGAGTGTAGAAATCGACATTACCTGTTACCCTGTTTCGCTTTGACATGCTGTACTGGATGAGATCCCAGGCACATCTGACTCATCAATCCTTAACTCGTCGCCTCTAATGCACAGTAGGCCTACGTAGCACACTGTACTGCATAACAAAGTCTGCATCCCCTTCTTTTGGTATGAAGCAAAGGGTTTAGGACGTGGGGACCGGCAACAGTGTGTCTGGGACAGTGGATAGATCAGGGTGTAATTGACAGCGTCAGGAAGCAGAGTGATGGATTGCCTGATTACTGCCCTGGCAGGGCCTCTCCTCACAGATGGCACATTAGCCTGGACAGATGCCCCCTACCAGCACCGCCCGTCCTCTGTCCTCCCCTCAGCTCTCCTTCTCGTTCTCTGTCCACGCTTCCTTTCTTCACTCTTTCTCTCTCTACTTTTTTGCATGAATTACCTTTTTTTCTTTTTGCCTACTGGTACCATATGTGGTGTGCTCCTGCATGAATGCCGTCCTCTCTTTTTTCTCTCACTCCCTTTTCTCTCCTATCCTCCGCCTCACTACTCGGTCTCTCTCTATCTCTCTCTCCTTTTAACTTCCACATTACCTGTAGTCTACTATGACTGTAAACCTCCCTCCACCCTCCCTCTCTCTCTCTCATTAGTAATAAGTGATTACACTGGGTTGGAGACAGACTGGGGATTTCCATGGTGGCATGTTTACACTGTGTAGACAGGTGTGCTCCCTCTCGCCCAGCTCAGGATTTACACACCAGGGGAGAACGGAGGAGGCAGCAGTCGGAGGACAGGCTCATTGGAATGCCTGGAATGGAATGAGGAATCAAACACAATGAGCCTGTCTTATGATATCTACCTCCAGCTGCCTCCATTGTTACACACACACACAGGAGTGAGGGGGCCAGCAACACTTTAAAGGTCAAGCTGCACAGTCAAGCTGTCACAACCGAATGGTTGTAATGACTATGTTTAATCGGTAGCGATCAGGGAATTAATTGGAAATAAATATTTAAGCGATTTATATTGGTCCGGAAAAAGCGATTATTTTATTACCCGGCCCCTGCATACAAACATGTTCACTGTCAGGTTCTATGGGAGTCACAGGCGTCACAGATGTTCACCTTTTTGTCTCTGGTGGCTGCCTCTTTGAATCGTGCACAGAAACACAATAGCAACTGTCCGACACTGCAAGTCCATTTCGGGGGATTATATTATTAATAGGGAGGACATGTTTTTTTTGTTTTTTGTTTTTATATATATATATATATATGGCACATTAGCCTGGACAGATGCCCCCTACCATCTATATATATATATATATATATATATATATATATATATATATATATATATAAAATATATATATATATATATATAAAATAAAAAAAAACATTATGACAGCCAATGGCCCCTGGCCCAAGCAGAGATTACTTTTCTTGCCATGACTGATGGATAGATGATTCACTTAAGTCGCTTTGGATAAAGGGCGTCTACTAAATGCCAAACATTTTATGCAAAATGTAACGTGTGGAACTTTGAACTGAATTTCACTGTAGTGGCCAGAGGTGGCATATTTCCAACAACCTTACGCCATGGTCCTTTAACAATAAGATAACGTAACACAGGTGGACACAGCAAAACACCCTGGCATATGTCATCATAACTTAAGTCCATAACTTCACCAGAACCACTCGGGCCCTAGAGGTTATGCAATTGACCAGACATCTTAGAAAGTAGGTCTACTCTGTCATGCATGGACATCTCATGTGAGGCATCGATGTCTGCGCCATGTATACATTCTCTCTGTTGTCATTGTGTGCCTGATTTCCCCCTCTGCATGTCTTGGTTAGTGCACATGACTGAACATGTTTGTTCACGGGGAATAAGGACAGAACAACCACAGCTGTTCACAAAGAAGGGACACTGGTGCTCTGTTCGTAGCGCTCTGTAAGCTGCTCCCTAAACAATGAATGAGCTCTGAACGTGGGCACGGGGAGGCGACTGAAGAGCTAATGGCTTTACCTGTGTTCAAGTTAAAGGGTCCTGTCACTCCACTGAGCTGGAAAGTGATGCGTATTCCGTCCACAGAGCAAATCACATGGAGATGGACACTGCTAAGAGTCACTGATGATACGCCATTTTTCAAATGCCAGCGGAGATGCGAAGGTGGCTCATAGAAGCTCAGCCTGGGTGCTGGAGCAGCAAAAACAGTCATGCTTTTCTCGCCCCAGCTCAAATGGAAATGTCTTTGCAACCAACTGCATGTATTGGATTCTCAATTCATTTGACTGCCTTTTTCTTTTTTTTTCTTTTTTTTACGCATTTCACACACACACACACACACACACGCACTCACGCGCGCACATACACACACACACACACACACACACACACACACAACCCATTCCCTGGGCCTAGTCTCGGCAGAAGAGCCGGGCTTGGATGGCTACTGGGCCATCTGCTACTATGGGTTTACGACTCTCTTGAAAGAGTGGGCTGTGGGCTGTGTTTAGAGGCTGGCACACAGGAGGCTACATCTCCCCCTCGGCTCTATCAACTCCCCCTCAGTATTCCTCTCACTCTTCCCTTTGTTTGTTTGCCTCTCCATCTCTCCCTCATCTCCCTCATGCCCACACACTCCCACACATCCTCTCCGCACCTTTCCTCCCCCCCCCCCCCCCCCTCCTCTTTCTCTTTCTTCACCTCCCCCCTCCCTCCTTCAGCTGTTATTCCCTCCCTCCTCTTCTCTCTCTCTCTCTCTCTCTCTCTCTCTCTCTCTCTCTCTCTCTCTCTCTCTCTCTCTCTCTCTCTCTCTCTCTCTCTCTCTCTCTCTCTCTCTCTCTCTCTCTCTCTCTCTCTCTCTCTCTTTGTGCCTGTTGGGCGATGTAGCCAGGATCGATCTGCAGGTTAATCCTGATGCTGGTTGAGAGGTGCTCACGGACCGGTCATGCTTCCAGGCTGAGCTCTCAGGTGGCTGGCTGCTAGCGATGCAGTCAGAGCCAGCCCACCCCATGTGATGGCACAGGGTCTCAAGCACAGACCACTGCCACACTCGAGGCTGCTCCTTATGTGAGAGAGTGCCTCACACTGAGCAGGGCAGAGCACTTGAGTCCAAAAGGCCTGCTAGCTGCTCCAGCTCTCTCCAGTTTCATCTCCAGTCACCTCTCCCTTCCTCTCCTCTCGCTGTTGTCTGTGGTCAGGATCCGTGTTGTTTTCTCTATTGGTCCTCCTTCGCTCAAGCCCTTCGCTCAACCCTATCAAAATCTGAATCAGAATCACGCTTTTATTTACGTACAAGTACACAAGGGTACAATTATTTGGCTTTGGTTCCTCAACATTGACATTGCAGCATTGTTTTGTGTGTGTGTGTGCGTGATGTGCGTGCGTGTGAATGTGTGTCTTTACGTATGTCTTTGGGAGTGATCGCCCCCACAGTGTCTGGACCAAACATTGCGTTTTCTTTGGTATTTCTACAGAAACGTCTGCATGGGTTGGTATTCTTCCGCGTTGGTGGTGGGTATTCGGCTTCCACCTCAACCCATTTTAACTGCCAGGGTGGAGAGAGTATCACTCTTGCTTTTCTTCGTACTGTGTGCTTTTCATGGTGAGCCTAAAGGAGTTTCTTTATGACAGACATTTCACGGTGAGCAAAGTTTAGCTGAGGTGAACGAGGAGGTGTTGTAGAAGGTGGGGAGCTTTTAACTACCTGCAGGTGCTTCAGATATGTTTCTGAATCCCACCCACTCGGCTCGACTCATGTCCCATGGAGAGCTATGGAGGAAGGGGGAGGGGGAGGCCTGCCACTTTGGCTGTGACTGCTGGCTATTTTTGCGTACTCCCTGGTAAAATCTTACACCGGCCTTTTTTTTTGTCTTTCATCTGGTTTGCTCCACGGAATTGATTTTCTACACGCTTGTCGACTTGTCTTTTTTTTAACACTGCTGGAGATGGACCCGTTTTCTTGAAAGGAGAGTTTCTCAGTCCTCCTGAAGGAGTGCATCTCACTTTCCCCTCTCTCCGTTGTGGAGGAGAACAGACACTATACTGAACTGTACGTGATGTGGGCCTGGCTGTATCTGGCAGCGAGTGAAGTAATGCAAGCAATCAATCTGCTTTGAACACTTCCTCCACAGCAACAGACACAGAGACTCTGGAGCCTACCTGGGAAACTCAATATAAAGGATGACCCGAGTGATATATGTGTGTGGTGACTTTCTCATTGCATCTCTCGATACCTCAGTGGACCCTTGTATTTCTCCCAGATGGTGTTTCTTTTTTTCCCCCCAGACAAATAGTGTGTGTTCTTTTCCGCCCGGTTGCTCTCTAGGCTGGCGTTTTAACACCTTGTTTAATGTCTTTGTCGGAGCAGGAAGGCCAAATGGGTTTGTGCCACGCTGACAGCTGTTACTAGATGCCACCTCACCTGAGCGTACACATCCACAAAACATCCTTCTCTCTCTCACTCAAATTAGAGTTGTTTCAAAGCGTGTGTGTGTGTGTGTGTGTGTGTGTGTGTGTGCGTGTGTGTGTGTGTGTGTGTGTGCGTACGTGTGTGTGTGTGTGTGTGTGCGTGCGTGCGTGCGTGCGTGCGTGCGTGCGTGCGTGCGTGCGTGTGTGTGTGTGTGCGTGCGTGTGTGTGTGCGCTCCAGTTGACAGGATGGTGTAATAGGAGCCCTCCTATCTATCCCTGTCTGACACAAAAAGACACACACACACACACGCATATTGATGCTTCTTCTTACAAGGGAGCTCCGTTGGCTGGGTGTGTGTATACAGTATGTGCGTGTGTCTGTGTGTGTGTGTGTGTGTGTGTGTATGTGAATGTGTGTTTGTGTGTGTGTGTGTGTGTGTGTGAATGTGCGTGTGTGTGTGTGTGTGTGTGTGTGTGTGTGTGTGCGTGCGTGCGTGCGTGCATGCGTGCGTGCATGCGTGTGTGCGTGCGTGCGTGCGTGCGTGCGTGCGTGCGTGTGTGCGTGCGTGCGTGTGTGTGTGTGTGCTTATTTCCTCTGCCAATGCTACCATTTATTTCAGAGTGTAATGACTGAACCATGGCACAATGGGAGAGAGCACACAGCAACCGCCAAACAGGCCTCTATTAGATGGCAGGGAGAAAGTGCTTACAGGGCAAATGTGTTCCAGGTCTTGTTCAGCTATATGATTTTAAAAATGCACTTTCATGTAGTGCCCACTGATGCTCAGTGCAGTCTCTGTGCCGCCTTCCCCGAGATTTTAGTCAGCAGTGGAGTAAACAACAGTATTCCGACAGTAAATTCAAACAAACTGTAGAGTAGAGTTTTGCTTATTTGTCATTGCTTTGGCACTCTCAAATTCGCAGCATAGTTTGGGGTCAAACTAGGCCAGATTCTTCCTCAAAGTCAGCCGTGGCAGCACAGTTCTGTCATGGAGTCGAGCTGTCACTGACTCTCTGTCCCCTTTGGCTCCGAGCCAAGGCTAGCTTTTGTTTGACTTTTATGCGACTTCTGCTCCAGATGTTCCTGGCTGGCGGATGCCAGTTCTGTGTACGAGGGGTTGGCGGGAGTGTTGACCACATCATCATCAGAGACAGAGGGAGTGCGCCATTGACTCGGCCAATACTGAGACCATGGCTGACGATGCGACTGTTATCCTGTGTTGACGTCTGACTTTATCCCATGTTATGTCTCTGCCTCGTTGAAGGGAAAAGGAGTTCCTCGTTATCTCCCACACGGCCGTCAGATCTGTAACGAAATGTCCTTGGTTTTTGCCGAGATGTCATTCGGTGTGTGTGTGCGTGTGTGTGTGTGTGTGTGTGTGTGTGTGTGTTTGTCCTCACATTCTCTGTATACCCTTATTGATCTACCTCTTGGAAAGCTCTGCTTTATTTATGCCCGCTTTGTAAAACCTAGCACTTCAGATTAATTCAGCCTCTGCTCGAATTGAGAAACTGTTTAAGAGTAAATTACCACAAGCGCCTGCAATTTAACAAAAGGTATCGACAATGCAGGAACAAAGGCAATTTAGGAAATCAGTCTGTAGAAAAATGCACAAATTCCTGTTTTTATTTCTATTTTTCGGTGCCTTGCTGATTGTTTGTGGTAAATGAAAAAGGTAATATATCTCTCTCTACGTTCTACTATGTGAAAGCCATGTTATTGAATTAAATACATACATATCTCGCATTGACACATTAATTTATGCCCAAATTTGAGCTACAGTACATGCTATCTAATCCAACCCCAAGAAAAGACAGAGAGTCGGAAATAATTATACAGTAGCTTTGGGAGAACTGATACACATTGTACAGAAGAGTAGCAATGATGATATACAGGTATATACTGTATATATATATATAATGGTGAAAATACAGGGCTTAAGAGAGTATGGGCCCTATTATGCACTTCTTAACTTGCCGTCTTAAGTGTTAATTAAGACGCACCGCCAGGTTAAGACCTAGGCGCGCTCGTGTTTCAAAACGTGCATGACGTCTAGCGCCTAAGAACTTTTCAAACCACTTCTTAGCGCTAGGCGCAAAGTCAGATCGCATAATAGCAGGGGCGCCTAGCGCACTTCATTAACATATGAACACTCCCACAATGAGTAATATATGCACGGGAGTCTTACGTCTTATGTGTGGGCGCCTAGCGACACTTGCATAATAGCAGTAGCGCGTATGAAGCGCATAATAAGGGTGGCGGTAGGTCTTAACCTGGCAGTGCGTCTTAATTAAGACTTAAGACGGCATGTTAAGAAGTGCATAATAGGGCCCTATGTCTGTAGCATTGGAGCCAGAACTGTGTGTTCAATGGAACAGAGACTCAATAGAGTGATATGGTTCTGGGTCTGTTCTGTTGGCTGTTGCAGATATATGTTATAGGTTAACGGTATGTGGGGTATCCTTTTTGAATATCTCTCTACTGCACATGAGAGATCTCCTACTCAATGCTGCAAACATCCTGATTGATGGTGTACAGTATATGTGTATATTGATGGTGTACATCATCGTTTTACTGTCTCTGCCCTCTCTAACCCCTGAGCATAATAACTGACTGATACTGTACAGTACATGTTAAAAATGCATACTGTACTGTACATGGCGTAAACTGTGGAGGTTGTAGGCCTGTACATTGTGCAGTATGGGCCATGATTGAAGAGGCCTCTTTGACATCACGAAAACATAATGTTTGCTGGCACCACTCACCACCCATTTTTCTATCTCTGATGTTTTTTTTCATCTTTTCTCTCTTCCTCTGAGCCTATCTCCAGGGTACTCACTCTTTAACCTCATCTCTCTTTCATTCTCTCTCTGCTAGCCCTCACGCTGCCCTCACTCTGTAACCGCTACTCCCTCTGCTACGCTGTGTGTGCATGTGTGTGTGCGTGTGTATGTGTGTGTGCATGTGTGTGTGCGTGTACGTGTCTGTGTGTGTGTGTGTGTGTGTGTGTGTGTGTGTGTGCGTGTGTATGTGTGTGTGCATGTGTGTGTGCGTGTGCGTGTACGTGTCAGTGTGTGTGTGTGCGTGTGCGTGTGCGTGTGCGTGTCTGTGTGTGTGTGTGTGTGTGTGTGAGTGTGTGTGTGTGTGTGTGTGTGTGTGTGCGCGCGCGTGTACGTGTCTGTGTGTGTGTGTATGTGTGTGTGTGTGAGTGTGTGTGAGTGTGTGTGTGTGTGTGTGTGCGTGTGCGTGTGCGTGTACGTGTCAGTGTGTGTGTGTGTGTGTGTGCGTGTGCGTGTGCGTGTACGTGTGTATGTGTGTGTGTGTGTGTGTGCGCGTGTACGTGTCTGTGTGTGTGTATGTGTGTGTGTGTGTGAGTGTGTGTTTGTGTGTGTGTGTGTGTGTTTGTGTGTGTGATGTCATTCATATTAAATTTGAAGGTGGATCAGGAACAAACACTGGGAAACCATCCGTACTGCTGACTCTCTGCAGACTGTCATAATGTGTTTAAGACTCACAATGACTGAATTGCATTTCATTTTGTGCTCCCAATCCACTTCTCTCCTTTATTGCATCTTATCGCAGTAAAAACGGCCCAACCGCTGTCGTGATGCCTCTCACATAGAATATGCTCTGACAGATTCCAATTAAGTTGGAAAATGTAATGTATGGATATTAGAAAATACTGTGACACAAACATCATCTCATTCTTTTGTTGTATTATGCAGTTGACCCTGGAGAGGCCTCTCACGTGCCATCACAGCCACATTTCCATAAGTCTATTCCACCACCCCCCTCTTTACATCCCAATATCACTGTCTTGCTCCCTGTCTCTCTCGCTAAGATAAGCTCTCATTTAAACTGTCTACTCAGCCACACATAGTATGAGCATTACTGGAAGATGGAACAGGCCATGGCAGAGACAGAGGAGTTAAGGAGAAGCGTAGGCTAGTGTGTGTCAGATAAACCAGCTAGATGGATACACCACAGTGTGTCTCCCTCGGGGATCAGGACTGGACCAGCAAACGTGTTGTAAAGGTGACAACTCTGCAGTGACAAAGTCAATGTCGGGCTTAGAGGTCTGCCCCACTTTGACTCCACTTCCGTTTGCCATCCATGGTGCCAATATGGGTGAATTAACATCCTCTGTGTGCCAAGCCCTCTGTTGTCCCTGTTTAGCCCCATGTAGCACAGGAAGAGCCAGTGGCCATGGTGCTGGGACTATCACCATGCATGGCTGCAACGCTGGCACCTCTCTCCCTCACCATGCCTTGTTCCTGTGTCAAGATAGTGTGATAGAACCACTGCCAGCCTGCTTGTCTCTGTCTCTACTGTATCTCTCCCACACACACACACACACACACACACACACACACACACACACACACACACACACACCCTTCCTCACTGTGCTGGAAAGGTCACCTCCAGGACAACAGTTTGTTCACCCCCCTCCCCTCCCACATTAGTTCTTAAGCTTTACACACTGACTGTACTGTGAACGCCCCACCACAAAGTCTGTCATTTTACACCCTGCTTCTGGACACACAGGACACCCTAAAGCATTTGACATTGCCTTAGTGTCGTCTGTAGTGTACGTGCCTGTGCTGTCTGTAGTGTACGTGCCTGTGCTGCCCCAGACCAAAGGCCACAAGGTCAGCCGGGCTAAACCGGGACATTAGCTCCCTCCGATGACACCAAGGTCGATCCTATTCATCTGATCTGCCACATCCTTAATCAGGAAGCTCAACCTCCCCCTCCGCCACAGAAACAGCTCCACACACACACACATGCTTATTTCCGGACTGTTCTCTCACATGGTAAACGGATTGATCTGAGGAACTTAGAAAGCCATGAAATCAGCTCAGCATCCGAGACCACATCATCTCCCTCTGTCGTTTTTTGTCTTCATGCAAATTGAGGAGATGTGTTCCAGCAAATATGCAAGAGTGGCATATTCACATACACCCCCCCCCCCCCCCCCCCACCGTCGAAACATAAAGTGCACAAACCCTGGAAATATTCTCCCACTCAGCAAATCAGTCGCTTTTAGAGGGGAAGACTTTGATTAAAGTGCACTGAGGTTGGACGGATGGCAAAGCTATGTCTTTAATAATAGGATTGATTGCTTTAACTACATTCTCAAGGACACTCATGCTGAACAGACGCAGTAATAAGGTTTTGGGGAAAAAAGGTGCGCCAGTTGAAGAGCATCTCTTGTTCAATGGACAGCAGCATCAGACAAGCGCACAACTTTTGTTCAGTATGTTTTCTTTGGAGCATCATTTAACCATAGGAAACTCGTCCATGGTCAATGGCTTGCACATTGAAGATATGAGATAACGGTGTGTGATGCAGAGGCAGACCTTGTGTCGTCTCAGTTGCGCACACAAAACATTTAGACATTCATCGTCTGAGAATGTCGTCTCCTCTCATATGACTCTCAATAGAGATGAATTGGGCTAATAGAACAAAAGCTGCTGGAAGGGGGGAAAGGCTTGCTGAGTATCTCACAGCATACAGTCTATCTAGTGTACAAGTAGAACAACGTCTTGACCCTATGAGACGGAGGGTGTTGAGAGTCATGTGTTCAGTGGAGGAGGTCTATGGGGAAGCTGAGCTGATATAATCAGAGAGAAGCTCCATGGGGTCATATCATGGGTGATCCCTGGGATTGCAGTCAGATGACTTCCTCTCACAGTCTACTCTGTATGACTGTATCTGTATATAATTTAAGCAGGATAAAGCTGAAACATGCAATTTTGTGTGTGGTCACACTGGAGATTTGAAAACAGACATGTCCAGTACTGTGGCAGTGGCAAATCTGTACAGATCCTGGTTTAAAAAAATTAAAAAATAAACTAAGCCTAAAAAAAAAGTATGTAGAGGTCAGTGCTCAACCTCGACACCAGATTTTAGAAAGCACTTTGGAGCGCTTCATTAGCTGATCTTGTTCCCTGCTCGCTACTGATTTATCATGGCCATTTAGCACTATGTTTAAATCTCACATCTACAGATTGGAGCTTAATGAAATAACTTGTCATGTATTGGCTGGAGTTTTTAATATTTGAAGAATATTTTTTGAGCTTTAGTTTTGGAATATTTGACTGGTATTAGATCTGATGTATTGGTTGGTAAGTTGCTAGGGAGTGTAAAGGAAGTGTTCTCTCAGCAGTTGGCCCATTGTACTGATGGTTGAAGATGTAGGGGTTGTGGGAAGAAGATGGATCTTTTTCTCAGACAATGCAGCCTTTATGGTCAAGAAGGTTCACCATAGAGGAGGCTTGTGTAACCCACTTAGCCTGGGAAAATTGTCCTGTGAAACAAGTGGACACGCACACATGTAGACACAGACACATGCACGCACGCGCACACACACACACACACACACACATACACACACACACACACACAAACACACACACACACACACACACACACACACACACACACACACTCATAGTTAAACCTGCAATTGTGCTCTGCTCACATGAACACTCATACATACACAATGTACCCTGTTTCGAGTTGAAGAGGCTGTGGATTGACAAGCTGGGTCAAATCACATCGCTCTGTTAGCCTTAGGCAAAATAATAAAAGTATAATTTCTGAATACGTATGAGCAATGTATGCATAGCCATGTGAAGGACCACTGAAAATACATATTATTCAAACCACTATTATTTCTATCATCTCAAATACAAACTTTTGCAACGCATTGGGCTACACAGATTTACCTAAACTTTGCATAGTATGTACAGTCCTAAATATCTTCCCAATAACCATGAAGCATCCACATCTCCTGCCTCTGCATTCATTCCAACCCTTTTCTTTTCAGCTGAAGATGGGTCTCGTAGTTATATCTTGGGTTATGTGGGGGTCACGTCTGTCCAGTCTTTGAGAGCCTAATCTCAAGTGGGTCAGCACACCAAGGGGCCACAGCTAGTCTACCCAGCATCTCTTCCCCTTGAAGGGATGGCTTGGTCAGATTGTGCAGACGAGAAAGGGTGCACGGAGCTGCCACAGGAGACAGACTCATCCTGGGGTAGAACAACACCAGCCATCCCCTTTAAACATGGAGACAGGCTCATCCAGGGGTAGAACAGCACCAGCCATCCCCTTTAAACAGGGAGACAGGCTCATCCAATTGTAGAATAGCACCAGCCATCCCCTTTAAACATGCAGAGCACTGTGTACTGCCAACAATAATATACCAAACCTTAGGCTCGCAGGGCTTTTGGACAGCACATACAGTAGGAGCTGGGGAGGAGAAATCGAGACTCCATTGTACATTTTTGGAATGGAATGAGGATGGGTATCAAATGTGTATACATCCTATCAAACTTTGATACCATTTCTGATTCCATTCCATGCATTACAATGAGCCCGTCCTCCGACTTTAACCTCCAGCAGCTTAACACTGAGCAGGAGTATCAGCAACTGATGTGTGTGTACAAAGGGCACAATTAACAGCATTTTGATGGCACATTTCTCTATGAAACCATTACATTTCTCTTCTGCTTAAGAATGTTTTACAGTTTTTTTGTGTGTTTGTTTGTTTCGTTTGCTTTTAATTGAGAGCTAAGGGTTAGGGTTAGGGTTATTTTCAGCTAATCGATATGGGGCTATTAATAATTATAATTAATAATTAATAATTTTGCCATTTAGCAGACGCTTTTATCCAAAGCGACTTACAATTACGAATTACAGGGACATTCCCCCTGGAGTAACTGAGGGCTAAGTGCCTTACCCAAGGGCACACTAGTAGTGGTGTGGCTTCAGGCGGGATTTGAACTCACAGCCTTCCGATCCCAAGTCCAACTCACTATCCACTAGACCACCACTACCCCCCTATTGCTCATTTTCATTGTCCTAAAAATACAACGCTAGCTATGTGACCAATATAATGTTGGATTCCAAAGAGTACTGAGTGTCCTTTACTGTAGAAGCAATGTGAAAGAAACATTTGTATCACTCACAAAGCAACCGATGTGTAAAGACCATTCAATGGTATGTGTAGAAGAATGGAGTGAACGGTTCCATGAATGTACATTCAGGGAGCTGTGTCAACAGGGTGCACGGCCCTGAGCAGCAGGGAGAATGAAGGGAACTTTGATAGTAGGCGAGGTAAATTGTTTGTGGCTCTATGACCATAAACAGCCCATTCTGTCTTCGTTTCCCTCTCTGTTGGCTGCTGTACTCTCGGCTATGTTATGATGGATTCATATCACAGGCAGTCTGTTTCCTACACTCCATTTAGGAGACAAATGGTTGTCTGGGCTGGGCTGTCTGTGAGTCTGCTTTATCTGAGCAGAACCCAGGTATAGTACACAGTCGTCCTTCACAAAGAGAAGACATTCTGGACTAGCTGTATTTATTTGAAATGTGTGTTCTCACAAACCCTTCCCTAGGTAAAGTCATGTCCAGATGGACTGTAGCAGTCCATCCATCAATCCTCTCGTCACTCTACTCCCTATAGATGTTGCCTCCATATGCAAGGGATGTATCTTCAGCCTCGACCCCTCCCTCTGGTTTCTCCTGTGGGGCAGGCTCCAGCCACTTGACCCCTGCCCTGGGGAAACAGGCTCAATAATCGAATCAGTAGCCACCTCCTGGTCCTCTTCATGCTCTGCTACCCCTCTTGTAAGTGGGTGGTGGGAGGAGAGAGGGAGGGAGGCTCTCACTTTCATTGAGCTTTCATTGAATTCTGAGAGTCTGACACACCCAATGTAAACAAACAAATGTTCTGAAATTGAAATTTAAACTTCCCACAACTCCAACGAACGCCATGTCAAACCCAAAAAAAACATTAACCAACAAACGCAGATGGGCGGTGCACACTGGTGTTTGTTGGTGTTTGTTGGTGTTCGTTGGCGTTCGTTGGCGTTTGTTGGAGCAGTGGGCAAGCTCCTTAACTACCAACAGTAGTAGGTACATTGCCTTCAGCCCTCAAAACCCACCTGTTCACCAAGGCCTTTGTTGAGCTATTTGGAGTTGTCTCTGTATTTTTCGTTTTTTGTCTGTCTGACTCGTTCTGTAAATTTGTAATGTGTCCTTGGGTTCCTTCAAAGGTACTATATAAATCTAAGGTATTATTATTATTATTATTATTATAAAAATTGCTTGGAGACCTACTGTACCAACACTTTCATTTTTTGTATTTATTATGTTTTTGTTATAATCCAATGCCAAGATGTTTGCACTCTACCATTAGACGCTATGTCAGTTTTCTGTTTTAATTTATTTGTTGGCTCCTAAAACAAGAGACTGATGCTGCTGCACAAACAACTGTAAGAACTGTGAGGTTACAGAGCAGAGTAATTAGGCTGAGAGAGAATACGAGAGCAGCGTAAGATAGAGACAGAGAGCTGGAGGGAGAGCTGATTTCCCTGACGATTCTTCGCTTTCTTGTCTGAAAAACACAATGTTCTTGTTTGTGTGATATAACCACTGCATCAGCGAGTCTCTTCTGTATTGCTGTAGAGACTACACCTCAGGTTTGATTTAGAAGGTGGCGCAAAGTGAAAACAAACACCTCCTTTTGCTGGTCTTTGTTCTTGCACTACTCCGTGAACTGTATGTTATTGTGTGTGTCAGGTCTAGTAGTACTACTCATAACCAAGCAAGAATGCTTAATTAGCATCGCTAATGCCAGTTGTTCCCTCAACCGCTTCAGACCAGAGTAAACATGGCAGCTGCCTCCTGCGCTGTCTGGACTGGCTCCTGTTCTAGCTCCATTCCCCACGCTGCCTCGCCGTGCCTCCCAGCTCCTGAACCTCACTTTGCAGTTGGCAAGCTGGCAAGCCAGCAAGAGGCTAGAGAGGCTCAGCGATGCTGTAGGGAATAATGGGTTTTGTATTCTGTTCAGCTCTACAGTGCTCATCTTTCTGTTGTTTCCTCTGTGGAGCCTCTAATGAAGCAGAACCCCAATGCAAACAGACTGAAGGTACCATGGGGGAGTTTGGCTGGGGCCCAGATCAAGGGCAGTCAATATTTGTTTACATGCCTACTAAATATGTGTGTGTGTGTGTGTGTGTGTGTGTGTGTGTGTGTGTGTGTGTGTGTGTGTGTGTGAGTGCATGTGTGTTCACCCAGCCAATTGGGGACAACAATATTAATTTTCAGGGCCAGGAGATGCACCTGAAAAGATCCCCCTCTCTCTCTCTCTCTCTCTCTCTCTCTCTCTCTCTCTCTCTCTCTCTCTCTCTCTCTCTCTCTCTCTCTCTCTCTCTCTCTCTCTCTCTCTCTCTCTCTCTCTCTCTCAATAAAGCATTCTAATGCCCAGATAACAGAGCAAGTAAGGGTATTTTTGACTGTCTCTTACTTATTATGGCCAGTTAAGATTCGTTGTGTTCACAGTATTCAAATACTCCATATTTCTCCAAATGACTAATGCAATACTGTATTGTGCCATTTCACTGAGGCTTGGGCAGCAATTAGGTCTTCTCTTCTCTTTGAGAAGTGACAAACTGTTCTGCTTTCAAGACCAAACAGTGGAGACGAGCACAGAAGAATCTAAAGACATGCCAGGGGTATTGGAATACAAGTAGCCGGTCTCTGGTGTCTCCTAATGTGCTTCTTCTCTGTCATTATCACTACCGTCCTACTATAACATGCCTGTTACAGTACATTATGTTGTTATGTTAGTAATGACCCCACAGGCATACTAAGTTTATTGAAACACAAAAAAAAGCAATTGCAGTGAAAACCGGAGGTAGACAAAAATAGGTTATTTCATATTTTATTTGATCATTTTCTATCAAGGATTGACACCTTCTGTATTACCTAGAAATAGAGCATTGACCAATAATCATGACGTAGCTTTCAAGGTTACAGTACTTTGCAATATCTTGCATTTTACTCTCCAATATGCGGCAGTGTATGAGCAGTAACCTAGGAAACCTAGGAGAATGCCTAATCGTCCTTGAAAAGGATGTGCTACAGTTTTTAATATCTTCTGCCCAAATGCCCAGAGGTGTGGAGGGGGGACTGAGTCCATGTGATGGCATTATTTACAAGCCATTGAGTTCGTTATTGCTCCCCACTCAGATACCTCAGTCACCACAAAGGCCCTGCCAGCTCCTAATTCACTTAATTCATTGATTCCGGCAGCGTCTAGATGGAAAGTTCAATATGTTCTCTGTGTGTACCTGAACTTTCTAATGTCGATAAAAAATGAGGAACCACTGACACCCAATGACAAAATAAATAACTCCATGAAAGAGCATTGAGGCCATCCTTTCTCAAACACACTCAACATTAAAACGCAAACACACGCGCACACACACATACACACACGCACATGCTCACACACACACACACACACACACACACACACACACACACACACACACACACACAGTGTAATAACAGTGTAATCTGTCTGGTGTGGTGAAATAGATTGATGTGACTGTACGAGACTGAAACAGTGTTAAATGAGTGTTTCCCCATGGAGAGTTGATCTAAATGGAAAACAGCGGGCTCATGTCAGCATGATAGTCCACATGAGACACTGCTGCGAAGCTTTATTTGGCACCTTTAACCCTCTCCTTTATCCATCTAACATCCAGTGGCTATTCATCACCATGCTTTTACTTCATGAAGTCAAATGTATTCACACGGTTACTCTTAGATTAAGCTCCCTGCATGCATAAGTGCCTGCAGCCCGTCTGGATTTGTTTATGGAAATGCTGCTGGAGATTTAATTCCATAAAGTCCATTCATTCATAATTCAGAAGTCAGCTCAGATCAGTCCAGGTGAGGGAGAAATCAGACGCTGCTTCTTTATGGAAATGTCATACATTTAATGTTCTCTTTGTGTGTTTTCCTGCAAGTCTCATTCCATACAAACTCTGCTATCGCATTGCTTTCCCCACTGATAAGTATTTCTCTGTAATAGGATTGGATACACTATATATACACACACACACGCACACACACACGCACGCACGCACGCACCCCAACCACACACACACACACACGCTGCCTCCTGTCCTTTTAACATCTTCACTAGACAGACGTGGCTCTCACGCCCAAGGCATTGACACGCCCCCCTCCTATCCATCCATCTGATTTCCATCAGTCATGTCCAACAGCATCTCCTCTCCAGTGGCACTTCTCAGCCAGGTCAGCCCAGGACTCAGGTCATCAGTCTCCCCTGCCTCTCTCTCTACCTGTTTTGCATTGTCCCATAGCCGGCCTGTTCCCTCTGTTCTCAGCCTGTTCCCTCTATCTGTCAGTCCGTCACCAGGCTGGTGTTAGAGGCAGCAGGCCTTTATTTGGAAAAGCACAGCCTTGTTTCATCTTTGTGCTGGTGTGTGTTGACTGATTTACAAATTCCATTAACATTTTTGGCGTTTAGCAGACGCCTTTATCCAAAGCGACTTACAACAAATAGTTTTGTCTAAGTGAATCATCTATCCATCAGTCATCCCGAGAAAAGTAATCTCTGCACAGGCCAGGGGCCATTGGCTGTCATAATGCTAGAAAACGGAAGATGTTTTGTTTGTTTGTTAATATACAGTATATATATATATATATATATATATATATATATATATATATATATATATATATGGTTGGGACTCTTATGTAATCTCTGCCAAACTCCTAGTATGATAACGCAGAGATCTGTGATCTTGATCTGTGTATCTGTCATTAGAGGGCGAGCTGGGCTGGAGGCTGGGGTCAGTGTGATGTGGGGTGGGGAGGGATGAGTTTGTCAGTCCAGGGTTGGTTCTGTCTGGACCAGCAGATGAGGATGTGTGTGTCACGTTTGGTTCCATCATCAGAATGATTAGCAGGTGAGAGTGTCAGCAGGGATTAGGGGTGGGGGCAGGCTAAACCTAACCATGAGTCCACACGCAGTGTCAATACCGTCCACAGTTCTGACAACCCAAGCAAAAAGAAAAGGTATAGCCTACTTCAGTATACTTATTTCGTGTATTTTTAAAAATAATATAGCAACCATGTATTTAATGGGAACTTAGGTGTGTTATTTTGGAACCACTACATCGTTTTTTTCTCAGTCTACTTAGACCTTGTTTTCAATGAGCGTCCTTTTAAAATCTCCTCCCATGTGTGTATTATGTAGGCCACTGTGTGTGTGTGTGTGTGTGTGTGTGTGTGTGTGTGGGTGGGTGGGTGGGTGGGTGGGTGTGTGTGTGTGTGTGTGTGGGTGGGTGGGTGTGTGTGTGGGTGGGTGGGTGGGTGTGTGTGTGTGTGTGTGTGTGTGTGTGTGTGTGTGTGTGTGTGTGTGTGTGTGTGTGGGTGGGCGTGTGGGCGTGTGTGTGGGCGTGTGTGTGTGTGTGTGTGAGTAAAGGCCAGTGGTAAACTGATCATTGATAACCATCAATACCGTAAGTGGGTAGTCAATGACTTTTACTCAATTTGCTCTCCCGCGTGTGTGTGTCTGGTGGGTTTATAAAAAAACCTGTTACTGCATTCTGTAGTGTCCATCGAAACTACAGTTATAATGTGACTCTGTTGCTGTAGTAGAGGACATTGGGACAGGTGGCACTTGGCACCCCCTTTCTCCATTCTCCAAACTCCATCTCCAGTATCCTACACCTTGCCCAAGTCATCTCCCCACTCTGCCAACCACTTCATTAGCTACCCCCCAACAGATGGGGAGGGGGGAGGCTTTTGAGCTTAATTCATTGTGACTTGTTTTTCATTAGCACCTAATTCTGTGTCAGGGAACATAACTACCATCAGCCGAGGGAGATATTGCAATTATCGGATCGGCAGGTTGCCCCCCTTCATCCTCAACCATTATGTCTGTGTGATTGTGATTGTGGATGTATGTGGATGTACGTGTGTGTGTGTGTGTGTGTGTGTGTGTGTGTGTGTGTGTGTGTGTGTGATATAACTTGGCCCTGGTCAATGCTCATACTGTAGTTCTTCCAAATTGAGTGCACATGCTTTTTTACAACCTTGTAGACATGCTGTTATTTCATAGGGGCACTTGTTGGAGCACTGTGTCTACCTTTCAGTGCAGAGGCAGGAGGGAGGCATTGTAGCACAGTCTTGGCTTCTGTCCCATTGGAGGATAAGGGGCAGGGGGGTGGAGGTGTCTAACCGTGTTGCTGCAGGAATGAACTGCACCGAGATTAAAAGTGTTCCACTCGTTCTCCCCCCGGTGGCCCATAGCTCCCTCTCTCTCTCTCTCTCTCTCTCTCTCCTCTACTCTCTGCTCACTGCCATAGGTTAATAGCCTGTTAACAGGGAGGGGGTCACTGATCATTAAACTCCCCTGCTGCCACCCCTGGACAGTCTCTTTCCTGGAACCGGTGTCTTTTCTAATGGGCACCCACCCTCCCTGCGAGTCGATCTCCCGTGGCTCAGTGGGTGGGAGCCCAGGTCAGCATCCAACTGTCCCCAACTAACCCTTCCTAGCATACTGTACCTCTCCTTCAGGCTGACCCCACTGGTCTCTTTTTCGTATCTTTATTTCCTAATGGGAAAAGCAATGTTGGATTGATAGCCGCAGTGCTAACAACAGATAAGTGTTACAAGACTTAATTAGTCAGGGTCGGAATCAACGCCAAGGTTAGCCTCACCCCACAGGTGAACAAGATGTAAAGAGGCGTTCAGACCTGACAACATCACCGATACTCTTGATCTCCTTCCTCTCACACACAGAGCTGTTTATTGATCTCTGAGAGGAGAGCTTGGATAAGGAACATACAGCTATTCCCCTCTCTCTCTGTCTGTCTCTCTCTCTGTCTCTGTCTCTCTCTCTCTCTCTCTCACTCTCTCTTTCTCTCTCGCTCTCACTCTCTCTTTCTCTCTCTCTCTCCCTCTCTCTCTCTCTCTCTCTTTCTCTCTCTCTCACTCTCTCTTTCTCTCTCTCTCTCTCACTCTCTCTCTCTCTGTCTCTGTCTCTCTCTCTCTCTCTCTGTCTCTGTCTCTGTCTCTCTCTCTCTCTCACTCTCTCTTTCTCTCTCTAGCTCCGGGGCCCTGGGTTTCTGGGCCTCTGGCCTCATGGGTGGGTGGAACATGCCTGCTCCCTGGAGGAGAGCACACACATGGAGACGTACATCAGCAGGGCAGGCGTGCCCAGGCTCCTTCTCCGTTGGGGAGAAGGTGTGAGGGGGGGGGTTGATGCTAGTAAATGGAGGTGAGGGGAGTGGTGTCTCCCCCCCCCACCCCCCACGCCCTTTTCAATGGCACATTCTCTCGTTGAGTAATGATCTTTGGATAGGAGCTCTGAATTTTGTTGGTATTTTAATCACAGTATCCACTACGGCTACTTTAACAATTTACGTTTTACAATCCTATTTGATGGCAGGCGTACTGTTTTATAGCCGCAGTCATAGCAAGTGTCAATCAAGTCTCTCTGGGGTACTAAAGATCTCCCAGCATTGCACCTTGGTAGTGGAGGCATCCTAAACGCCCTCTGCAGGACACTGGGGCAGTGTTGGAGTATTATCAGCTGGGAGAAAGTTAGACCATCAAAGATAATTACATGCTGATGTTCAATAAGCCGTGCACGTCGCTGTGGAATATATATATCGGGATAGCCTCACTAGGGGGAAGGAAAACAAAATAATCTGTCCATGTAGAGAAAATGAGCACTCAGCCATTCGCAACTCCGGACCATGGTAAACAATTACACAACAACACGGCAACACAATTAATGAATAATTCAAGAACCACCCAGACGTACCTTTAACAAAGATGTATTTCCTTGCTATGTTTTATTAACAAACACCCCCAGCATGCAAAAAAAAAAGGCGGTGGACATGGGAAGTGGGCTGTCGTGCTTGAGTTCATTGGACGGTGGTGTTTATGCTTAGGGCTCTATCATTAGAGCACAAAGTAAGCGTTCATCAACACCCTTTCATACCAGAGCTCTTATTATAATTGACCCAGTTCAATGTTTTGCTGCAATGATTATTTTAACAGAGGTGTGATACTTTGGGAAACAGATGGAGTCTCCTGTTGCCTTTCATTAAGGATGATTCTAAGCAAGGATGAGAGGGTGTATCAGCAGGGATCAGCAGCTGACTCAAACCCATGCAGACATGGGCATAAATATGTGTGCACTGTAGGCCTTTGTGCTCGACCACTGGCTTTTTTAATGGCGCTGCCTCTTTTATTTTTTGTCTGTGTTATACAGTATGTGCTTGAGTAATGCCATGGTCTCAGTGAGCTTTGAAGATTTCACTTGAAGTAAAGAAATGAACAGTACTATACAGAACTATACACAGAAGATCTCTCATCAGAGACTTATTTCAGAGAGTTCTCTCCGGTCCATTCCCCCTGCAGCCCAGCACTTCATCATCACCCCCCACCCACCATACACACACACACACATACACACACATACACACACACACACACACAGACACAGACACAGACACACACACACACACACACACACACACAGACACAGACACAAACACACACGCACACATACACACACACACACACACAGACACAGACACAGACACAGACACACACACGCACACACACACACACACACACACACACACACACACACACACACAGACACAGACACAAACACACACACACACACACACACACACACACACACACACACACTCCCGGTATCCAAACACCACCTCACAATTTATTGTCAAGCGCAGTATTATATTACCAGATTTGCACTCTCCTCTAATAAAGACAAACACTTTACATTACAGTCCTACTAATTCTCTCTGCTTATTCCCCCTGATTGCATTGCGCGTGTGATACTCTACAGTATATCTCCTTAAATGTCACCAGCCTCGCTATTTACACTGCTCAGCATTAAAACAAATGATAATCGATCCGAGGCGTGATCAACGGAGCGGCCCCCTCTACGCAAATAAAAGTAGGACAGAGAGGGGCCCGGGGGGATGGAAGGACGACGGTAGTCAACAAGTCACAACCAGTTTCCGGTGATATAACGGCCCACGAGAGACAGCAGTGTCGCGTCACAGAGAAGAACAGACGGCCTCCCCCTTCACCGGCTCATATATACTCTAGACGGAAGAGACGAGGGACAGAGATGCCATCAGGCTTCCATTAAGACATCTGCTGAGAAGCCCTCTCTCCCCTCGCAGGGACAGCTCGCGCATTTAATAAACACAAGAGTGAGGTGGCGCTGCCGCCTCCCGCCATATGCC
Source organism: Nansenia antarctica (assembly GCF_963989245.1). NCBI lineage: Eukaryota > Metazoa > Chordata > Actinopteri > Argentiniformes > Microstomatidae > Nansenia > Nansenia antarctica. The sequence continues at coordinate 46,054,201 of NC_137677.1, forward strand.
CGACGCTTTAATGGACGTCAGTGTTATGTGTGAGGGTGTGCTGCTGAATGTGTCACTGGCTAGTCGTGTTAAAACGACATTTTTGAAAGGGGGAAGATTCCTATGTCTGGTACCGTGTAGTATCCGTGTAGACTCAGAGCATACAGACTTGAGTTACAAGAGAGATTGATTTAATCATGGGTTTGTTGCTAGGAGTGGGTTCGGCTCTACAGGTCAATACAACCTATTAGTATTCACACATTTCATATCAACAAAAGAAAAGAGCAGTAGCTGACGGAACTACAAATCGATGCTGCAAAAAAAAACTCTGGTAAAGAGCTTCGCCGTCTCTCTTAAACCCTTTGAACGCTGTTCTCTTGGCTGTGATGTGGATCTGGCAGACCAGTGCTTTCACTCCAGAGGACGTTGACTGGGACGAGCCATTAGTTACACACACACACACACACGCGCGCACGCACGAATATGCTTTCCACCTGTGGCTTTGCACAATGCAATAGCCGCCGTGCGTGGTGAGGCCCTTGAGAAATCATGTTGTCTGAAAATGGACGAGGCAATTCCATCCACACACAGACGGCAGGAAGAGAGCCCTTTTTTAACATGGAGGCGGGGGCGGAGTCAGTAGCGGCAGCCAGCATAATTGATGGCGACTGTTTGGATACGAGATTAAGATTCATGGAGGGGACCACACAAGGGGGACACGGCGAGCTCCGAGCATGAAGGATACACTGCGACACTTTGACCACCCCTCCGGTGTAATTGATGGCGGGAACTCAGGCGTTGTAAACGTGGTGTAAAAACCATCAGAAGAGGTTTCAGCACACCGGGGCTGTAGGCTGCCACGTGACCCGCAGCTGGGAGAGAGAGAGAGAGGAGAGAGAGAGAGATGGGGGGGGGGGGGGGGGGAGAGAGAGGAGGGAGAGAGAGATGGGGGGGGGGAGAGAGAGAGAGAGAGAGGGAGAGAGGGGGGCGGGGTGTTGGTGCATCTTTTCAGGTGCATCTCCTGGCCCTGAAAATTAATAGAAGAGAGAAAAAGAGAGAGAGAGAGAAGAGAGAGAGAGAGAGATAGAGGGGGGTGGGAGGGGGAGAGGGGGGGGGGAGGGGGAGAGAGAAAGCAAAGAAAAGACATCAGAACATCGTGACATCAGTTTGGTTTCAGAATGATATGACATAGAGTATGAACGCTCCTTCTATATGAGCCCCTGTGACAGGGCTTTGTGATTGGACCATATGAAGAACAATAGCTTCCATAAGGGCAGCAGTATGATGTAAGTAGAGAGGAGAAGGTCACAAGTTTAGCGGTAAGTGAAGGTGCACACACCGTAAATATTTTTGCTATCAAGCCGCGGTGTGATTTATAGCCAGATCAGTGGTGTGGCAGTGAGAGTGGATTTATGAGACCTGTGGCGGTGTGGAGACGGCGATAGGAATATGCCGTGTTCTGCTCTGGGGTTTGTCTCCGTACCGAGGGGTTTAGAGGTGTACAGGATGTCTGGAGCAGGGTTTCCAGGTTTGCTTGAAGCCGTTTGCACACACACACACACACACACACACACACACACACAGACACACACACACACACACACACACACACACACACACACAGCTTTGCCTAAAAGGAGCCGCCCCGTCCCCCTGGCAGGACTCTAAATGCTGGCTGTGATATCTCTGGGCTCCATGCAGGGTGTGAGGTGGACTAAGCCTCCCCCGGGGGCTGGGATGATGGCGTTTTAAATATCACATGATATAATCCTGCCTTTACCTCCCGTCACTCCCTTTGCTGGCTCTTCTACAGGTAACACTCTACCAAGGTCATGGAGGACGTTTCTGAGACTGTGGATTATTATATGGTAGAGCTTGCTTTATAAGTACTCAACGTGTAGGCCTGGCATTTTACACACAATATGCACTGATACACACTGATATTTCATACTGTAAATGTCCGTTGTCGCATAGTCTCGAATGAATATTGACTCTATACGCTCGTAAAGTCAAATGTCAATGGAGACACGCAGGCTGACATGATACGCTGACATGATAATGCAGATAGTTGGCTGTCAAACTTGATCCCGTCATAATAAAAGTGACTAGTGTTGTTTTAGTTTTTTCACAGTTTTCACTGTGTGTGTGTGTGTGTGTGTGTGTGTGTGTGTGTGTGCGTGTGCATGCATGCGTGTGTGTGTGTGTGTGCGTGAGAGAGACGACACCACCTTCTCAGGGCCGGCCTGCTGCCTCTGACACTCATCAGTGTGCTGGCAAACAGAACACCTGGGGCCGCCATAGAGACCTGCCTACACTCAGCAAGGTCACACTCAGTTTTATGCCGGGATCAGACTACACAAATTCAGCCAGATTTTGACACGATTTCGCAGACAAAATTCCACCGTCGGGCCCGAATATGAACATCGGGAACGGCGAACAGGCGTCTTTACCCCTTGTAGTGTGACATAACGAAGATCAGAGATCTGGCGTCTGGGACGCCCCACGACACCCCCACAAAAACTGTAGCGTGTCAAAATAAAAAATTTAATGTTTTGCCTAGTTTGACAACTCCTACAATGTGTTCCTTGACGTCGACCAATAGGACGCAGAGTGTTCTCTTATGTGAACAAGGTGAAGAGAAGGAGGGATGCTGCTGTCAGGTGCAACAGGTGGAACAACACTCGCCAGTAACTATGAACTCGCGGAAGGTCGTGAAAGGCAGCATACGATGATCGGTCGTGGTCATACTTGTCGTGTTGCCACTCTCCCGGCTAAGACACGGCAATAATTTATGGCACTATGATTGCCTAATCTGACATGGTGAAAGCTTCGATAAAAGCTTCGATACGACTCCCATTCATATTGTAGTAATCCATTTGGGGCTCTGTGTTGATAAACTCACAGCAAAGTCCCTCTGAATTCTTGAGAGGATCAGTGGAAGCTCAGGATAAGTGACTTCTGACCTGCCACATTCTCTGGGTTGCTTAGAGAAAAGGCTTTCTTTAACCCAGTGTCAGCAGCTCGGTCAGTCTAAGAGAGAAGGGGGGATTATGGGTAATAAGGTGTATACAGTGGTCTGCTCGCTCATCATTGACCTGGCTGGTTCTAAGCTGAACATTGAAGGCTGGGATCAGCCCTGGCGCATGGCCAAAGGTCCCGGAGCCCAAGAGGTCGTAGAGAGAGAGAGAGAGAGAGAGAGAGAGAGAGAGAGAGAGAGAGAGAGAGAGAGAGAGAGAGAGAGAGAGAGAGAGAGAGAGAGAGAGAGAGAGAGAGAGAGAGAGAGAGAGAGAGAGAGAGAGAGAGAGAGAGAGAGAGAGAGAGAGAGAGAGAGAGAGAGAGAGAGAGAGAGAGAGAGAGAGAGAGAGAGAGAGAGAGAGAGAGAGAGAGAGAGAGAGAACTTCATACCAGTGTGCTGCACTCAGCCCTTGACCTGTATCCATGGTGATGCTCTCCAGAGCTCAGGCAGTGGTGGGCTCTGGGAGACCCAATAGGCGGGGTGATGGTGTGTGTGTGTGTGTGTGTGTGTGTGTGTGTGTGTGTGTGTGGGGTACTACTCAGAACACTTGCTCCTGCTCTTCCCAAAATAGACAGCCTACCCCTTTCATCTCTTGGCATGACAGCTCTGATAGCATTTTCCTGACATCCCCCACCCACCATCTCCTGCTTACTGCTTCTTGCCCAGGCTGCTCTCTACACAAGCCCTCAAGTTTAAAACTATCTATGGGAGACACACTTGAAGGGCTTTGACCCATTAGATACTGAGAGAAAATCCAGAAGCAGGCCCTCACCTGTCTGTAAATAGCCAAACCGCTTCTTCTTGACATGCGATAGTAGCATTAGTCCTGACATAGAAGAACTCTTTTCATTTATGAGTGAGAGTATTTTCGTCGTTTTACCTACAGTATATTTCACATTGGTTGTGCACAGAAACGTATTCACCAAATGATTCCCTCTTAGGTGTTTTATGCCAAATAGTTCTCTCTTAAATCTTCTCTCATCGCAACTGCTCACGGGTCACAGATCTGCAGCTGTACGTTAAGTTTCATGTGAATGCTGCTTGTGGTGGCGATACTTTGCCTTTGCCTTTTTTCTGGGCTTCGTTTTGTGGCTTTGAGAAGCTAGTTACTCTGTGAGCTCTGTGGGCTCCATCCAGGAATAGATTTCTGTCATTGAACCGGGCAGCCAATTTCCAGGTGTTGTGGTGACAATGGCCACATGGACCCCCAGCCAGTGCCCCCCACCACACGGTCATCAAGCGCGCACACACACACACACACACACTCACACACACACACACACACACACACTCACACACACACACACACACTCACACAATCGTTATTGTTCTCATTGGTATTGGTATAAGCTGCTCAGCAGATGGACACTAATCTAGGGCATGATTGCACAGGGCACTCCATCCTGTAACTCATACTTACCCAAGCACCTTGATCGTCCAGGGCAGAGGCAATAGAGGAGTGATCATCATGCAAGCAGGAAGGGTCTGCGCCCAATTCCGTTTCCAACTCCAGTCACGTACCCCAAACTGAGGTATCGACAATGTTTACTTGAGGAGTGACATTTGCAACTTTATTTAATTCAGCGAGTCACTGGCTATTGGTTTAACCTTTTCTGGCATGACTATGAGGGCCAACAGGCCTCTGACACTTGGTCTGTCTCGTCGCTTTATTGGTGTTCAATAAACTCACAGGCGCTATTGATGAAGTCATTTTGTGCAATATGAAATTAATTGACTTGAGAGGGCGAACATGTAAGGAGGGACATTTTTTCCACAGAGGATATTTATAGAATATCAAATGAAATGGATGAAAATGCAGCAGCAGTTTGTGGTGTTTCTCAAACATTTAGCATTTAACACACTCTAGATTTGTTTGGCTGTGGGGACATAGATAGACCTATCTACAGTTGGTGGCAGGCTGGAGCCCCTGTGGTATCAGTGTGCTGTGACAGTGACCGATGCTTTAGGGGCCTGTCCGCGTGCACCTCCTGAACACTGAGGATCTATGCCACCACATGGGGAACATTTCACTGGACTAATCTGCTTCTCGGAAGATGTGTGACTGATAGAGGCTGAGGAAGGGAGGATGGAGAAGAGGAGAGGGCTGATAGAGAGTGATAGAGAGAGAGAGAGAAAGAGAGACAGAGAGAGAGATATATACATAGAGAGAGAGAGAGAGAGAGAGAGAGAGAGAGAGAGAGAGAGAGAGAGAGAGAGTAGCAGGGATTATTCACTATGACATCGTAGGAGGGCAGATCGGCCCCACTTGTAATCTGAAGATAATAGCCAAGCAGCTCCTGCACTTCCCTGAAAGTGCTTTACCCTTCACTTTCCCTGCTTGTGTTGTTGCCATACTATAATGTGTTCTCCACAATATGAAACACAGACTGTGACTATGTGGAAAACACTGTGGTCTGCATTTTGTAGCATGTTTTTTTTGTATTTATTTTTTATTTAGGTTATGATATAAGAGTATGATATAAGAGTCCTTACACTTTGTGTGAGACAATGCATGTACTGTATCAGAGGTTTAACAACCATCCTGTTGCTGTCAAATTTAGAGTAGAAGGGCAGAGGAATTATGGGTTGACGATGAAGTTTGTTTACATGCGTCTGCATGAGAAGGTGTTTTATTTCTCCGATTAAATTAATCATATTATGGTTAGGTGATGGAAGTGAATCACGTTTGTTTTGGCACGCAAGGGAATGCAGGGCTGAAATGAAATATTGGGTTCATGAGCAAAATATGAATCAATCAGCGGTGTCATAGATTTTCTCTGACGAGTGGGAGTGTAGTGCAGATTGAATTTCTCTTCATAATTTAGTTTTATTTGCGGTAAATCAAAAGTTGAACATTTGTCTGTTTACTCAGCTTTCACAATCAACATTCTCTGAGCCAGCAGATGTTTGAATATAACGTCTTTGATTTTAGAATGACAGTTGTACAGAGCAGTGAAGGTGCTTACTTCTATTATCAGGGACGTAGCCAGTTCATTTTCAGGGGGGGACACAGGGGGGGGGGGGGGGGACATTTAAATAGGGGGGCCAGTCAAAAGCGAGCAAAATCAAAAATGAAGGCCGCCACCCACCTGTCTCTTCAACATTTAGACTACTAAGTGGAAACAATTACTTTTCTTAAATAGTACATTTAGGCTAGTTCATAGTGTTTTTGTTGGCTACATTAACTCTTTCACCTTGTAAGCAAGGTGCATATGACCTTTTCATTTTGCACTGCCAACATTAAAATCATCATCAACATATGTCATGTGCAATTAGTAAGTTAGTAAGTCATATTAAGCAGGTGCAATGTATTGTGGAAGAATAACACTATTTAAAGCACAATACAGTGACAACGAAATGTATTTGGCATCCAGCCAGATAGTTAATAGATATTGCAATATGTATTACTATTATTTTTTAATAAGGATGATCAATTTGTGAACATTTTTCAGATCACAGACATATCTGCCGATATTGACTTTCTTTTTTAATTAAAATTTGATATTTTCTGAAACTACCTTGAGAAAAATTACAAACAAAGTAACTTCAATTTAAGCAGTTAACATAGAACAACGAAAGTGCAGATTGTAAGCTTTCAAATGTGTCATACATTGAAATCTGAGAATAGATAACATTTACGTAAGAAGATGTGCTTATTTGAATGTTGGTACATCTCAAACCGATAACACACATATGCCCCTTGTCTAAAGCCTGGTACACATATAAGGATTTTCTAAATCATGGATTGAACAGTTTTGATCGTATTGTGTGTGGTGTGCGCTGATATTCCCAATACAGCACACCACATACATAAAGATCTGTCGTTACGACAGTCTAGAGTCTCGTTCCCCAAGCCAGAAATCTCACGTGATCAAACGTGATCTAACATAGTACCCTGCCTGACCTGTACGAGGCAGCCATGTGCGACAGGGCAAATAAAGTGCCGAAGAACGAAAAGAAGAAGTCAGCTCGCTTCTTGATTGGCTACGTTCCATCCACATCACAATCGGACTCGGGAGCAGGGTTGCCAGATCGGATTGACACTTTCCAGCCTAACCACAGTCTAAAACCGCTAATTCCACCCAAAATCTGGCAACCCTGCTCTGGAGTTGTCGGGAGTCGGGAGTTGCCCACACACATGAGGATTTTTGGTCGTAAATATTGAACACGTTTAATATTTACGATTGTCAGCCCGACCATTTTCAGAGCAGATTGTCGGGAGAAATGGACTCTTAACACACCTCACACCACAGGATAATCTTGTAGGATAATCTTTAGAGCCATCCGATAATCGGGCGTTTGCTGTCCTTGGTCGGAAGGGGGAAAATCGGGCCAAAATCGGGCCTTTATGTGTGTACCGGGCTTAAAAGGACCATCCTGACTCCCACTGCCTGATCGCCGACCACATTCACAGACACGCACCCCCAGTCATTCATCCGTAGCTCCGTCATTCATCCCGGTTACTTTCAGTTTTGAATTCCATGACAAAACCATAACTTCCCGGGGGGGTACAATCAAAAATGACACATCCCATTGTTCCTTAGGAAGAGGAGAATCTAGCAGCGTTGCGGGAGAGCTCTGAATCAAAACATACACAAAACAGCTGCTAGCAGACTAGTGCTGAAAACAACTTCGCTATGAACATCTAACTGCATGTTGAGCATATCACAACATGCTAATAAAACATCAACATGCTAAAAACACACAACTACTCATAATTAGATTATCCCACAGCCTTTGCTTTTGAACATGTCCTAAAACGAAAGTTTGTTTACAAGCCAATGTAATCAAAGCCATGTAATCACTTACCCAGTAGCCTATGGCAGACGATAGTTAATCCAATTGTGATGCCCGCTGGTGAAACCACAAACCACCCGCAGAATCTAAGGGGTCGAAAAGTGAAAGTGAAACTTATTGTGTCAACAATATCTGGTTTTCGTTTTTTTTTCATAACACGCAACTTGTTTTAAAGTACAAGTCACAAAGATTGAAATGGTCAATCCGATCGCTTCTCGAATAGTTCACTACGTTTTTACTGATTTTACAGCACTCAACACTCAATGGGCGTTGGGGGGGCACACGAGGGGCCAATCAAATCACAAGGGGGGCGAGTGCCAGCCTGTGATCCCCAGTAGCTCTGCCCCTGTCTATTGATCGCACTCTGTACTGCAATGCTGAGAGGACAGTGAGTGAATCTCAGAGATATGACATTGAATGCCATCTGGGTTTGTTTACATACTGTATGACCATGTTCAATTCGATGTCATAATCATAAATCATTTTAGCCTGCCTCCTACACAGAAAAACAGCTTTATACTATCTTATCCTGAAGTGATTTTGAAAATGTAAGGATACTGGGTGGTAGAATGCACATATCTAGGAAAAGTCATGAAAGGAGGGTCCTGAAATTTGATCGAGTGCAAAAATTACTCACAGGGGTCACGGTCATGGATTTTACTTTAAGCTTATAATTCTCCAATTAAGTAAGTATAGGCTATTAAGAAATGCTGAATTGTGATGCATTGCCTCAATCCATCATTTTTTAAATGGAAATCCCCAAGAAGGAATGAAATCAAGTCTCAGTCGACAAATAGGGGAACAAAGCCATAGCAATGAAGGTGATGTGCCTCAGTGACATTTTTCACCACTGGGAATGAATGCTTAAGGGAAGAAATTCCTATTTTGTTCAAAGCTGTCAGCTGTGCTTGCAAAAAATATGACAATTCAATTATTCATGAAACAATCTATAGATACAGGTGACACCACACACTTAAGGCCACCCATTGCTTTATACTGCATGCGTAATTTTCTTAGCTGAGTGATTATCAGAGATGAAGACTAAACAATGTACAATGTACAATATACCAACAGCAGCTGGTGAAACTGGGATACACGTTGAAAAGTATTTACATTTTTCAGAATAGAAATACATTTCAACGTTGCTGAAAAGAGTCCAGGGAAAACTGTTGCGCCTTGCTGTGTCCTGTTTCTTCCAATGAATAGTTGCAGGTGCGGTAGTTTAGAAAAATAATGAGACAGTGAGAGTAGAGGAACTCGCACACTGCATACACTTTAAGGAAAACTCCTTAGACAAATAGTGCAAGGTACGGGACAAACGTTTCGGTCATACGACCATCAGCAGTGTTATGGTCTGATGGTCGTATGACCGAAATGTTTGTCCTGCACCTTGCACTTTTTGCACCTGAGCACTTAGCACTTTATGTAAGAGCATGACAAAATAAAGAAATCTCTGTCTAAGGAGTTTTCCTTAAAGTTTATGCAGTGTGCGAGTTCCTCTACTCTCACTGCAACGTTGCTGAAAATCAATGACACACTCGCAAGTCAAGCCAAAATATTGCAATGCAATGGATTCAGTGAGTAATCCTCACGGTGAGTGTTACCTAGTGGGGAATACTCATCCAATCCATTGCATTGCAATGTTTTGGCTTGACTAGCGAGTGTGTCATTGATTGGCATTTAAGGTGGTTAACATTTATTTAAATGTTTCTGAATAAATGTCTGAACATTTTGGTTGGTTGCCGACTTGTTCCTGGTTTCACTAGCTGCTGTCACATAAGATGATATATACCAACAGTAGATATTTGACCATGCTACATTATGCAGTGTACTGTTCAAACAGTCAGCATGTCTCATGGAGGTCATCATGCAGTGAATAGAATACTGCTGTATGTCTGGACTTCAATCATACAGTACACCCTGCCCAGATGCACACGTGTGCACACACACACACACACGCATGCACGCACGCACACACCTTTAGTGCCGTTTAACATTTTCTTTACCTCTGTGATATTGGGATATTAAGCAGGTTGAGATGCAGTAGAATTGTATTGTGTGTGTGTGTGTGTGTGTGTGTGTGTGTGTGTGTGTTTGCGTGCGTGCATGCGTGCGTGCGTGCGTGCGTGTGTGTGTGTGTGTGTGTTTGCGTGCGTGCGTGCGTGCGTGTGGGTGTGTGTGTGTGTGTGTGTGTGTGTGTGTGTGTGTGTGTGTGTGTGTGTGTGGGTGTGTGTGTGGAGACTGCACATCCCACAATGCTTCTGTAATGTCAGTTGCCCCGAGGGTGCAATAACTGTTTATTACTGCAAACCCTATGATCCCTCCCCCCCTCTATTTCATGCTAACTGTTATTGAAAACACCCAGCCCTACCATAGACCATACCTGAGCTGCATACTACTTGTCTGTCTGTTCACATTTACTCTCTGGTAAGATCTGTATGCAGCTAAGATCCTCTTGCAATCTAATATCAGATTAGGAGAAATTGTTTGAACAAGATCTCATTTGTCTTTATAGCCCATGTTGCCTTGAAGCAAGTCTTTTTTCATCCGTTTTAGAGTGGTAATGGAGGGGAAATAAATAGGAAATAGAATGAAAGTTTGGCTTGAGAGTGCTAATACAGGAAGGAGATATGAGTTTGAGAGCAGTTGCCTTTATTGTTAGCTGTGAGGGGAAGTTTAGGAGACAAAATGTGCCAGGATCTCAAAAAGGTACATGTAATGGAGGAAAGCTGTCTGAAGAAAGCTCCAGAGGTAGCCTACTGTATGTATTCTGATGGCGGTGGCAGTTCATGTGTGACTCAGTGAGGGACCTGTCACCCCTGTCACACACTGTGAAGTGGCTAGAGAAACCCACTGTGACAGCATGGCTAGAACTGAATGGTAACGTGGCAAAGGCTGTATCTGCGGTACAGTCAGTGCATGTCTCTGTTTGTTTTTGACGTGAATATTAAAAGATTGTTTCACACCCCATCATACTGCTGAATACAAGCAACACTATTTTGTTCATTTCCTAATAATTTATAATCATTTACCTGTACCTTGTCAAGCTCATACAATACTTGTGCAATGATGAGGTGTGTGTGTGTGTGTGTGTGTGTGTGTGTGTGTGTGTGTGTGTGTGTGTGTGTGTGTGTGTGTGTGTGTGTGTGTGTGTGAACTGGCGGGCAGCACCAGCTGATCGGGCAGATGGCTGGTGTCGGTCGTGGGGGTGAGGTGTTTGATGAGTGGAAATTGCTGAGTTTAATTACTTGTCAAGTGAGTTGCCTGGGCAATAGCTAAAGGGGACTCATATGTCCTGTGTGCCTGAGGGACTGCCTCACTAGTCAGGCCAGGCTGGGCGAACCAGCCAGCACAGCTGTAGTTCCCAGCTCACTAACCAGGCACTGACGTTCAGCCCAACACCCCTATTTGTTGATCAAGTGATGATGTATCTAGATGACCGTTACCAAATCCAATTATACTAACCAATGTCTGTTTTGACAGGCGTCATATTATACTGTACAGTAGGTTTTTGGGGGGTCACACTGACTTCCTTTTGATCATGTCAGGTCTTGGTTCAGTGTGCTGTAAAGTATGTTAAATAACGTTCCTGTCCCTGTCCTCTCTCTGCAGTGTGCGCCGGCACGGAGAACAAGCTGAGCACCCTGTCGGATCTGGAGCAGCAGTACCGCACCCTGCGTAAATACTACGACAACTGTGAGGTGGTGATGGGGAACCTGGAGATCACCAGCATAGACCGCAGCCGAGACCTCTCTTTCCTCAGAGTAAGCGCTGATAATCAGCCCGGAATTTTTTTTATGTTTATGTTTATTTAATTTTATTCCCCACACATTTCGAAGGTACATAGTTGACGGAGAACACAATAAATTAACAGTGCCGGAGGAGGCAAGAAACCCCAAAAGGCTTATGTGGCGCATCCACCTAATAATCGCCAAGAATGTTGTAAAGAACACAAAAAATAACATGCAGAAAAATAACATAAGTACATAAGAGAGATGGCAAACTAGTAATAATAATAATAATAATGCCAAAATATGAATCAAACAGCAATACCAAAGTAAAAAAAGAAAATGTGAATGTGTGATTATGTGGTGATGTGGTGTATGTGTGGATAATTCCCTTCTGACTTTGTTCATTTCCCGGTGTATGTGGTTATGAAACATTCTGTACCGTAGCTCAGTGTATTACATGTGCTGTTATTTCATGCACATACTTTACTTTACTTTTTACTTTTATTTATTTGTATAGCACTTATTAAGACAGCAGTCACAAAGTGCTTCACAGTACATTTGGTAGAATATTGCATAACACAGCAAATAAACAGTCAGCGTAATTCATAAAAATATAAACAAGCACTTCACACAAGTAATAAAACAAATGATAAAATTAACGAATTATAAAATGATAAAATCAATACAAATATCAGAAGTAAAAAGAGAAAATAACTTTAAAAAAAAATGCCATCCTATATAAGTGGGTTTTTAAAAGTTTTTTAAAAAGTGGTACAGACCCAGCTAACCTGACAGTGAGGGGGAGGCGATTCCATAATGTTGGAGCTACAACAGTAAAAGCACGGCCACCATTTGTTTTGAGCCTGGACGGTGGGACAATTAAAAGCCGTCGGTCAGACGATCTAAGAGATCTAGGCACAATGTATTGTATTAAAAGATCGGAAATATAGGAGGGTGCCATGCCATGGAGGGCCTTAAAGGTGATCAGGAGGATTTTGAATTGTATTCTAAAACGTACGGGAAGCCAATGTAAGTGGGCTAGAATGGGGGTAATATCCTCTCTTCGTTTGGTGTATGTCAAAAGCCTCGCAGCTCCGTTCTGAACTAGTTGGAGTCGAGCAATTGCGGAATCACTTAAGCAGGGGAGAATGTAGTTACAGTAATCCAAACGGGACGAGATAAAAGCATGGATGATTTGCTCTATAATATTCTTTGGCAGTGCTGATCTGATTTTGGCAATGTTTCTGAGTTGGAAAAAACAAGACTGAACCAATTTCTTGATGTGATGGTCGAAGTTCAGATTTTGGTCAAACACAACACCAAGATTTCTAGCAGAAGGTTTTAAATGTTTTGCTAAGTTCCCGAGATATGGACTGATAATCTTTGCAGTTTGGTCTGGCCCAAAAACGTTCCGTTTTGTCGGTATCTAGACGTAAAAAGTTCTGTGACATCCAATCTTTAATAGCAGTGAGACAACACTGTAGAGTATCCTCATTTTTAAGCTTGTCGGATTTAAAAGAAACATAAATCTGGGTGTCATCTGCATAGCAATGGTAGGATACAGTCTTATATTGACAGATAATATGACCAAGGGGGAGCATATACAGACTGAACAAGATGGGACCGAGGATTGAACCTTGTGGGACCCCACACAGCATATGAGTTGATGGTGAGACAAAATCATCAATAGTCACCCTAAACGATCTCTCTGTAAGATATGAGGAAAGCCATCTGAGGGCAGTTCCATCTATGCCGACCCAATGCTTTAGTCTATCCAGCAGGATGGTTTGATCAACTGTGTCAAAGGCGGCAGACAAATCCAACAACATTAGAATGGAGTGATGACCAGAGTCTGTATTCATAAGGCAGGGGGTAGTGGTGGTCTAGTGGATAGTGAGTTGGACTTGTGATCGGAAGGTTGTGAGTTCAAATCCCGCCTGAAGCCACACCACTACTAGTGTGCCCTTGGGTAAGGCACTTAGCCCTCAGTTACTCCAGGGGGAATGTCCCTGTAATTCGTAATTGTAAGTCGCTTTGGATAAAAGCGTCTGCTAAATGGCAAAATTATTAAAATAAAAATTATTATTAAATTATTAAATTATTATAAGAATGTCGTTAGTGACTTTCAACAAAGCAGTTCCAGTGCTTTGCAGCCTACGAAACCCAGATTGAAATGGGTCGAGAATGTCATTTGTTTCCACTATTTCCAGAAGTTGTTTAGCAACTGCCTTTTCAATTAATTTTGAGACAAAGGGTAGTTTTGAGATTGGCCTATAATTTTGGGGGAGTGTTGGATCAAGAGTAGGTTTCTTCAGAAGGGGCTGAATACAGGCTTGTTTGAAATAATCTGGGAGGACAGAGACTCATTAACAATGGAGAGAAGACATGGGGCAATTACTTTTAATACCTCTTTGAAGAATCTGGGGGGTATAGTGTCAAGGCCACAAGAGGATAGGTGCATATGTGACACAATGTCAAGCAAATTATCCATACAATACAACATACAGTACAGTATTGTAGATACTGCCGCACACTAACTTTGTAATAATGATACTGTGTCAGTGTCTCTTATGCTAAAAGTAACTGATAAGTTCAGTATTCCATGAACTTTCCAAGATGACTATGAGTATCCATTTGACCTTGTTGATCAGAACCTAATCACACCATATTCTATCAGATATGTTCTGAGCAATCAACAGTGAGATTAGACCCTGCATCCCCAATGAGTTTAGCCCTAATCACGTCCCTCCCCATGTGCTCTTCAGCTCTGAGCAGTTACCCCTTTGATTGTCTCCATGTTCTCTGTAGACTGGTGTGAGACATAATGGGATGTGTCAGAGTGTTTTAATCACTCCTATTCAACACAATCCATATCCTCTTTGATTAAAGGCCTATCAAGGATAACTGGACTGAGAATCACAATATGTTAGTGAGAATGCTGAGAGGCGAGTTTGAGGTAGAGAGAGATGAACAAAGCAATATATACGTACCGTATAGAGCGAGCGGTTTTAGAACAATGTCTGTAATCTATCAGAGACCTGGGGTGGAGAATGGGATTGCTTACATGAACACATGCACGCTCACGCACGCCCACACGAACGCATGAATGTGCGCGTGCACTCACACGCACGCGCGCGCGCACACACACACACACACACACACACACACACACACACACACACACGTCAGGGTCTGTGACAGCCCCCACCCTCTAAGGCCCAGAGAAATAATGATGGGGTAATGAGAGGTCAGGGGAAAGCCAGCGAGCTGGTGTACAGGAATCACTGGAGGAAGAAAAAACAGCCTGGGATTCTGTGTGTTCAGCTGCTACCGCTGACCTCTCCTGCCCTACCGCTCAGGCACATCACCCAAGGCACGTTCCCTGCTCTAATACCACCAACCACCTCCAATTGATTCCATTCCATTTGGGGGAATCTGGGCCACAGACTGTATTAAAGTGTGTATTGCAGTGGGGTTTGTGTGGTCAGTCTGTAAGCGCTCTAGGAAATAGTCTAAGGGATGTAACGGAATGGATTCCATTGTCATGTTACAGTACATGAAGCACTGTCTGGCCTGCAGTCATGTGGGTGGAGTAGCAGTTAAATGAGCCTTGTTCAAGACAATAAGCAGGTGAAGTGCCATCATGTGTGCTGAAATTCTAATTTATTTATTTTATAAATACATTATTATTCAAATTCCATTCTGTAAATTCAGGAAGGGATCTGAGTTCATAATTCAAAAATGAATGATCATAATTCATGAGTTCATAAATGTTAAGTTAATAAAAGTAAAAAAAAAAAAAACGTTAATTTCTGCATCAGAGGCCTCCTCCTAATTTCCTATAGCTGGGTCTTACAGGGTTATAGTATATCAGTGTGTTATGAAGTCCCATCAGTGACATGGAGGACTGTGGAGGCAAGATTTGTATGTTATCATTCTTGGTTTTGTTTGTTTGCTCTCTTTACCCCAAACTACGGTATTTGTCAAGTTTAGTTACCGCAGTAAAAGCTAACAGGGGGGGTTATAGCCTATTGGATGTCGTACCAGAGGTTTAGTGGGAGGTCATGTCAGATGTTGAAACATTGGCCCTATTGTGTAAAAAGCATTGTGGCCCAGAAGAACCGACCAGGGCGCAGGCAATGCTGGAAAACAACACAGAGGCATTTAAACCCTCTATATTCCACTAAACAATGCTGACAACTATATCGCCTTACACCCCCGTGACAAAAAACAAAACACCTAAAGTGCATGCAGAGAAGAGTGATGTAGAGTGCAGTATTACCATTGGCCCCCCGCCGTGGTAATAGACCCATGGGACACTGGGTAAGGGCGGAGGCAGTGCTGCACAAGAACAAGTATGATTATAGCTCAACTCTGCAGAAGCAGGTTCTACCGGGCCAGAACAATCATCTGCTGCAGCTAGCGACCTATCCAACTCTCCGGGGGGTGAACAACAGTGTAGTCTTCACTAGCTGAGAGAGGGTTGTAGGGCCTGAGTTACAGGCCTCTAGACAGGGCAGGTTACTGCCTTACATGACCACCTAGGCTGCTCGTTTACAAAATGGCTCCCCGTGGCGACATGTGTGCCAGGTCCTCCAGATTCTTAAAGACTCACAATTAATGAGGGTTAATTGAACATGCTAATGGGGAACACAGGGTGCCAAACAGCTAGGGAGCAGACCAAGGTACGGTGTGTATTTTTGGGAAGATTACTATTATTTTAAAAGCACATTAATAACATGCGTCCCTGGGGCTTCTGCGTCGGAGGAGGAAAACTTCACCTTGAGGTGGAGGAGAGGGAGGAGGGGGGGAGAAACAAGCTAGCTAGCAGCTTCCTGGCTGTCTCATGGGTGATTGAAACTGATGCTTCTGCTCTGCCTTCCTTTTAAAGATAGCCAAAGATTGATGGCTGCCTCCCAGAGCTCAGAACAGCTTTAGCAGTAAATTGAGTCCATCTTCTAAACTGCCTCCACGGCTGATGAATCAAGTCCCCCCAATGTGATTAATAACTGTATTTCTGCTGCAAAGTATTTTTTGGTACATATCTATTGGATCTGCATTTTTGGTGAATGTACGTTTGCACACACATGTATGAAATCTTGCATCCTGTGCATTGAATTTGCTGGTTGTAAAGACGATGAGTCATACTCATCACTATACATTTTAGCATAACATAATTTCCATTCCTTATGGTTTAACCAGTCTTATGAATATGGCATTATGGACAAATACATCCGAGAAGGCTTCCACCATTCTCTGATGTCATGTC
>NC_137677.1:46075992-46085992 GCF_963989245.1 Nansenia antarctica
GGTTGGTCCAGCTATCAAGCATGGAAGTGAGAGGAACTCTGCTGTGCCACTACTTCTCCGGCTCCTAGTAGCTTTGAGTTTTTATGCTACAGGGTGTTTTCAAATGTTAGACAGGGATCTTTTTGGAGTTCACAAGTCCACAGTCTGCAGAATTGTCAGCAGAGTGTCAAAGGTATATAATAATATACAATGCCATCTACTGCATCACGCATCTACATTTACCACCCATCAATCACCCGTCAAAAACTCTGTCAACCAAGAACTACGAAATGTGGGCTGGGCTATGGCCCCGATGTTTCAAGATCCAAACAACAGCTCTGTGTCAAAGTGTATAATAATAATAATAAAATAAAAAAACTGACAGATGGGGAGTCTTCAGGCGAGATAGCTACGGTGCATCCCGAAGAGATGGGTCTTCAGTCTACAACGGAAGACAGGGAGCGACTGCAGTCCTGAGAGCGGTGGGGAACTCGTCCCACCAGCGGGGTGGCGGGACGATGAGAAGCTGTGACCGGGCAGCATGACCGGGTGCCAGTTGGCCAGCAGAGGTGGAGGAGTGGAGTGTACAGGCAGGTGTATGGAGGCTGATCATTGCCTGCATGTAGGAAGGGGCAGTTCCCTTTGCTGCCGGTTAGGCGAGCACAAGGGTCTTAACCTAATGCAAGCTGCAATTGGGAGCCAGTGAAGGGCGCTGAGGAAAGGGGACAATTTGGGGAGGTTGAACACCAGACGGCCGGTAGCATTCTGGATGAGCTGCAGAGCTCATTGATACATTTGATAAGTAAGTAAGTAAGCTAGCTAGCTATGATTTCTCACAAGATGCGACTCAATGCGTTTTACATACTGACAGAGCCGCAAGCAGGCAAAAGTAAAAACCTGTACACTGTGTAGCCAGGAAAATTCCCTTGCAGCCCTCTACTCATATAGCGACTACTACCAGTTTGCCTACCAGCACCCAACGGCGGACCCCAAACACCCACACACCCAACCCGCCCCACCACCAGCACACTCGGTCCAGCCAAGCAAGCACAGACCATAATAGCCCCGCACCAGGCTAGCCAAGCAGGTGCCCCAGTGGTGGAACAGACTAGGCACACGGGGCGGCCGGGGGCCCCACAGGTCCTGGTACTTCAGCACCCAGGTACTCTTTCCTGACAATAGAGAATCTCAAGCGCAGTTATGATGCAACAACACAACAACAATAACAGCAATACAACCTGGTGGTGGTCCAGGTACAGCCTGGTGCCGGTTCTGGTACTGGTCTAGGTGCTACTGGCAGCTATCAGTACCCCATCAGCACCCAAGTCCTCTTTCCCGTCAACACAAAATCTCAAGTGCAAGTATGGTGTAACAGCACAGTAAACCTAGTTCTAGGTCTCCCTTAGTTTCAAAAGGCGACATTGAATAAGTAGGTTTTGAGGTCTCGCTTAAAGATTTCCTGAGTTTTAAACCTCAGGCTCTCAGGTAGGGTGGTCCACAATCTTGGAGCATATATGCTAAAAGCTGATCCTCCAAATCTCTTGGTCCTGGCTTCTGGTACTATCAGAAGTTCTGTGCCACTAGACCAGGGGTCGGCAACCCAAAATGTTGAAAGAGCCATATTGGACCCAAAAAACTAAAAACAAATCTGTCTGGAGCCGCCAAAAATTAAAAGCCTTATATAAGCCTTATAATGAAGGCAACACATGCTGTAAGTGTCTATATTAGCTATATTAGCCTACTATCAAAATGACTAAGTAGGCTACAAATACATAATTGTATTACAACCGAATGCAAACGTATTGTGCTTTACAAAAGTGAAACACTAGGTTAGTGTAAAGGGGGTCTGCGGGTTCTCCCCCACAATTTTCTTTACAGAGATGCAATTTTGTGTATTCTGGTGCCTTTTAACAGGTGGGTTGATACTTTTATCTGTAACGTTTACAAATTACTTGTGAAATTAGCATGCTAGCAGCTGTTTTAATATAAAATGGCCATGCCAAGATAAAAGCTATAGCTGACTAGTGAGCCCGCATCAACCGTAATGCTATTCAAGTGTGAGACGCTATCTTTCATTTATTTAACGGCATATTAATTTAGCCTACATCTTGAATTTGTTTACATTTCGTCTGAATCCAAGATGGCCGGACACTGAAAATAAATTAATTCTACTTTAATCTTGGTTTAAACAGGTTGAACTAATCCAGGATTAAAATTAAGATATGCAGTGCGTCTCTGATTAATGTTAAACCTAGTTTAAACCTAGATTTACTAATCCTAGATTAAGCCTAAACCAGGATTTATTTCATCCATGTTGGTGCAATATACAAGATATCATCATTCCACTCTACAACACACTCCAAACCCATGCTTGATAGTCTCTCAGCCAGAGGAAGTGAGTGAGAGAGAGACATGCACATACACTCACAGAGAGACACATTCTCACTCAGAGAGGGACGAGTGGCACTGCTTATCACAGAAGAACACCGGCTTGTGAATAAAAGGCTGTGGCAGAACCGATCAAACAGAACACAATGGCCCACCCAGCTCTGCACTCAGCCCCAGCCTCTCCATGCCATATTTCACTTCCCCCAACACGGACAAAAGGTGAATGATAGGGAAGGAGAAGTTTTCACAGGCAAATTGAAATCAATTTCAACAAAAGCTTCCTCTGCCTAGGCCTTTCAGGGATGATCTGTGTCAGGCTAAAGGCTGACTACAATAGCTGAATGCCCCGGCCATGCTCTTCATTAGCCAGCCGCACTGTGATAACAGCACTGTGTCAGAACAGACACCAGATAGTCTCCTCCTCTTTATTCTTTCTGTCTATGCATTCACTCTGGGAGGAGACTTAGATGTGATAAAGAGGCACGAGACTGCGGAGGCCTGGAGCATTCTGTGTGTATGTGCGGCATGTCTTGGGCTTGTGTCTGCGTCTGTTTCTAGGACTGTAGATGGACGGAGAGAGCGTAGGGGTCTTTGTCTTCCGAGTCCGCCTCTGTCCAGTGGTCTTTCCTCGTTGTGGCAGCTTCATGGGGCGTACCAAATTGACTGACCATGTCCACAATGGAATCTGGAAATGGATCTGGTTCCCCCCTCTCTCAGAGTCAAGGACTGAGTCTATCTCTCTGTCTCTGTCTCTGTGTGTCTCTGTCGCTGTGTGTCTCTGTCTCTGTATGTCTCTGTCTCTGTCTCTGTCTGTCTCTCCTTGCTTATTCTCTTTCACACATACTTCTCTCTCTCTCTCTCTCACTCTGCTCTCTCTTTCTCTCTCGTTCTCTCTCGTTCTCGCTCTCTCTCACCTTTGTTACATTGTGAGGGCCACAGAATTTGAATTAGACTGCACGCTATTTGAATGCAACTTTGCTCATTGCAACCTCAAAGACCAGATGAGGCCCAGAGGGAAGCTATGAAGGACAAAATAGATAAACATTGGAAATGAAGAATAATTTTGTGGTGAAAGGAGGGAGGGCCTAACAGCTGGGACATGGAGCATAATTTGATATGAATGCTTGTGCACCACATCTAGAATGCTTGGCCAGGCTGCATGGATGTGATTGCGGTTGCCAACGGTGATGGAGGATCCATCTTGTTTTGGTGTGTGTGTGTGTGTGTGCGCGCATGTGTGTTTGTGTACGCATGTGTGCGTGTGTGTACGCATGTGTGTGCGTGTGTGCACGTGTGTGTGCTTGTGGGTGTGCGTGTGTGCACGCATGTGTGTGTGCGTGTGTGTATGCGTGTGTGCGTGTGTGTACGTGTGTGTGTGTGTGTGTGTGTGCCCCTGACGCTCCTCTGTTTTTATTACTGTGGGTTCCTTGAGGGTGCATGAATGGTCTTCATGCTGCCTAGTTGTAATTATGATTGGTGGGATCCAGTGTCTTAGTATGACCTTGGTTTAAAGAAGAGAGGCATCAGAGGGGGGTGTGTTTGTCTTGTCTCAGATAGGAGATGGGGTGAAAAAAGAAAAAAAAATAGATTACTCCCAAGAAACGTTTACATTGAACACAACAGCTTGCATTGAGGCTCGCATGCGTTTTGTGGTTGTAGTTCCTAAGGTTAATAAGGATGGGCTTATTATCTTCCATTTTATTGTACACTACCCAGAATACCTTGCAACCCCCTCACCAGCATCCTTTGTGTTTTCTTGTCCCCTCAGTGTTTTTCTCCCCCTCTCCTACCTCAGCTCCTTGCTCCCCCTCTCACGAGCTAACTAGTCACTGTTTAAATAAAAACTCATTAGGATTACATAGCCATTTAGCTAAGTGACATTGTGTGTAATTGTACCATCCATCAATTCCTGTGTAATAACACACTCGGAGGAGCTAAATGTTGATTAGCCCTCGGCCAATTTCACTTGTGGCTGAAAATAATGACTGGGGAAAGGGCTGAGGGCTAAAGTGTTGATTGCCCTCCGATGGAGCGGTCAAAGGCGATGACCCACGGAGGCCAAATTAACTTCAGGAACTAACACATTGTCGCTAAACTCGGAGGGCTGAGCAGTCACCAACACATTACCAGACAGAGCCCCGTCCTCCCCTACGCCCATCATCTCTCTCTTTCTCTTTTGGTGATCTATCTCTCTCTCCCTCTATCTTACTCTCTCTATGTCTCTCGCTCTCTTGTCTTAGTTTAAGTTTTCCTATCCTTTCAACTTTCTATTGTAATTCTCCCCTCTCCCCCCCCCCCTCCTCCTTTTTCTCTCCCCTTCGTTTGTTTCTCATTTCTTCCTCTGGGTTAATATGGCTGAACTTGGTTGTGAGCACTGTGATTGTGTTTTGTTATTGCTTAATAAAGACAACGAGGGCAGCACTCATTCCCCGTTCTCTCCCTGGCCTCTCCTCTTTCCTTCATTGCGACCCCCTGAAATCCAATCGCCTGGCTGTAATTACCAATAGAACCAGGGATGGGAGCAGTCATTAATCAAGGCAACCAAAGCATGGAGATTGTCCTGCTCAGCGGCCCAAACCCAGACCTGTATTTGAGTATTAAAAAATACTTTATACGCACCCCCCCCCCCCCCCCCCCCCCCCCCGCCACATTGTTTGCATTCAACACCTTTTACCACTCCTTGGACAGTACATGGACAGTACCCCGAGGTCTTTGGTAACTGGATCTCAATGGTACCAGAATGAGTCTGTCTCCTCTGCTCCCATTACCTCAGCTCTATCCTCATGTTCTTATTCATGCACCAGTCTCCTCATGCTTCTCTTTTAATCCCTTCAGTTCAGCCATTGATTTTATTCTCTCTAGTCTTTTTTTTAAAGAATCTACCTATGCCCTCCTGCCTGGTCTCTATCAAAGCAGGCTATTATAATTACTTACTTATTTAACATGTGTGCCTTTTGTCTTTGCGCCAGCACACTGTGTGGCTGATAGCTCCTTTGATTTGTGGGTAGGGGCGTGATTTGTTAAGCTTACGGGGTAATGAATGGGGTTATAATTGAGATGGAAAATGCAGCCGACCCTCTTGACTCCGTTGACGAACATTCTCTGTTATTCGTCTCTCCGCCATGCAGAAGTAACATGCATACATCGTCTGTGGAAAGTTTAAATGGTACGCCTCCTTTGAAAAACAGACTTTCTGGAGACAATAGCCACCCGGGGGCTGGGGAGAAGATGAAGAGCTTTTTCAAAGCTAGCCTTTTCTTTCTCAGAGTAGATGAGACAGAGTAATTTAATTGCTCATCAGCTAATGATACTTTTTTATAGTGTTAATATCCCTCACCCTGACAGGTTAATAGATAAGAGTAGAGGGCTTTCACCCAGTGGAGGGAGGGAGAGAGAGAGCGATAGAGAGATAGAGAGAGAAAAACAAAGAAAGAGAAAGAGAGACTGTTAGTGTAATTACAGCTCTTTACCAGCCATACTGGCACATCGTCATCGTTTCATAAATAGACTGATGGCTGATAATTACACCCATTTTTCTCCCAACATGAATATTTGTGAAAAGAAAATGACTCTGCCTCTGTTTCTCTTTTATTCAAAATGGGGTAGAATCCAAAGAGAGTGAGAGAGAGAGAGAGAGAGAGAGAGAGAGAGAGAGAGAGAGAGAGAGAGAGAGAGAGAGAGAGAGAGCACGGGAGAGGGAGAGGGAGAGAGAACTGGTTGTTTTTGTCCCAGTCAGTGCAGTGTGCGCTGAGTGAGGAAGGTTAGAAAGAAAGAAAGAAAGAAAGAGAGAGAGAGAGAAAGAGAGAGAGAGACCTACTGTAGGCTGTAAATCGAGACGAGTCACCTCGTCAGTCTGACAGCACTGCAACCTTTAGAAGATTTGATGATAATGCATGGGAGCCGGGCGGTGGACATGAAGCTGTTATTTACTGCCTGGCCTGGAGTGCTTTTCTCAGCACGCATTGTAAATCCAGCCCAGGGGACAGTAAGGCCCTGTGTTAAACGCTAATGCTCTACTACACCACCTCACATCACAGGGGCCTTGTAGGAGCCCTCCCGGGACTCATCAAAGACCCCTGTAATGCCTGCCGATTACACCATGCCTATCAAAGCCACCAACAGTCAGGGCAGGACATACTCAAACACCTCCAGAGGCCATGCACTGCTAATGTTTACGCAGCAGAATCGCAACCACACACGCACACCACACACACACACACACACACACACACACACACACACACACACACACACACACACACACACACACACACACACACACACACACCAGTTGATTCAAACTATTCAGTTGGACTGTTTAGTGATGTGATGCACACATGGGAAATAAGGGGATTTCAGTATCAGAATATTTGAGATTATTTTATCTGATTATTTGGTCACTGAAGGTTACTGATTTTACATGTTTAACGTCTTTTGAAATCTGCAAATATTGGTATGTTTTCCCCAAATAGGCTACCTTACATTACCTTAGGTCTCGCCCGTCATTGCAAGTGAATCATGTGGCAAAATGATACTTAGTTTGCACTGACAGTCAAATAATTTGAAAGCACTCTAATTCTGCTGAGGAACGTCGCCTTCTTAATGCAACATGTTTGTTAGCGTGAGAGGCTGATGGGTTGCTTGCCAAAGTACATTCCTTGGGCTCTGTGCCACACTGCTGTTGCTTGTGTCTACTCTATCAGGCCAGCCAACTGGGTCAGGGATCTGATTTCTCCAGCCCCCCTGGTGACAGATAGCTCTTTCTTCTCCATGGTCTCCATCTTTCTCCTCCTCCATAAGTGGGACTCATAGATAATTCTGTTATGACACTAGCCCAAATCCTCCCCCCATTGGATCTACACCGAGCCAGGGACTTAAACATCACTTTAACCAATGCCTGCAATCCAGTCCCTCCAGCCCCTCCAGTCCCTCCTGCACTACTGTCCCATCTCAGTCACTACCCTTTGTGGCTCTAGTGTCCCCCAGGCCGTGACATGGGGGGGAGATAAATCCAGACAGGGAGCCGACCAGTGTCCAACACTGCTGCCCTCCCAAATGTATAGAGCAGGGAGGCTCATCAACCTTTATTAGGTAATAATGCTGTTACGGCCATTAAGTATGGCCTGGCTCCCCTGGCGGTAGCCTAACAGCCCCACTGTGATGGTAACAGAGGCTAAAGGTGCAGCCTGACCTGTAGCTCAGCGTGATCTGACACCCCCGCGTCAAAGTGTCACCAGAGGAATGGGATTGTAATTAGCTAGTGAAACCTCATGCCGTGCACTCAGCTCATTCAACATACTGTATATCCACAGTGCGTTGTCCTTTCCCTATTTCCTAAATCTAAAGGAAATGTATCCAGTGAAATAGGTTCTGGATGTACTATAGGAAAGGCCTGCGGATGCTGTTAGATTGCCATGGTGAAATAAGGAGTGTATGTGTGTGTGTGGGGGGATGGGGGGGGGGGGGGGTTCTGGACACTGCCCTTCAGCTGGATGTATTGTTTTTTTCTGTTTGTTATGCATGGAAGAGAAGTGAACAGGATGATACATGTCACGAAAATCCACAGCAGCACAAATATACTCACTCTGCTCCTTTCCTACCGTTTGTCAACCACTAACATTTAATGAGATTGAACTGAAGGCAATTAAATGTATTTATTCATTTGTATTATTTGTTAATTATTATATTGTTTTTTTTGTTGTTGTTGTTTTTTTTCTGCAGTAGAGTGTGGGGTGTGTGCTTGTTCGAGAGCTTGTTCTGTTCGAAGAAGATAAACTGTAATTATGATAGATAGCACATTATAAGCACCGTGATGGCCTGCTCTGATACAGCCACCTCAGATCAACTCTACTGAGGGTTGAGGGGAATGAAGCGGGGCTTCATTTTAGAGCAATGAACGTGACAGGTTTAACTGAAAGGAACAAGAAAGAATGTAGTGATGTCACCTTGGTTATGGATATGTAAATTGTTTTATAGAAATGGAGAGGGGAAACGAGTTTTCAGCAGGGGTCATTGGCGATATAATTTCTCTCAGAAGTGTGGTATTATACAGTACAGTACATTATTATGAGATGACAAGCTAGGAGGGGGCAGGGATTATCTCAGGGCTGGAGTTTCATGTAGATATGTTCTTTGAAGGACAGGTCACCATTGTGACAGTCACGCAAACCAGTAAGATGCTGTGTGTAGGGCTCACAAAAAAAAACATGAATTGTCTCAATTGCTAATCAGATACGTTGTCAGTTCCTTCAAATAGTATCTGGCTTCTTTGTTTATCATCATTGCTATTTATAATATATTATATTAAGTATCATCCACATAGTAAATTCAGACTGGCATCAGCTCCAGAGAGACCTCCTGAGAGTGGTGGACAATACTGTCTCTCTCTCTCTCTCTCTCTCTCTCTCTCTCTCTCTCTCTCTCTCTCTCTCTCTCTCTCTCTCTCTCTCTCTCTCTCTCTCTCTCTCTCTCTCTCTCTCTCTCTCTCAGTGTTTTGTCTCAGGCCATGGCCATACACACACATCTCTCCCATCGTTTCTTGAATGGATTTATTAGAGGCGATATTGTAGTTGATCTCTACAGGGAAAATCCATTCAGACACAATCAGTGATAAGTGACTCTCCAATTACAGCTTTATGTTCCACCAACAGTGGAACATAAGTGGTGTCTCTCCCGTGGGCCTGCACTTATATTCGATGTAACACAACCTTGCAATGTCGTTGAAAGTCAACAATGATTGCGTTTTTGACAGCTGCAACAATGGTTGAGTGTTATCAGATGATACGATGAACAACATTAATACACTGAGATGCATCTG
The DNA here is from genome assembly GCF_963989245.1 of Nansenia antarctica. Classification (NCBI taxonomy): domain Eukaryota; kingdom Metazoa; phylum Chordata; class Actinopteri; order Argentiniformes; family Microstomatidae; genus Nansenia; species Nansenia antarctica. The sequence continues at coordinate 46,085,177 of NC_137677.1, forward strand.
AAAAAAGAAGAAAAAAAATCCTTTGAATGTTACTCCGTTTACCTCTGACCTTCAACCTCCTCCAAGAGGAACTTATGCACGGTAGTCTAACATAACCACACCAACACATCCCTTTTAGTTCAGAGTGATCAGATCATTAGCAGTAGCCAGCCATCTTTTCTCCCTCTCCTCCCCTGAGTGGTCTCAACTGGACTGTGTTCCCTAGAGGAGGGGTTGAGGCCTGATTAACAATCATACCGCCATGGGCTAACGTGAAGGAGAGCGGCACCCATCCCATAGTTCCGTGTGCGGAGAGGTGATTACGGTCAGATTAAGACTTGCTGCTCAAAGTGCGGCATAATTGAATAATTGCTGTTCACCCAAACCATCCCCTCTGAGGATGGTCTCCTCGTCACATCAGATGTGTGCAATATTAACCATGACACAAGCATAACCAGTCCGGTAATTAATGCACTGAATCAATTACAAATTACTCCATTTGGAGAATTCCTTCAGGAGTCTACTCATTATCAGGCTACTGATGGAGTCCTAGTCCCACATGAGGAGCAAAGAGTGCAACTCTCCCTCTCCTCCCCTCCCTTCTTCTCATCCTATTAACATACCACTTTTTGAATATGGAGCAGGTTGTGGCATTATTGCCTTCCTATATTGCAATTGAGTGTCTATTACATACCGTCAACGTTATTACGTCTCAGAGTTATCACAGTCACTGTCTCCTCGGCTGTGCTTAGTCTTTCCTAAGCAACTCTTGACCGCCTGCTGTGGGGCACAACCTGAAACCACTAGAAAGTCACTTACCTAAACCTCAAGGAATGC